>NC_137469.1:97646073-97743573 GCF_964235325.1 Thermobia domestica
GGTATTTTAAATATCCAGAATCGGGCCACTATTTTGCCCAAGTTTATCAATTGTGGAAACCGTATAGAAAAATGTCTTCCAAAATACCGCTTCCCTAATAAAAAGTGCACATCTTTTCTGTATGTGGCATGTTCTCTCATTCGGTAACAAACAGGCCCGTATGTGTCTCTGACGTTTTTTTTTTCTGCCTGTGTCTTAACAAGACGAGTAGAAAACACATTTTGCGTCTGTCCATTACAACCACCACAACACGACAAGAGTCACTGAGTTTTGTATCTTCAGTTGCACAGCAACCCTGCTCGCATATTTTTCATCCACGGCAAAACGCCGGATAATATGAAAGGGGCCGAAACCGGATCCGGCAAACAACCGGAACCGGATCCGGCAAATCGCCGGATAATGTGAAAGAGGCCTTAAATCGTGGCTTTTAAGATTTCTTCTTTGTGGAGAATGAGGGCTGCAAAATGATGTCATTGCACGGAGTGATAAATTGCGTAGGGTCGGCCCTGGTTCCGATATGCTATTATTAACCCTTAATTTTCTTCCACTTTTAATGTAATCGTTAAATAGTCCTAGCATATCTTTAATACACGTCCTATAGGGATCAATTCCTGTGGAGTATGGAATTTTCATTATTGAGCTTGAACTGTGATGCAATTAGAGTTTGAACATCAAATAATCGAGGAAGGAAATTTGCTCTGTCAAATTACACATGCGTGTTTAAGAACATGCAGTATAAATTCAGCGAAGGTTACAAAGGTATAGCGAGGAGAGTCTTTAAACTTGGTAATTAAGACTATTGGAGTTCATTATGCAATGCTGCGCTTGGTATAATCAAATTTCAAAAGCAAACGACAGCTCATCCATACTGGTCCATCAAATATATAAAATTATCAAATATATTGTTGTATGGTTTATAATGTATTATACATATTCATCATGTATACAGTCTTACTAAAAAAAAATCACCCACGTTGCTTGAAGAGCCTATACTGTGGCATCCATATGTAGAAATTTATAATACTTTGGCTCTAAATAAAGATATTAATTAGTCAGAAAAAAAACTCCACATATGTTTCATATAATTCCGATTGTAGGTGAGAGTTCAGAGCTTTTCAAAGGCAACTGGGTGCACATGTCTTTTTAAACTATACTATACATGCGATGATTTATTATATATATATATATATATATATATATATATATATATATATATATATATATATATATATATGCTTTGATTTGAATACTGTGAACCCCTTCTTCTTACTCTTATCACTACAGTTATTTTGAACTGGTGTTTCGGCAAGTGTCAAAATATTTCTAACATAATAAGGAGGAGTATGTATTAGAAACTAATGTGACTTGGACTATTGTATTTCTTAGTAGCACAAGGAATACATACATTTTCACATGAATTACTTCTCTATTAATACCAAAAATGGCAGGTAATCAGAAATCAATGTATGTCTTTAAATATATCATCACGGTATTAGCCTGGTGAAAGTATCTAAATTCCACAGTTATGTCATTTCGGTTAAAGAAGACGGCGATTAATGTAAATGAATGAATTCATAATTTATACACATTTATCTTCTACCAAACCCCATCATACAAGTTTTAAGAAGACTGTGATTCCATTCTTCATATCAAAGAAATGCGTGTAACAACTGCACCATGATATTTTGATGTCAAGACTTTTGTTTTATCCGAGAGACAACTTTATGAGAACGACACTTACCCACCATGTTCAACAGGCGTTTCAAATACATAGAAGAAGCAAGTAGCAACATCACGTGTAGAACAAGGGAAGGATTTGTGTAACGTAATGTTATCTCAATTAATATTCAAACGGAATATGGTAGTACATTTCTACCATTTCCGGTTTTAGTAGATGTATTAGAGTAGAAATGAGATGGAATATATTCTTGAGGTGCTTAATTTGATGGCAGAAAGCAGCTTCTCCCAATCTGTTACCGTTTCACTTTATAATGCTCAGCATCAAAACTGCAGGTGGTTGCTTTTCGCCACTCCGGTTTTCGTAGAGAGATTAGAGTGAAAATAGAATTTTTTTTGGACGCTTGATTGATTATAAAAGAAAAAAAAAACGCTTCTCGCTATTTATTAACGTTTTGTTCTATGGCTATCAACTTTCAAAAGCGGAAGTGATTGAATTTACGAGAGCAGATGATTTATATTTTTAAAACGTTAAATCGGTTCCAAAAAGTCTGCTTCTCTCTAATCTCTCATTGTTTTCACTCTATGTACATCAATATTGAAACCGAAAGTTGTGATAAATTTTATTACTTAGACGAGTTATGTATAGAAACAGCGCCCCCCCCCCACATTTTTTCTGGGGGGCAAGTATTAATACGCGTATTTGGGCCCCCCTAGAAAAGTTGTTTTTCTAATTTTTGGGCCCCCTTTTTCGATCTTTATGTTACGCTCTATGGGCCCCCGAAACCTGTGGGCCTTCCCACTAGGTAAGGTCTGCGGGCCCATTATTTACCCGTCCCTGGGCCCGTTCCATACAAGACAAATTAATTAAAGGGACAGTATTGACAAATCTCAAAGCCATACGAATAAATATTATTTCTAGGGTTCCTAATAGTAGACTTTTTTTTTTTTTTTACTGAAATGGGCCCAAGACTCATTTTTGTTTTATTGGCCTTTAGCGTGCTGTTTTGTTTATGTAATGTAGTGAACCTGTTTGATGCTTCATTTATAATTTCATGTTCGTATCATATAAGGAGTAACAAAATTTTATCTTAAAATGGGCTCTCGTCGAACGGCGGGAACTTCCCTCGGGGGGGGGGGGGAGAATAGTTGTCCTCCCTGTTCTGTGTAGAAATGTAATGTTTGTTCTTAGGGCGCTAAGTCGATTAAAAGAATACGCTTCTCGCTGCCTATTACCGTTTTTCCTCTGTACTGATCAACGTTAAAATCGGAAATGGTTGATTTTGACCACTCTTAGTGGATGAATCATCAACATCAACATACTCGATTCCTAAAATTTTGACCCTATGTATCCTGGCATGTGTGGAGAAGAAAGGAAAGAATTAGTTGGGTCGAGAGGAAATCGAATAGGAAAGTGTTAGATATAGTGGAAAAGAAAAGAACAATTTTAGATATTAAGAAGAGGAAGAGAAACTAGTTGGGACATTGGCTAAGAAGAAACTGTATCATGAGGGATGTGCTAGAAGGTATGGTGGCAGGGAAAAGAGGGAGAGGGCAAAAGAGATTAGAATTAATGGACGATATCAAAACAGAGAAATCGTACGTGAAGACGAAGACGTTAGCGAAAGACCGTGGAGCATGGAAGTTTGTCAGTTGCAACACGCAACCTGCCAACAATGGCAGAATAACTATGATGATGATGATATCCTGTCCAAAATTGATGGTGATGCATTAAGTAGGCCCTAGTTCTTTTTTATCTCCCGAACGGATGGACGGATACAGGATACAGGATAGGAAGGATAAATATATAAGGGTATTTCAGTAAACCGAACTCCTTAATCAACTTTTTCTACGGATAAGTTTAATATTACAGGAATATCGCAATTGTTGTCACATCTTTAATGCCTGTCAAATAGTAAAATACATAAATTAATTGTTACACAGCTCTATGTGGTAAAAATAAAATGAGTTAAACGTGTCTATTAATAACAAACAAAATTAATTTAGAAAAATATTATTCTTTAATCTTTGTTCACATGTAAGGAGTACATACGCACATAGATATAAGGGGGCACGGTGGCTCAGCGGAAGAGTGCTTACCTCTGGTGTGTAGGGTCCCTGGTTCGATCCCAGGTCATATAAGTCTGTAGTAGATAACATTGTGTCCGTGCGTTTTCCCGTAGTACTCCCGTTTTCTTCCACATTAGCATCCCACCAATTCTTACATGACTCAGTCTTCCTTAACTTAACAGGCCTAATCGAGGGACGTTAAACTGAAAGATTTCATTTCATTTTATTTCATTTTGCACACAGATAATTAGTCCTTTTTGGAATGAAATATTGGGGAAAAATGAAATGAAATCTTTGAGTTTTACGTCCCACGGTTATGCCGATTAGGCTAAAGGAGACAGTGATGATGAGTAATAAATGAAATGGTGGAATGAAGAAAATGGAAAGTGGAGAACCCCGAGAAAACCCACGCACACGGTGTTTGTCCACCACAAAGTTCACTTCGCGGGGGCTGGGATCGAACCCGGGACCCCAAGCAGCAGAGGTGAACGCTCTACCACGGAGACACCGCGGCCCCTGAAATATTGGAGTTGAGTTCTCCGATACTGTTTTCAAACTTCCTTCTTCTTCGTATAAAACTCCATAGCAACGAAAAGAACTTTGAATTTCCTGTGCACTTTCAATTTCACTCGTACTGCTGCTTGCAATGATAAACACAAAGCGGAGTAGGGGATAAGTTGGCTTAGTGACAGAGTGAATCATCTCTCGTGTGACTGATTCCTGGTTCGATCCCACGTCGAGTTTATGGGTAAACAACATGGTGTACATGAGTTTTCACTTGATTCTCCCGTTTCCTTCCACACTATCATTGCATCAATTCCTTTCTTGATTATTCACTTTCATTACTCACCCAACTCCTTTTAGCTTACAGGGCATTAACTATAGAAAGTAAACCTGAAAGATTAATTTCATTTCGAAAACGAAGCGTTACCTGAAAAGTGAACATTCTAAATAAATGTGCCTTAATTCTGAGTCCGTATTCAGTGGCCTACAATTTTAAGCAGCAGTAATCCAATATTTTGAAAATAAATCGAGATATTCCTTACGTGTAATGATTAAGAACATTAGCACAATAAACGAAGTTTCGTTCGGACTGAATTTTTTTTTTTAATTATTTATTCAACTTTTTGGAAGCTTCATTGTTTTTGGTTTAAGTATCTCAAGGGAGTTTATAAAATTTCATGTATTATCTATCATCAGTTACGTTTTTGTATTAACCCCTTTCTGCATGATATTTGTTTTTCTTTTAGCGCAAAAAAATTACCAGTATTGGAAATCCTCATATGGGAACTTGAAAAATAAATTAAAACTTGAATTTTAGATTTTTCACTTAATTGCGACGAGAAATAAGTAAGTGCCATATATAACACACTTACAACTCACAAAGAACATGCCAGATGACACCAAAATCTCTTATTCATACACGTCAATATCTCACACAGCAGACAAACAGTCATTTGGTGACTGATAAATCACGAAAAAAGCTAAAGTGAAAAAAGGGTATGTGCCATATATGGAACGGCCTGCGGTAAGGGGTTAAGATGTGCCGGAAGAATAAGAAAACTAGATTAAAAATCATGTGTAAATGCATCTACCGTAAATTTAAATATTATGTTTTCAATTCTTGTGCTGATATTGTAAAATATCTGATGAAAAATGTCTTGTTTTACTTTTTACTAACTCTTTCTTTATCAGTGCTGGTACTATTTTCCAATTCAATAGGAATTACATGTCGTCGCATGAGAACCAGAGAAACGTAATTCCATTTTCATAGGTTTACATGAGAGAGAAAAATGAGTAATTTTAAAAGAAAAATTTAAAAAATAATAAGATGGTAAAAATATTATTGAATAATAATCAAGACATTACAAAATGGGTTTCAACACTACACAAATGACAGGATAGCTAACCAAAATAGTAATTCAGTTTCGGGCTCCACACTATTGAAATGAGATACGTTCCTCTGTCTCTGACAAGATTGTTTTAAAGGAATTGTTCTTGTGGACATACACTTAGGAAATTATAATAGTCTTCAGTTTTCTTATTATGAGCTCTAACTAGAAATACTAAACATTGACATCTAAATGTTAAAAAAAAAGAGCATCACTAAATACTAAAATAACATCTAATCACTATCACCATCATTATCACTACCACCGCGATGCACGCGCTGCAGAGATGGTGTGGGTCAAGGAAAACTTGACCCACGACCTACTGACCCACCATTCATCGTGACTCACGACCCACTTGATCCACTTTGACCCATCATGACCCACTCTGACCCACCACCCACAATGATTTATACTAACCCACCGAAACCCATCGTCATCAACTCTGACCCATGATCCATGCCCTCCTCTCCACTGATGAAAGAGTTTACACCTGTAATAAAAGAAGGCTGTGAAATTATCACTAATCGCGCTTTGAATTTCTACGGTCAATCGCTTAAGCATCGCTCTATTCCAATACCGATGGATCTGATCTTTACGATATAAAATGGGTAAAGTGTTTGTCATGGGCCAAATTACCATGAATTTCAATTTAATTATCATATATAATTATTTCCTGTTGAATAACAAATACTTTTCAGTGGAAAATAGGATGAAATTTGAAAGTCTCAAAAATCAAAGCAAAGTAGGCCAACGTAGAAACAAAAAAAAAAAATCCACATAATTAAGCATACCGTGCAAACTTAAAATTTTCATGTAAGCTTACAATTGTACGTCTTATTTTTCTCTCACAACTCTATGATTTGATTACCTTTGCTCTGAACGCTCCATATAATAAACACAAGCTTCAGCAATTATTATAACAGAAAGCAGTTAAAATGCGAAGCACTGTAGTTTTTGTTTCTCAATTCTATTTCAAATGTTGCTGACCCGGACCACTAAACTTAGTTATCCATTTAATAGGTAGATGATATTTCAGATCAGCATACAAAACTGAAGTATTCGTCAATAAATTTTTAGACTTCTGACCAAAAGTGATACAAAGTTTTCCAGCGTTCAATTGAAGATGTTTATTGCTAAACATTAAGGATAACTAAGAATAGATAAAAAAATAACTTATTAGTTATTAGATAAAAATAATAACTTCCTACCATATAATACTATATCATTTAGAAAAATATTTCTGTATTTCGATAAAATTAAGTTTGGAAAACATTTCAAAGGAAAACGTTTGGAAAACGTTTCCCCTAAAGGAAATGCATTTCACTTACAGAAATCTTGTTTTCTGTGAGTTGCGTCTTAAATCTTTGCGAAAATCAATCTCCTGGTAGCACGATGAATCTATTTACTTTATACAGTCTTAATCTAACTAATTCCAATGGATATTAAGAACATGATAAAATCACCCTTCGGTACTTCAAATATACTTAAGTATCATCAACTTCCAAACTAGGAGGTAAATAGGCCTAATTCAAAGTTTGAAGAAAATAGGCAAATGGATTGTAATACTCAGAAGATAGGATTATCAATAGTTTCCATATACCCTACACTTAATAGAAACCAATTTAAGTATTCAGCTGAATACAATTTCAATCTATTCCATTCCTTATTCATTGTGTGAAGAAAGTGTGCGTGAGAGGTGATTCTACATATAAGAAAAACCAGAAAACGGTTTCTATTCAGATATAAAGAATGACTGGAATCATTGGAATCATTGCTGACTTCTTTCGGATCCATTGCTGCATCACTTCCCAGAATCGTGGTTTTGGTAATAGAGTGCTTCAAACTAGAAGCTGTGCTCTTGATTTTGTTGCATGAGCTTTCCTGTTTCCTTTCATGCGCAGAAACACTTAGTACAGCCACGTACTCTATCTGCAGCCTGAATATTTTTCCATTACTTTTATTCGAAACAATCTTCAAGAATTTCAATAAGAGAGTCAGTTTTGTAACATTTTCGTAATGACAGCAGTCAGACGCGTACTCAGAAATTCATTTCGAGAAGGGTTGAAGGCTTTTGCGGACATCCAAATTCAGAATGAGTGTAGATTTTACACGTGTCGACAATTTTGCGTAAAATTGTAGTACCTGTAAGCCTATATTTAAAAAAAAAATACCGAAATTTCAAAGAAGAGAGGCTTGACAGCAATATCAAGCAAATTAAATTATGGTTAACGTAGTTTCGTAATTTCTCTTACCTTTTCCTCCTAGTATTGTCTCCTTTGGATTAGTTGCCCTTCTTTTACTGTTGGGTCTAGGGTTGTTATCACCTGTTGTTGATGGTAACGATCCCGGATCAGCAATAGGCACATAATTATTACTCAAATACAAACTCAAAAGATCTTGTTTGTTTTCTGTACCGACTCAAAGTTTTCTTCTCCCTTTTCTCGGTGTTATTCAATTTGATTAACTTGGGAATTCTTCTTGCCCTCTATGTCATTTTGGAATGCATAAACGAACTGCGCGGGACGACGTGCTGTTTAAAAATAACTTGCATTGTTGCGGACTACTACTTGACAAAAATGTAATTTGCACATTTTGCTTGGGAGTAAAAAGTGAATCGACATTGCATTTTGTTTATGTAATAATTATTTAATTTTTTATTTACTTAGTTTTAAAATAACGAAACAACAGTGTGCTTTCAGTATAAAAACTACTTACCCGAGCTTAAAGCAATGTTACTCACTGAAACGTATTTTTGAAAATTCATCTGAGTTTTCGAGTACACAACCGTATGAGCCGATACGTTTCTTTGATCTTGAAAATTGAATGACTTCTTTTGAGACAGAGGAACTTATTGGATGTTACGCTCTTCTGGCTCTAACATCAGTTCGTAAATGGGAGATACGTTACTGCCTTTTAACGGCAAGGAGAAGAGAAGAGTTACGTCGATTTGTCACCAAGTGGGCCTTTCAAAATTATATAGATATTTAAAGAAAAACGAAAATACGATTTTTGGAGACGTCCCTCTGGTTCTCATATGACGATATATGTTATTAATATGTAATCTACAAAATTCTTCGCAGTAATTGGCAATAGATGCTCCATTTCATTTATTACGAATGTTATTTATGAAAATGTTAATTGTATTTTAATTTTTAATCGTAGGAAAACCAAAGTTTGCTGTTTTGTGTGGAATATGTTTAATAAAAAGGTTGACTAGCTTTATAAACCTCATTTATACCTTTTTTTGTGTCTGTAAAGGGTAAAAGGAAATTCCAATTTAGTTTTGACTATTGCTTATTCAGAGCTTGAAAGTCTGGTTCCTAAAATTAACATAAGAAATATTTGTTTTCTAAGCAGATTAACAGAACGAGCTGAGTGCTGCTGGTTGATGTTAGTCTCCAGCAACAAAAGAATATTCTTCCCGAGCTACAATAATATCATTAAGATTACTTGGTAGTGATGCTACTTTGAAATAATTTGCATTATAAATGCTATTCTATGATGTTAGATTACGCAGACATAAAATTATGGATTATTTGCATTTACTTGAAGCATGTTATAGGTCATAATTTGATCCAGTTATACCAAGTAAATGTTGCTTCCCACAGGGCAATATCTCGCAATAAAATCCCAACATGAGCCGTAATCTGACAAGGTCTTATTAAAAGGCACGCATATAATACAAAAGTATACTGTTATTTGCTTTGTAACAAGTTTCGTAATTATACATGCAAAGTTGAGACAGCATGAATTAACAAAAATATAAATTATGTTAGTATAAGTTCTTTTATGTTTTAGGCATATTTCAATGGTATGTTAAGTTGTTCTTATAAAATGCACCACCTAAACTTATCATTATATATTTTGTTTGATGTTGCACTCTGCCAGTATTTAAGTGTTCCCCAGAACCATTTCACGACGAACAAAGCCGGTAATGTTGGGTTGTATGCCCAAAAGCCAGTAAAGTGTGTTCCATTATCCTCCACCCATCGTCGTGCCAGATTACTAAGAACATCGTGATTGGGACCTAAGGAGATGGCCCAATATGATGTTGTCAGATGAAACACGGTTCTGTGTGGCAAATAGTTCTAGCTATCACATTGTGTGAAGACAACAGGGAGAATATAATTCACTGTACAACAGTAAATGTGTGCAAAAGTTGGGAGGTCCTTGTGGATATGGGTATTGAAGAGCATAATGAAAAATGGAAGAATATCATTGTCTATCTTCGATGCAGGGTTTGGTACTGGAGGACGATATTCTACCGAAATCCAGTAAAGATAAGATTTTTTCCGGTGCAGCATGTCCTGCTTTCATTTACTTGAATGACAACGCCCGCCCACACAGAACTGCCAAAGTTATTGGAGAGTTACGACACCAATTGCACGGGCTAGTCAAAACATTCTATAGATCTGAATCCCACTGACCATACTGGAGATGTTCGAGGAAGACGATTCGCACAGAGATCCACCTTCCTGGATTATGCTTATGCTCAAAACTGCCCTTAAAGATGAATGGAACAGCATACCCATTGTATGACCTACACTGTCCTAGGAGGTCACATGCTTACTGATTTCATCTGAACTCTGCATTCATAACAGTTTGCACTTTATCCAAACTGCGAGATTATAACAGTCAAATGTGAGGGAGAGAAGAGAAACAGAAGTGAAACTGAAACAAACTGTTGAGTGTTTCGACATAAAGAGTACATATACAGTACATGAATATCCAAAAATTATTACACTATGCACGACTAGTGTTAAAAACTAGTTCATCTATTCTTTATATATGAATACATGTTAATTACAAATAATTACTGTAATTAGTTTGTAAACTCCTGACAGTGTCACTTTCTTCACCCCAGTAAGTTATTAGTGAGTGATAGTTTTCTTCGGAGAAATATATGAGGAGAATTTCTCCAACCTCACAGGATTTCGGACCCTGTTTCTGCCATCTCTTCATATTGCTTTGCATATCCTCTTCTTTCCATGACGGATAATTGCAACTATCTTTCGATAATAGAGCTGGAATTTCATATCTGTACTCATATATTGGTCACTTGAATTTCGTGGAACATGTTCCCACAAATTATGAGCCAATATTGTTTCATAGTATTTTTCAAGAAATATATGAGCAAGTTGGGTATGTCACATTTCCCAACTTTCGAAATCTTCAACGTCCCAACAATTATGCCTGTTAGGCTAAGGGAGATGATGATTAAAGCCAGTGAATGATGATAGAAGAATTGGTAGAATGAGA
This sequence comes from Thermobia domestica, assembly GCF_964235325.1. Classification (NCBI taxonomy): domain Eukaryota; kingdom Metazoa; phylum Arthropoda; class Insecta; order Zygentoma; family Lepismatidae; genus Thermobia; species Thermobia domestica. The sequence goes on from NC_137469.1 coordinate 97,656,972, forward strand.
AAGTAGGAGGAAACAGGAATACCCCGGGAAAATCCAAGAGCACGATGTTGTCCACTACAAAATTATTTGGCCGGAGATCGAACCAGGGAACCCAAGCACCAAAGGTAAGTGCTCAACCACTGACCACCGTGCCTCCTTTTCAACTTTCGATTAAACTGAAAAAGAAAGTGCAACATTCTCATGCAATGCAATGTAGTTACACATACTAAACAACCTTTCCCTGCCATCTGTAGGTACATTTCCGAAACTAAAATACCTACATACTGTTCTGTAGTCCGATCCTAATCTACTGCATCTAATAACTTTATTTAACCGAAAGTGGCGCCTATCATTGTCTTCCTCCGAACTGCTCATATATATATATATATATACACTCAATTCTGATGTATAGGGTCCCTGGTTCGATCACTGCTTGCGCCACGAGGACTTTGTGGTGAACAAACACTGTATGCGTACATTTTCTAGGGATTCTCCCGTTTCTTCCCACATTCTTCATTCCATGATTTTGTTTCGTTTATTATCATCATCACTGTTTCCCCTAGCTTTGGAGCTTGAATGTTGACCGTTAAATTACATAACTATATAAATACATAAGTGAAAAAGCCAAAAATATGCGAATTGTTATTTTGTTTACTTATTTTACTTGGATATACAGTCAAAAAGTTGTTAGTTTGAGTTGTCATTCAAAAATACATTACACAACTTATTGTAGTTACAGAAACATTTGGCAGTAATATTTGCACTCAAAAGTTTCAAGAAAGAACCAAAACGTAACATAATTTTGACATAACCAATAGTTTCGCAAGTATTTTGGAAACTAGGGCTAGCCTGGAGGGTACACCGCAGAATTTGTACCGTACAAATCAACACTAATAATAGAATATTGTCTTTACTTAATATTTCTTTACTTTCGCCTTACATCACCGGAAAGTATAGCTGTCATTCAGGTTCTTTTGTTGGCTAACACCCAAAATAGCTTCCAACTACGTACTTCCGAGCAAACATCGCAGGTCAGATTTATGGTTACGTTTCTATAACAGAATGCAAAATAGTTTGATGTTTTGTGCTATATTTTTTTTTTTTTTCGTTTCTCCAATACAAAAAAAATCTTTCAGGCATCATTTTCTTAAAATAGTCTAACAACATCTAGAAAAATGTAACATTTACTTAATGTGCATATTTTAAGTGCTTTATTGAAAATTGGACACGAACTTCAGAAAAACCTAAAAATGGATCAAAAGATTGCGATCTTGCTCAGTGATTAGTTTTTGGATCAGGGGCCACAAAATTTTTGAACGGCCTCTAAATCGAGTTTTCGTATTTTCTACAAAATAAGCACACCATACTGAGTTAACTGATAGTTTTTTTTATTTGGTTACACTATATGTAGTTCTCCAGTAAGGCCTACAAGACATTTTTTGTTGAAATATATTGAATCTTTTGGGCCAAGTGGATCAGGGGCCACGAAATTTTTCAATGGCCCCTAAATCAAACTTTCGTATTTTCTAAGTAATATGCAAATCTTACTGAGTTAAGTGATAGGTTGGGTTTGGCTCATTATATCTAGTTCTCCAGATATAAGCCCCACAAGAAAATATTCGATTGAAATACAGGGTGGCTCAAAAGTAGGTATACAGTCCCATCCCGTATTTTATATCATTTCTTATTGTTATCAAACAGGTAGACTTAGTTTCTTTATTATTTGTTCTTAACGTCTAATCCCGGAACAGTCGAAGCAACTAGAATGTTATACTTGATCAATGAAGGGGTGTATGCCTACTTGTGGGCCACACTGTGTATTGGATGTTTTGATCCAAAAACGAGGGAACCGTGATGCTGTATCTATAAAAATTGAAGGGAAGAAAGTTCTCTAAAATGTTTACTTAATAGACAAATTTTCGTCCTATTGCAATAACTTTTAAAACTTCTTGTCAGATGAGATTTTTAAGTACACTACCTATATTTGCGAAAACCGAAATGCATTATTAGACGTGATTTAATTTTAAACAATCTTGTCATAGATTTTTGGCTTTGCATCCCCCTTCAATGTTACCTTATTGACGATTGGCGGATCGTATTTTTGAAAACGTAAACATTGTTCGTTTGTGTTAGTAGGAGGATGGGTATTTTGTTCCTACCTAGGTATAACAGTTACACGTTTATTACTTGGTAGAACTAAAAGTAAAAAATGAGAGAAACTCTCCAAATTAGCAGGGACAGTTTAAACCTTGTTTAAATTACTTTCTTTATAAATTATGATGCTTGAATTTTTCAACATATAAATGGAGTTATGAATTAAAGTAATTATTTAAGATTTAGACATGTGTAGAGACGGCACCGTAATTTGGAACATTTTCTGGAGGGGCATGTATTAATATTTGAGCCAAAACCTAAATAAACACTTTTCTTATTTCTGGGGCCTAGATGGCAATTTTTCTGAAGTAGGGACCCAGATGCTTCACGTTAGGTAAATATATTTTGTGTAGATAATGAGTGAGCGGCAACACCTTAATTTATTTCAAATTATTTTGCTATGGTATGGCGGGTTCATTCCATAATTCACTATTTAAATTGAGGGGACAATATTTGAAACAACTTAAAGTCTTAAAAATATATAAACTATTATTTCTAGGGGCTCTAATAGTAGACATTTTACTGAAATCGGGCCACATCATATTTTCGTTTCACTTAAAAGATTGTTTTTGAGACATCCTTCTCGAAAGTAATTATTCTCACTAAGCAAACTCGCACATCCTGCGCGAGCGCAGTACAATATTGTTGTTGTTGAGTTTAATTTAGCGTCCCTTTCAGCAGCGAGGCTATATGAGACGTGGACCTACTGATTAACGTGGAATCCGAACCACATGAGCTCCCGCCGGGAATCGAACCCGGGCGCAGTACAATATTGTTGTCTGAATGATTGAATATGATATAAAATTAAAAATATTTATGGCTAGCAAAGTAGTTTTAATAGCACGTTAATAATATCTTTAATTAAGAATTTCTCTATAATTCCTCGAATTTAAGACGTCCTCGAATCTAAGACGCACCCCGATTTCGCTGGGTTAAATTAAGGAAAAATAGTAATATATTCCGTTTTTACTATTACTAAAGCGCTCTTTGATATTGGTCATTTTCGTCATTTTTATATATTCCTTTCCCCTCCCCATGTTGTGGGGCACGGCATGATAAAAATTATCCCAGGCCCGAATGTCACGGTTGAAAATTTGATCAAGATCGGTTCAGTGGTTCAATAGTTAAGTTCTATTTATTTTTATATATTAATCTCCCCCTTCCCCTCCCCCTCCCCTAGATTCTACTGTCAAAGTGAAAACATTAAAAAAAACTATCCAGGCTCGAACGTCATTTATGTTGAAAGTTTGATCGACATCAGTAGGGTGATTCAAGAGTTACTAAGTTTTATTAATTTTCATATATTTACCCTCTTCTCCTCTCCTTCCTTAAGTTCTACCATCAAAATTAAATAATAAAACACTTCCCAGGTTCGAACTTCATCTACGTTGAAAATTTGATTGAGATCGATCGGGTGGTTCAAGAATTATTAACTCACGAACATGGTCACTTTTATTTTTATATTTATTGATTTTTGTATACCTATCCCTCCGTCGCACAGTGGACGAAATTCACAATCTAGCTGTGCAAAAGTCCAAAATCAAGTTACTTGGAATTGCACCCATTGTACCCGTAATGGGTCACAAATATACCACAGATGACAGAAACAACAATAGAAAAATATTACGTTATGCAAGGAAATGGTTTTGCACTTATAAAAGAGGAGTTGTGGTACAGCCGCTGGTGTTACTAATAGTAGTCACATTTAGAGAGTGAAAATTAACCCATCGTGCTCCCAAGTTTTTCCGACTGTTAGGAATCGAAAATTGAAGCATTATCTGCTGAAGGGATGCAGTGTTACATAAATAAAAAATTAACTGAAAAATTAAATAGGGTACCACACTACATGCATATAACATCAGAAGATGATTTTCCTACAAAAAATACGTTATATTGCATTTTAATGGAAAAACAGTAAAGATATCCGCCTATATCCACCTTGAAATATGTTTATGTGCAATAAATGAATGTTCTTTTAAGCAATAATAGTGATATCAGTTGCAGAAAACTGCAACTTTTTTATGTGTTTTATCTTTTTAAATACGATGTCTATATCCCGGAGAGAACTATTTCATATTTGGCATGAAGAAAGAACCCTAAGTGCCAAAAATTCTGCAGTTGCAACGTATGTCTGGAGCAGACTGGGAGTGGACAAGACAAACACAGATAAAAACGAGTACAATTTTAGTGAATCTGAAGAAGCAAGTAAACAATTTTAATAGCAAGTTGCATAAAAAAATGGCAGAAATCTAATCGTATGTTTGAGGTATTTTTATCACACGAAGGTAAATGGCTGGATACCAATGTCACCTTTGTGCCTCAGCATCAACAAGATGATCCAGAACCAGGGCCATCATCCTGCAGCACACTCGGAAGGCCACCGAAGGAATTTGAACAATTGTCCGTATCATCGAAAAAGAGGAAAGTTTCCTCGTTAGTGAAGACACATTCAACAGAAGAATTAGCATTTGCCGCCCAAAGTAGTTTACGTTTGTCTGGAAGAAGAGATGCCGCAAGCGTAGTGCGTGAGGTCACTGAAACAACACGAACGAGGGCTACGAAAATTAAAAAATCATGGAAATCATCGAACGTGGAACCTACTAAGTATACGCCGAAAAAAGCACTTGCATTGTATATAGACGGACGTTTTACCAAACATTCTTACAAGTTAGTTCAGTCTGCCGCTAAGGCACGTAATGCTAATGTATATCCTTCCACGATCAAATCCAGAAAGCAAAGAAAGACTATTATCTCAATATGGAATCAATTACAGTAAGTGAAACATCAGCAGAGGTATCAGTTCAGGCACTGGTGGACCACACAACAACTAGATTGGTCATGGTTATCTGAAAACGTCGATCATTTATCGGATGGTGTTACAGTTATTTTTAAGTGGGGTCGTGATGGTAGCTCTGGCCATTCCACATACAAGCAAATATTCTATGATAATGATGAGGATGCTAAAACAGATTCATTTCTATTAGCAGTGTGTATAGTTCTACTACATACGCGTGCAAATAAAACTAATGTTCTTATTTGGCAGAATCCTCGACCTTCCTCCACAAGTTTCTGTTGGCCTATTACACTCTCATTTGAGGAAGAAACTGTGAAGGTGTCCAAACGTGAAATAGGAATTGTCGAAGAGCAGATACAAGGACTCTGTCCCACTGTTGTCAATATTTGTGGCAACGATATCATATTTACTTCTATGTGTAAATTAACAATGATTGATGGGAAAATGTTTCAGGTCATTGCTGATATTTCAACTCAAGCATGTGGAATTTGTGGGGTGACTCCAAAAAATGTGAAACTTAAAACTCATAGAGCAACTTTCGACGGATGAAAGCAAATATGAATTTGGTCTTTGAACACTGCATGCTTGGATAAGGTGTTTTGAGTGCATTCTACACATCGCATATCGTCTGTACGTCAAAAAGTGGCAAATGCGTACGCTAGTGGATAAGTAAGAGTTTCAGCAAACTAAGAAATGCATTGAAGGTGACTTAAAAACTAAAATGGGACTCTTAGTTGATATCCAAAGACTGGGTTTGGTAAAACAAACGATGGTAATACTGCCAGGCGATTTTTCGAGCAGTCTGCTGTGGCATCATCTATCACAGGAATCGATGAAGAGTTAATAAAACGGTTCCACGTGGTATTTCAAACAGTTTAATGCGGTTATGTGGTGAATGTGGAAGCGTTTCGTAGTTACTCAAAAGCGACTGCTGAAAGGTTTGTTGAACTGTACCCTTGGTACTACATGCCATCTAGTGTGGATAAACTGCTCATTCATGGGGCAGATATCATCACAGCTGCTGTTCTCCCTATTGGCATGTTTTCAGAGGAAGCTACGGAAGCGAGAAATAAAGATTTAAGACGATACAAGGAGTTCCATACACGCAAATTTAACCGTGTGCAAACAACGACAGACTTAATGAATACTATGATATTTTCCTCTGATTCTTTCATCTCTTCCATTTCTGAAAGTGGCCACATTGCTCGACCACGTAAGATTTGGGGACTTGATGATGACGTCAAATTTCTCTTGACACAACCTTATCTCATTCCTGACATATCCCCAGATTGTGAAAGCGACCCTGATAGTGAATAATGTTCCGGTAACTGTTCCATACGTTCATATTTAGATAAAATGCACACTTATTGTAAGAACAGTTTTGATATTTCGTACCGTAAATTGAGGTAGCTTTGGACATCTTGATTTTGTCACACAGAAACTTATCCTTACACCTTGTAACTATGTACCTATTGGGGAAAAAATATTTTTATATTTAAAAAATAAGACTGAACAAATGAAAACTGATAGCAGAATAACCGGAAAATGAAAACAATAGATTTCAAGGTCATCCCACCGGTCGAATCCACCCCACTTTACGGTACTCATGCTTTTGTTCAGTTTAGTTGTTACTATAGTGTTGCAAATAAATGTTTATGTACCACAGTGAGGCATTTTTTTATATATACGACTTTTGCACAGCTAGATTATGCGTTTCGTCCACTGTGCGTCGTTTGGATTAAGAGTTATTAGGTTTCATTTATTTTTTTATAATTCCCCCTACTACTCCTCCCCTAAGTTCTACCTTCAAAATGAATAGATAACAACACTCCCAGGCCAGAACTGCAGCTACGTCAAAAATTTGATCGAGATCGGTCGGGTGGTTCAAGAGATTAAGATTCACAAACAAATTGGTTATTTTCAATTTGGACCTGAAATTTTTTGTTCAGAGACACCGCTATTAATATATAAATATAGGTTTCATGTAGTATGTAGTATTATACCCAGATATGAATTTTTGTTGAAAAAAATGAAATGAAATCTTTGAGTTTTACATCCTACGCTTATGCCAGTTAGGCTAAAGGAGACCGTGATGAGAGATGAATGAAATAGTGGAATGAAGAAATTGGGAAAAAACGGAGAACCCCGAGGAAACCCACGCACACGGTGTTTGTCCATCACAAAGCTCACTTGAAGTGAAGAATATTTTTAAATAAAATAAAAATTCAGTACAATAAAGACTCAAATAACCTCTTAAAAGACCTAAATAGCCCCGTAATTTTCATTTCATTTTCTGCTCGTTTCACTTTAATATATTTTTTCTGAATATCGGTTTTATGGTAAGATTTAATTTTTAAATGTATTATACTACTACAGTTTACTAATATTTTAACGTCTATAAATAAAAACGTCAATTGCGCTAGTTTTCAGGAAAATTGATCTTTCTTAGCCAGTGTTCCTTCGTGGCTAAGCAGATAGCGTACGCGCCTTTGGCGTTGGAGATCCGGGTTCGATTATCGGCAGGAGCTAATGTGGTTCGGATTCCATGTTAATCAGTAGGTTCCGTCTCATATAGCCTCGCTGCTGAAAGGGATGTTAAACTCAGAATTAATTCAAGTCAACTCTCTCTTACAATACCTAAATAGCTCCGGTCTCCTCGATATTAAAAAATTACTTAAGAAACTCCTGCTCATACCCTGATTATCGTAGGGTTATGGCTCGCACGTCATTGTCTTCAGTATGTAGCAAGTTTTTGTGTAACATCACATTCATATGTCACGCTCCAAATATATGGAATAAATTAGGGGAAATGAGGCGTCTAGTATCAAAATTCGCCACATCCGTTTCGTTTAGTTTCGAGTAATGTCGCGAAACGTGCAGTGAAGTTCTATGTACACGCGTTCAAATTCCCATATTTGAACTAGTTTTTTAGTATGAAATATTAAGCTTTTAAACAAAATTTTGTTTCTATGGAATTCCTTTAGATTAGACTCATAACAAGAGATATATAACTCAAGTTCGGTTTTTAAAAAAAATTAATTTGGCGGCTTTTGATACTAGGCGCCTCAAATGACCGGACATTTTCCTGAAAACAATTTGGTCACCCCTATTGGAGTTCCACAGACAGGTATACCTTGAAACGTCTACCTGTTTATTACCATATACGAGTATTTGCCAAACTTTATTGTGGTACGGTTAGTGAGTATGAAAATATGAAGGTTCTCGATCTGAAAAACATAAATTTTGTACAAAATTTTAACTTTTACGCAGAGTCGGATTAAAGGGGGGCTTAAAGGAACTGTAGCCCCGGACCTCCATGTGGAGAAGGGCATCTACTCTGATCAAAATCTCAACTGGTTATCTAAAAAGAATTATAAAGATACAATCATCATCATAAAATAAAACATGACCAAAAATATTAAACATATTCCCTTCAATTTCCTACTGTACTTTCACAGAAAAGTAGTCAGCAGGGACCACATTTTTCTGGTCCCGGGCCTCCAGATAGGTTAATTCGGTTCTGCTTTTGCGAGAGAAGCATAAGTCTATTCCGTTTCCCCTCCCAAAGTTTGTTTTTGTACTAAAATTCTTATTGATTCCTTGTAGATGGTGTCTGGCAACGAAACACATATTGAAATGGGCTTCCCAAAGTTATACAACCGGTATCACACGTTCCAATAAGGATCCCTCATTCCCAGCTCCATTAAGTGCATGCAAGTTACTAAGTCAAAAAGGTGTAAACTACATTTTAATATAAACTCGATACATGCAAGCCTATACGTAACTAATAAATTTGTATATCATCTCTGAATAGTACATAATCATAATTTCGTGTTTCTTAAATGACTGTGTAGGGATTTCTTGAAAAAAAATAGGCTTATTTTTCTTCAGATAAAAACAAATGAAAATTTACGTGTACTGTTGGAAATAAATTATGTTTCTTCAACTATACACTCATAATGAAAATTCACTCAACTTTTATAAATTAAGTCATATTATCATTTCATTTTATAAAATTTATTTTTCTTGCTTGTTTTCTCTGCAAAATCTTTTAGAATTTTGGCAGAGTTCAAACTCCTTGTAATTTCAGCTTCAATGAACAAAATTGCCAAAATGCTCAAATATTCTTGCTGAAATGATGATTTCAATTAACTTTTGATCAGTTTCAACTTGGAAAAACTCCTTTCTGCAGATTCCACAGTTACTGGGATTGTCAAGAAAAGCTTATATTGCAATGGATTCTTGTGTGTATTTGACAGCCGAAAGTAGATTATATTCTAATACGGAGTCGTCCTTAGGCACGGGTCCTGATTCGAAGCAATCGGTCCAGTTCTGTGTCTGCCGTTTCAACTGATACTTCATACACTGAAGAAACATCTTTTGGACATCGAGAAATTTAACAATGTTTAGTGTTGAGACATCGTCAAGAAATAACAGTCATGATAGCTAGTGTGCTTAATGATGAGCCCAGAAGATTTTCTCTGTGTGCCGGGAGTTCAATATATTGGGAGCTAAAAGTAGTAGCCTACAGCAAAAGTACTAGTAATCTGAATTGAGGAGAATTGGAGATACTTTCGGGGAAAGGGGTTGCAGGCACGTATCCAGGGGGGTCTAGGGGGCTGGCCCCCCTAAAGTTTGGTTGCCCCCCTTAAATTTCCACGGTAGGCTGGCAAATGGACTATAATATGGTGATGAACTATAATATGGTTGGATCGGCCCCCTATCTTCTGCCGCCCCCCCCCCTAGATTTTTGGGCAGGCTACAGGTCTGAGGGGTTCTAATTAGGGGTAAAATTCTTCCATTTGCCCGAACGACCCGCTGTAATTACATTGACTACACATCATTCTTCCTCCTCCCCACACGTAAAATAAAGCTGTTTAGTCAGCCCACGATCTTCGTAAACTAATAACACCAGAGAGTTAAAATTTAGTTCAACGGACAATGTCCAATATAATGCTTTTTCATTGTAAGACATGTGTTAGGATGACATTTGTCGCAAAACTAAAATGTAACGTCCTTCACATGGTGAGCATAATTTAGTTTTGCATAGATCTGTCCTTGCGAAGTTTGTGGTTATGAATGTCATTGACCATCGGAGTAAGACCTCAGGAAGAATATCCACAACATCAAGAGCTAAATTCTCATTTATATATACATATATAAATGTCTTGCTCTTTGTAAGAAACACAAGTTACGTTCCACTGAAACTGGACACATATAAACCTATACATACATATACATATAAGAAGAGAGGAAAAAAATCCATCTGGTGAAAGTTGTGTAAAGTTAGCAACGGCACTGCCAGCGGGCGTGAACCAGTTCGCTCCAACGAAGGCACTGAAGAAGAAGGAATGGTGTCTTGCAGTTAGTCAGTCAGTGGGATTCTTCGACTGTAGACACTATTCTACAAAGAGCGGAAGGGCACGATAAAAGCAGAAGATCACAACTTTCCTGCTTCCAGTGACGGCAATCAGTTGTTGGTTGGTTGGTAGTTAGTTGCCCCGTGTTGTGTTGTGCTCTGTGTTTCTATGTGTGTGTGTGTGTGTGCTTATCGTTATGTTGCCGTTGTAGTATAATGTCAGTCGTGCACAAGCGGTGAAGTATAAAAGTTCGGCCGTCGTGCCCATGACATAGCTATTACACTTCACGGAACCGACACACGTTATTTTAGTTTCCTTATACGCTTTTCTGGATAACGAAGCGGGGTTTTCAAGAAACCTACTATTACACAAAAAAGACGTTCCAAAACACAGAAAACATAAAATTAATATATTTTTTCGTGTCTGTGGCTGTGAGTTGTGTGATCAAAAGTTCTTATATCACTGTAAACATAACAACTTAATGTAGCAAAAGCGATTTATTTGTGGAAGACAAAGAAAAAAGTGATTTAAAAAATAGTGAATAAAACTAAAGTGTTTGTGAAGTGCTCCAATTTTCTTAAGGATCAGCACCTCTACGTAATTACAAGTTTAAGGACCTTCTTTTTAAAAATTAATAATAATAACAATGTTACGTAATTGGTACTACCTTTGGTGCTAGCCGCACCAACATCGCACGCAATAAGGTAAGTGATGTTTTTGTTACATTCGTTTTTTAATTGTCGATTAATTAACCTGTAACTACTATTGCATAATAGACCAATTTCTTCTCTAATAATTATTCATACATTCTGTGACATAACAAAACTTTAAACAAAATTACGTTAGAAAAAAATATCATTATTCTGTAGGTATTAGCCTAATGGCTCTTATCAGAGTAACTGTTGTACTTCTTGATTAGGGCTACCAGAGTAAAAAAAAAACGGGACATCCTATGAAAATTTACACTGAAAACCGGGACACTCTGTGGAAATTTACACGGAAAACCGGGACACTCTATGGAAATTTACACGGAAAACCGGGACACTCCATGGAAATTTACACTGAAAAGCGGGACATTCTATGAAAATTTACACTGAAAACCAGGACATCTTATTGGAAATTTACACTGAAAACCGGGACACTCCATGGAAATTTACACTGAAAACCGGGACCCCTATGAAAATTTACACGGAAAACCGAGACATACTATGCAAATTTACACGGAAAACCGAGACATACTATGCAAATTTACAGTATATTTACACTTATACATTTACGTTTTGCTGGAATATCAGGATTAATAAGTAACAGGTAAACATTGATGACTAATAAAAACGATATTTTTAAAATATCGGACGAATGATACTTTTGGGGAAAAGCCAGATATTCGTAGTTTTCAACGAAATTGAGGAAGACAGATAATGGAAATTCAAGGCTGTTACGCCCCCGGAAGCCCTATTTTGTTGTTTCTTTAGGGATTGGAGATAAAAACAGAAAATAACTTAGCAATACATGTGGTACCTACTGTACATCCACGTTAGTAATCTCCTTTCCATTAGAATTTCGAAACTAGGGACGCAATTACTAACCGAGTATATTAAGAGACCAAGATTTTCACGTTTGTTATATTTATAATGAGCGGGCCTGTATTTGAATTTAATTCAATATGGCCCTGAGAAAAGGGATTCTGGTATCGATCCTGTGAAGTTTGCTTTGAAGTCTTGGATCTGAGATCTTTTCTTGTATGTGGCAACGTGATTCACAAATACGGAATGCCTTCCCCAAAGTATTACAGAAATCGACACCACTACTCTGATGCTTTCTTTTCATATTCAGCTTTCTTTTCATATCATTTTAGTCAAATCCTGATTAATACAAGAATTCCTCCCCGAGGTATTGGAATGTGATCATACTGTATCCGTTTCTACTTTTAGTCGATTTATGTTAAGAAAACTTCCAAATAATGATCTCCCTCCTTAAACTCACATGATTCTCCAGCTCCCACAGATTGTTCAAAACTAATACTATTTATAATTTCAAGAGTTCCAAAACAAAATTTGGGAGTCTGGAAAATAGGATCACCACCTTATGCTTACTACAGATTTCAACTGTCAAAGGGTAATGAATATGCATGTCGTATATAGATTTTGTCTTGTAAGAAAACAAAGACGGGGTCAATTACATATTTGGCCCCTTCAAAATAATAATGATTGCCCGACCTTCCCTCTGGCTATGTTGTCACTTAATAGGAGTTCTTATTTTCCAGTACTATGAAATAACCCTCAGAGTTCTTCCGTAATAAATGTTTGTTTCTGGCCGTAGAGACATTAAAGACTATATCGCGGCTTAAATAGCATAATTTGTGCACTGTTACTGGACATAATGTATCCGAAAAATAAATTTCGAAGTATGAAAAATAAATATTACCAATTTGAAAGCAAGTCCTGTCACTGAGAGCATTGTGGTTCAGTGTTGAAGTGGTATATAGGTCTACTGCGTTAAGCTAATGGTACTTTTGTATTCGTGTTCCTATCAAGACTGGTAATTAACTCACAGTATAATAAATAGTAAAATAAGAAACCAAACTATACATATATTCCATATTTCAGTTCAAAACAAAAGTTCTAGAGTACTGATCTCTGGTGTCAGGGATCACTAGGTCGACCCCAAGCCATGTGAGTTTGTGGTAAGCAACATTATGTTCTTTGAATTTCTCGGGGTTCTCTCATTTCCTCCTCTATTTTCAATCCGCCAATTCTGTCATAATAATTTAGTTTCATTAACCATCCATCTCCTTGACTTTACAGCAGTGTGCATTATCGTGAGGGTTGCGGGAATTTTCCCATTTAATATTTTTGGTTAGAAATTATTTCCACCAAGAATTTGGTGGGAGGGGTGAATAACCATGTCCGTCCCGCGTCCCCTACAGGGGACATAAAATTTGAGGACATTATTATTGCTTTACAACTTTAAAATCCGACTGGCAAGACTGAACACTGTTTACAAGGGATGATCTATCTATTATCATCTCCTGTAAACAGTTTTCAATGTTGTGAGTCTGATTTTAATGGTGTAAAGCAATAATAATGTCCTCAAATTTTATGTCCGAGTGGGAAACGCCGGGACCGACATGGACAAAGTGACATTGCTATCAGAAGTTTGCAAATTAATTATGATAATTGTATGTCATTAACATACACTTCATATGTAATTCATGGATAAAATAGTGGTTAGCGATATCTCTCATCTTTTTTAGTTTAATAATTGATCAAATATCTCAACTCTCTAATTCGAAAAATTTAGCGCGAATTTTTTTTTTAATTATTATTATTTTACACTCCTGTCTCCCTCCTAGATGGTTGTGATATCGCACCTTGCCTTGTAAGGCATAATCGCGGAACGTAAAACTATAAAATTTCATGTTTCGAGGTTTATTTCTGAATATTTGGTGTATCAACCCCAAACATGTCATGGTAGTCCTGAAGACATGCTCACATATCTTGAAGACAAAAAGATATAGTCTTACCGATTTTTCTCTCTTTGTGTAATACCTATACTAAACCTTGCATTGGTGCTTCAGTTAGGTACACCCTACACATAGAACATATATTTTTAAATAATACAGTGACAGTATTTTGTTATTGTGCATAAGGATCGACGTATTTCATAAGCTACAAGACACAACATTAAATACTCTTGACGATTTAAAATGTATCAAAAGATGCATTTTGGTGCATATTTCTTAATCTGCACACTTTTATGGAGTGAAAAATTTTCTCTTTAATTAAAGCATTTATTTACGTGCTGAACCACACTTACGCTCTTATTATTTAGATTATAAGCTGCAAGTTTTTTTTCCAAATAGCCTGCTAGTAATGGCTAAATACTGCTGATGAGTTTAGATCAATTGATTCAAATTACTGCCTCAAACCTTTGTTTCATGCATATTATTACATCAAAGCTTTGTTTGATCGAAATTAGTACCTCAGACCTTTGATGCACGAAGTTTTTTCAACCCATAAGGTCGTTATACAGTAGTTAAGGTCACACTATTATGAATGTCAGACTTTTAATCATAAATCAAAGTGTACACTGAGGATGAATTGAGACACTTCAAGACAGAGAAGGCTTTCGAAGAATTTAAAATGATAATCTTTCGTGCACATGGTTCAAATTCGACTACCCCCTGGATTAAAGCTCATATTGTTTTCAGCCTTAAAACCAAAACTTGCCAATAAGAGCAGTAAGCGTGTAAGTAAACTCAATAGTTTCTGATCCCGCTTTGTACTGTAGACTACAAGAACAAATGAAAAAAAAAACAGGAATAATAATTTGCAAAGAAACAAGACAACTTCAGAGGAAACCCACAATCAGTGGTGTTGTATGGTTATCTACTTACTGCTACATTTAGTGTAGGAATCTAAATATTTAATGTATTATTCCTTAACCATTTTTCTTAAACCGTTATTCCATTATTTATTTATTTATTTTTTAGTCCTACCATCTCCTCTTCCATTACATCTTTTTTGACGACTTACCGGCAGTCTCTTTCACCCCTGACACCCACTACACTCTTTACTTTTCCTTTTGTTATTTACTCTCCCTCTTTAGTGTCGATTGTGCTCTTGAAGCAGAATGAGGTGGGGAACCATAGACAGTTGTAATCTAGTACAGTACCTGAAACTTAAACCAGACCTCTGTCTTTGGGTGTTCCTCTCTCCTTCATTATCATTATTATTGTATTTATTCTTCTTAATTAATTACACAGTACATAAGTACATAAGCACGTATATACGAGCTCCTTCGTGGCTAAGCGGGAAGTGTACTTGCATTTGGCGTGGTAGACCCGGGTTCGACTCCCGGCGAGAGCTCATGTGGTTCGGGTTCCACGTCAATCAGTAGGTTCCGTCTCATATAGCCTCGCTGCTGAAAGGGACGTTAAACTCAAAATCAAATCAACTCATAACCACGTGTATTTATATATATGCATTATTCTTTATATATCATCCTATTTACTTAGGAGAAGTGGTACTTCCTAAACTTCAATGGACGCTATAGGGGCGGATCCAGGACATACTTCTGGGGGGCGGTGGGTTGTAATACTTCTACTTAGAGCTACTTTTTTAAGAGCTTCAAAGTCTGGGATGGGTTTTATTTATATATAAAATAAGAAAGTTTCCTCTTCCTGGGGGAGTGATCGCCCCCCCCCCCTGGACCCGTACCTGTTCCTGTCCATAACAGCATCTAATTCACTACAAAATGATACGAAATCTACGACGACTGAAAAATAAGCCCTATCATATACCCTTTCCCTCCTTTTTCTAAATTGCAAATACTCTATTTTCACATTATTATACAGGGATGCTTAAAAACGCTTTTGAGTGTTTCATCATACCTGCTTGAATTTATATTTCCACGTGTAGTTGAACATACCATTTCTAATCCTTAAACAAATGATAAGCAGGATTTGTTCCAGAAGATTTTGACTGGAGAAGGGGAAATAAAATCAAATTGTAAAAAAACTGCAATGGGACAGTATTTGTTGACGAACATGTTTTGTACAGGAATGCCATATATTCGCAATTTAATATATTGTTGCTCCGCAGAAAGGTTAACCAACTCCAGGGAGGGGGCAACACTCAAGGAAATATAGCCCAGGAAGAAACATTGGTGATAAAGGAAAATGAATTACCATAAAAAGTTCGTAGAATGGAGATATGTAAGGAAAACATCATGAACAGAATACTTTTTCCTCACAAAGTCACATTGTTCTGGGTCGAACTAAAGATTTGTATTGTGCTTCTGTGGAATTATATATTCACACTTTCTATATGCAAAGGAAATGTGGATATAATTAGGTCTTAATTACTGTATGAACTGGCCACTTAAGAATTCCCTAGTCTTATAAGGGAATATGGGATAGTACTGATAGCAAATGTCATGTCCATCTCTCTATGTAATTGATTATATTACCAATGTGTCTGTAAGTAAGATGATATTTTAATAGAGTATGAAAGTAGCAACAAACATCAATTGTGGAAATGTAGAAAAACTATAGAAGAATTTAAAAAATATGAATACATGAGATTCCTGTAATAAATGCAGTGACACTTAGTTGTGATCACAACATTGAAATTTTTATCATACGTCTGTCTGTTTTGTTGTATAGTATCGAGTTAAACTATGTAATATATATTGCAACAACTCTAAGTTATAAAGAAAATTACAACAATCAACTGAATTTTTGTTCATTTAAAATCAGAGCTTTGGACGACACAAAAGGGCTATTTCATTATGATAGGAATAATAATAAACCATCGCTGCATGCTTTAAAGAGATATTTCCGCACATACAAATATAGTACATATTCAACTGAATAACATGCGGTTAGGTTTAGGGGTGAATTGAATGTATGAAAAGGGCTGTAGTACAGATATTGGGAGGGCGTCATACCAATTGGTCAGAGAGAGAATGTATTATGTCGTCGTTTATAGAGTCACGGTATAGATACGCGAATTATTTTAGTATTAACGTATAACGGGAAAAATGTTGTCTATAGACCTCATTGGGTTGAACAAGGTAATATAGATAAGTGTGAATTCACATGCGCAGTTTTCGAGAAAATCCATAAGAGACTGAACTTTTTATAAACTCAAAAATTGATGGATGATGTACGATATCAAGCCTACCTTGAAGTATACCATCATCAAGGAGTTCATTATGACACTACCAACACGACAGTAAACAGTAAGGTTAATAAGATGTAATCCAATACAGTGGTTAGTTCGTAAACATTATTCTTCGTTTAACTATGATACTGAACAAAGATGGAGAGTGTATATTATGGATGGGTGAAACCAATTTTCACTTCAAAAGACGGTTTACACAAAACTGAAAACCGACATTTCGTTTTTTTTGTTTTTTTTGTTTTGTTTTTTTTACAAAACCACTGGTTTTAACCGAAACCGGTTTCATAGAAAACCGAA
Organism: Thermobia domestica; assembly: GCF_964235325.1. Classification (NCBI taxonomy): domain Eukaryota; kingdom Metazoa; phylum Arthropoda; class Insecta; order Zygentoma; family Lepismatidae; genus Thermobia; species Thermobia domestica. The sequence goes on from NC_137469.1 coordinate 97,674,245, forward strand.
ACTGGACTTAATACTGATATCTCTTTTCAATTGAAAACCGAATAGATGCAGAACTGGATTTTGATATAATACTTTTTAAAAAAAAAATCAAAAACTGATTTCAGTTTACCTATAAAACGATTTTGTGCGCACCACTAATATATATATATCAATAGATGCTGAGCTGAATAAAAATATTAAGTCTAAATTTTTATGAGTAGTTTTTGAGAAAATTGAAAGGAAAACTAATTTTCATGGCTTAGAAAAATAAAACGGAAAAGTAGCAGATTGTATGAATTGTTTGTGTTTTGCATTCTACATTTCGTCCGCCATCTTGGATCCACCATTTTGAATTTTACACTTTTGGTATCCGATTCATACATAGCGACGTCGAATAGAGCTATATAGCTAATTTCAGATCCATAGCTTGTTTTTTTTTAATTTGTGTCCACCATTTTGGGTCCGCCATTTTGATTTGTAAACATTTGATGTCAAATTCGTCTTCAGCTACCTTTTAAACCTATATATACACCACGCCTCAAAACAATTACGTCATAGCTTACTATTTAGTCCACATTTTCTGGTATTTCGGAACGTTCCTTGTTCTGATGGTCAACACGTCCCCTACAGGCACCATGGAACCAAGATATTTCACATGTGAAATGTATTCGGTGTGACCTTTCCAACAATATATAACACATACAGATTCCCGCGTACCACTTCACCTACTTCCCTTGTTAGTCAGGGATTAACTTTCATTGCCTGTATTTCTGATTAGAAGCTTTTACAATTTTCCTATAACACAGGATCAACATCGAAAAAAAAAAAAATTGGAACCCTGGATTATTGAAGAAGTTCTAGTATAAGGTAATTTATTCCTAATAATGAAAAGATACCTTCGTGCTTTTTTTCCTAAATTGCACTCAACTGGACACGTTTAGACCTTCCAAAGTCATTTGAAGGATCAAATGACATTGACTACATAAGTGTAACAGCAAATCATAACTAAATCGTGACAATTTTTTTGTTTTTTTAAATGAAGAAAATCGCTTATGTCCGAATGAAGGATAGTGAAACACTGGTAAAATATTAAAAAGGAAAATCTTGATGCAAATGACCGTCAATGATAGAGACATGAGAAGAGTCTTCGTGAACAAGGACTTTTCACCATTAACATATCTGATACTAAAGAACATCACGCTTTCGATCGGCTATTAACATCTGCTTATTGCCGAAGGCCAGACAACTACATTGATTCAATAGATCTACCATTGATGTCCTTGTTAAACCACGAACGAACACTTAAGCTCCTTTTTTTTTATCGTTTTTCTTAAAATACAGTGCAAAACTTCTACTAATATAATATGCAGTGTATTATCAGTTTTTTTAAAGCCAGTTTACAAGTTTCTGTCAAACATTTTAAAAGAAACAAACAGTAGTATAATCATTAATAATTATTTACTGCAATACCAAACGTACTTCTTCTGGAAGGCTTGATAGTTGTAATTTAAGAAGAGTATATGTTCTCTCTGTTGGTGTAGTGACTAGAGCACACATGGGTGTTCTTGGTTCTATTCCCGCGTTGAGTTTCCGTGGGAGAGTATTGATCGCACACTTCACATTGAGGGTCTACGTCTCATATAGCCTCGGTGCTGAAAAAGAGACACTAAACTTCAACAAACAGCAATAATAAATCGTTTTAACTAAATTATCCGTTGTATTTAAGTTCTGCTGAATGCACACTGTTTTCTTCCTCGTGAGCCTTTGGCTCGCTGTCACAAATATTAATGTTCAATTCTTAATATGGTCAGGGCCCTTGTTGTAATAATTAAATCGAAACAATTTATTTTTTAAGTTACTTCGATGGTTCTAAATTGTCTCAATGGTTTTAAACCTGCAATATCCTCCATCTCTATTCTAATTTCTATACTAAAGCTAGACGAAGTAGAAATCTACTAGTTTCAATATTAATTGAGAAAATATCGCGCTGTACAAATCAAACTCATCCATGTTGTATACACATGATATTGCTACTTATTAAAAGTAATGTGTCTACCAAATGTGTGACCCGGGCTCGATCCCTAATAGTGGTGGGATTTCGTTTTGTTTTTCACTTGGCCGCTACCTGAAGAAATCTGAGGATAACGAGGGTCAGAATATAGTGGTAATTATATCACTTGTATGTTACGAAGTCTAAAAGGTTTCCCCAGGTCATCCAGTCATCCCTTGGTACTCCTATTACCTGCCTCTAATGGGGGGCGCGAAAAAACGAAAGAAAAGTTATTTGAATGATTGCGGAGGAAGTTTGTCGACTTGTGCTGTATTTCAAAGGTTTTTAATTCCATTTGGAGAGAAGGCTTTAAAATCCTATGATTAGTAAGTTAGGCTAAAGGAGATAGATTATAATGATGGAATGAAGAAAGTACAAAGAAACAGGATAATACCGAGAAACCCACACACACGATGTTAGTCCACTACAAAACCTACTTGGCGGAAGCTGGTATCTAACCAGCGATACCAAACATCAGAGGTGAGTGCTCCACAATTGAGACACCATTATCTTCGATTTGATCATGATAGCGAATAATAGTGCTGATTTTCTTTACTTAGCTCTAGCGTTCGTACGTTGCAGAACCATTCTCCACTTGTTAAACTAATGCAATATATGTTAGTCCTTGACATTCGACTGAATTATTGTGAATATCACTCTGAACATTCATTCTTTGAATTTGACTGAATTGTTATCAATATTGCTCTCAACATTCATTACTTGAGTTTGATTCCATTATTATGGATATCGCTTTCAACACTCACCCCTGGAATTTGAATCAATTATTATGAATATTGCTCTCAACATTCATTCCTTGAATTTGACTGAGTTATTATAAATATTGCTCTTAATATTCATGTCTTGAGTTTGATTCCATTATTATGGATATTAATCTCAACATTCATCCGTGGAATTTAATTCAGTTATTGTGAATTTCGGTTTCAACTTTGATTCCTTGAATTTGATGCAGCCATTATGGATATTGTCAAAAAATGAAATGAAATCTTTCAGTTTAACATCCCTTTAGGTTAAGAAAGACGAATGACTGAGGCAAGTGAATGATGATAGAAGAATTGATGGAATGAGAATGCGAGAGGAAACGAGAGTACCCCGAGAAAACCCACGGGCACAATATTGTCCACCACAAACTTACTTGGCCGGGGATCAAACTAAGACCCCCACGCATCAAATGTAAGCACTCTACCACTGAACCACTGTCTCCTCTGATATTGTTGTCAACATTCAACATTTATTGGAAAGAAGGATTACATTGGAAAGTAATAGATAACGTACTGCCCTCTGTTGTTATGGAAGCACCTTTTTTCTCCCCGTAAATGACTTAATATTGCAGTGAAAGCTTTACTTCAATATCAGCCTATCTCGTTTGAAAAATGAAAAGAAAGAAAGAAACATTCACAAATCATTTGAAATAACAACAGTTATTTAATCTTAACAGCAGTGTTGTCTTGATTTGACCTCTTAACATTTGTTTATCCACAAATAAGTCCATTGTAGTAATTTGATAGTGGTCAGATAGGATGTCGCTTACCCAATACTTGCCTTCAGTGCAACTTAAATCTTCACGGTCCATATACTTAAATGATTGTAAATAACTTTATTGCCTTGTTGCTAAGGAAACTTTTTTAAAAAAAATGATTTGACTACAGTGTTGTTAAGATTATTAAGTGATATTTACCAATTGATTGTATAACAACCAGATATATACCTGTATAAAAGTAAACTACAGGTATAAGTATTGCGAAATAATTTGTCAGTTAGATTACAACAAGATGGAGAATTCGCTCAAGAAATGTGAAGGTATAAAAGAGGTGATTGTAACAAAGTCAAAAATGGTAAAGCACGGAGAAGGCTAGGGTGCTCTTAGCACTCACAGATGCGATTCCTCTCTCCGTGGGAACTGTAGTCAATGAACCATTTACTTGAAGGGAGGAAAAATAGACTTTCTTGTATTTTTTGTTGTTGTTGTTGTTGTTGTTGTTGTTGTTGTTTGAAGCCAAAAGTGATTTGATCACAAAAATCACTAGACAATCTCAAAACGTTGCATCTAATTTAATCGTGTAAATTAGAATCTGATTTCTTTCAAGACACAATGGATAAGTAATACACAGGGTTTCCTAAACAAACAATTAGGAGATGACAAATGATATGTTTTACTTTAGAAAGCCCAATGAAATTAAATCTGTGCGCAATTACTCTTGATCTATCAGGCAGCGTTACTATTTAAGCTTTCCCAAGTTAAGGCTCCACTAAAGTAAATGAGTCCTAGAGTAAGAATAATGTCAATTAATAGCAATAGGAACCGATCATCATATTTCTTCATACACATGAAAGTATCATATGACTAAATAGAAACGATTCTAAGAACGATGGATTATTCATACTCTACAAGAAATACTTAATAACTGTTTCATAGCTAGCACAAATCAGATTGTTCTAATTTCAATCAAATATTAATATTCCTCATATAGAAAACCCATTATCTATTCTCCTACATAAGTACAATCTAGAATAACGAAAATCAAAAATATTCAGTTATAGATGGAGTCAATTAGTAGATATGTGTGCTAAGCTAATAAATACTTTTTGTTCATCACCTAACACTAACGAGGTGTGTGCTACCTTTCCCGAGTCCTGGTATGCCGTGTTCCCGAATTCGATCCCGGAGTGCTGTTCTAGATATAATTTTAAAGACTAGTCTGTATATTAAGACTCATATAGCCTCAGGGGAAAAATCAAACTATAATCAATCAATTATAGTTTAAGAGTCACTGAGAACTGCAATCACAAACAGGATTTCTACTGTTTTTTTAAAGAAGTAACAAATTGTTCGCACCTTTCCATTTATATTTAAACTCGTTCTATACAAAAATATCGCTATTACTGAAATTGGTTTCGTAAATCTTATCTTAAGCTATGGGAGGATATTATTCATTGAGTAACTGTATTAACCCTTTAAAGACCGGACATGGATCCACTGGTGCGAATTCATCAAAATTTTCAATTTCTGTCATTTTTCCATCCATAATTAAATTTCCGTTTTCATTTGTCGAGTACCACTTGCTAACATCCTGTGACGTGATGTTCCCTTTTGGGAACATTGGTATCTCGTGTGTGCAGAATTCGCGTCTTCTTAGTTTTACTTTCACAGTACTTTCTATAAGTAATTAATTAATTACGTTAATCAATTTCATATAGACTACGTTTCTATGACTTTGCTACAAACATACACGCATATATATATATATATATATATATATATATATATATATATATATATATATATATATATATATACGAATTGCATTTCTTCCCTTCTCATTACTTATAATAATACTGAGAAGTAGAATAACACATTGTTTTTACACTGAGCAAATTCAAATATTTCGAACATTTCTTCTCTTGTTATATTTGTATTAGATATGAGGGTAAATAGATATTGGATAGTTCGAGCTTTTACGTATGAGTACAGTTGAATACCTATGGGCTTTTATTTTAGATATGTATTTACTAATCTTTCTATTCACTTGCTCTTTATACATATACATGTATTTAGTAGTATTTTTGTAAATTCTATATAGCTAGTATTTGTTTGGAAATTTAAGAACATATATTCGCCAAAAAAGTTTTTCCAATTCGAATACCATACATACCAATTTTGCTGGTCATAAGCTAACAGTCTTTCTTCAGGTCTTTGAAAAATGCTTATAACCCATGGTACTTTGGAAATCACTTCTGGTGTAATCTCTTATGACAAAGAAAACACATTTTTCTTGTATTAGAGTTGCAAACTATACAGCGTCCTTCTGAAGCATCCACAATGTAATGCGTGTCAGAGTTTCGAGCTTCGAGAGGAACATGCGATCTTGGACCTGGCCTAATTGATGCAGGGGTGCCCACAAGGGGGGGCTATGACGCAAACTGCGTCATTGAAATATTAGGGGGGGTTAAAAATCTATATAAATATGTTTGATGGGGGGGGTAAAATTAATCGAAAAGAAGATTTTTTCATGGAAGAACACCTACGGATAGACAATTGGGGGGGGTGCGTCATGGACATAAGGGGGGGTGGGCACCACATGTTTCCGATGCGAATGACACACGGTATCTTACCTCAAAAACTGTAGATGTGTGATTTCATTGTTTGCATTCAATTCGCAATGCAATTTCCAGGAAGAAACAATCGCTAAATTGAGTGCATTATTGAAAAGATTCCACCGCTATTTCTTGGATCTGAGTTTGGGTCTGTATAATGTAAGAAGACGATCCATAACATCAACACCTCCCATTTCTTCATTGTACCTTTGAATAACGAATTGTAGACTAATAAATGGAACCTTTTTTTTATGTGCACGAGAGTATCTCCTCACTGATCCTACTGGCAAGTGTATAAGACAGTTTGATCCAGGAGTTACAACTGCACTGTCATTCGAACTTACAAAGCACACATTATCATCACTTTTGACGGCAAACTTTCCTCTTTCCTTTCTAACAAGTTCTTTCTGTGGAGGGACGGGATACTGTTGAACACGACTATCTATTACTGTCCCAGTTGCTCGAATGCATTTTCCTCCTAATTCTAAATGAACATCATAAGACATGAAGAAATTATCGAAAAAGACTTCGTGCTGGTCATTATTTTCTATGATGTGAGACTACGAATAACTCTCGTTCCTAATGGAATATTCCCACTAACATTATCAGCATTATTGTCGTTTCCACCGTAGGGGTCCATTGCGTAGGGATAACCGTCAGAAGAACATAAAAAACATATTTTGTAACCAAAGCAGATTGGTTTTCCTCTAATAAACATGTTGCAGGTGTGATGCCCATAGTACGGAACCATGCTTTCATGAATGCTCAGATATTGGTGAAAGATACCAAACTACTGCAAGTTCTTCCGTAGCTCATCGTATATACGTCTTATTTTCCCAAATTTGTCACCTTTTGATAAGTTAGCAACAATATGGAAATATTTCTTTGTTTGTTCGAAACGGGCTCTGGGCATTACGGATGACACAATCGGTATACACAAGTCGTCTGCTATACTCCAGTAGGACTTCTCAGAAGGAAGAACAGGATACCCGCTGAGAAGTAATAAACAAAAAAATTGTAGTAGCTGTTCATATGATGTATTTATATGTGGAGCTCCCTTCTGCTGTGCGTACAAATTAGACATTTGAACAAGATGTTCAATGTATGATGGGGGCAAAATCTTGAAGAAAATATCTATCGGAGAACTACCGTCAAGTTGAGGATGAGAAACCAGAAGTTTTTCTGGTGAACTGGAAATGGGATTGACGCAAGTTTTCGCAACATTTTTCCACTTAGGCACACACTGTTTCCCTTTCCTTTTAGATGATGAAGTTGATTATATATTTTCAAGCTCATTTTGCGTCATCGATGAGATTATTCATTGCCACTATCAACCCACCACATACGTTTTAGGCATAAGAGGAACTAATTCGTCTTCATTTATGCGCTCCTCGTCTGTTATATCACCTGCTTTATCTGAAGGGAAAATGCAAACATCCGTTTCCTCATTAGAAACACACAGTGTCCAATGTGTCTAATATTTCATCCAGCGTAAGAAATTTCTTTGCCATTTCTCTATTTTAGAGAACAAATTTTCAAACGAACACGCTACGTACCAATATTCCCAAATGGGAACATTAAAATATATCAGTTGCGCAATAACAAACAATGGTCACAAACGCAAGTTCACTCACACTACAAAAAAGTACACACATTGAGCTCTCAACTGTCCACAATCAGTAATGATAACTTTTATATTACGTCGTAAGCACGCACTGTTGCAACCTTATGTGAAAAACATGAAAACTTCAATTGTAAAAAAATCGAAAGAAACTATTTAAAATACATTATTGTGTAATTAAGGCAAATAAAGCAATTAATGATTCATTCATTTATAATACTACTTAATGTCAGACAGAAATATAGAAAATATTCAACGCTAGATCGCTGAAAAACTTGCTGTTCCCAAAAGGGAACAATGGTACCTAAACGGTTAAGGCTACTAGCATTAGGACATATCAATACAAGAGCCTCCATTTTGAAGTAGAATATAAGTGATTTTAACGAATGGAAAGAAGAGTAAATCGACTTCTAATTATTTTTCATTGCTCTAAGCAAGGATAAAAGTGAGGGGGAATGCAGAAGGGCGTCGTCCTCCATTTCCATAAAATATATATGGCGTCCTCCCACTTCCTAAAAAAATACATTGGGCAAAGATAGGCAAGGGGTACGGCGTAACGTTATGCGTCCCCCTACCTATTCAGATTCACTTTTATCCTTGGCTCTAAGGATACAATTCTTTTTATATTTCTTGTGTATTTTAATAAAGTGCTTTTCGTGTAGACTAATAGGGCAAGTTGTACTGGTTTTGGTTTCTTCTGAAGACAAATGAACTCAGTGAACATCCTGACATAAATGAGGAAGTACATAAACTAAACGAACTCAGCCTATAAAGCTGAAAATAATCATTACATTAGAAATAGATAGTTTGACCAATACAAAATGAATTTTCAAGAAGACCATAGCCCTTGAGTTTCGAGTTTTGTATTCCGTACCTTTATGCAGCACCAAAGTTGTGAAGAACAGAATTTACTTTTAATATGGGATACAAACCATTCCACACGGTAGGTTAATAAGTACCCAGACCGTCACGCAAGATCAACCCTTATAGACCGTTCCCCACCATACTTTCTTGTCTGCAAAAGAGATAGATTACAAAATCATGTCACCGGTTCCAGCACCATAAACATTTGTAGGTTGTAATACAAAGAGCTTAGGTTTGTTATTTCAACATATTAGAAATCGATGTAATAGTGCAAACCGCTGCAGTGCGTTCAGTGGCCCCTCATCGAGAATCGAACCCTGGATCCCGTGTATCAAAGGGAGGACCTTGGTTATAACTTTTTAAAGAGTTCGATTTACGAAAAATGTCTTTATATATTTTAACTGCCTGTCAATGTCTATCCGGGAGATAAAAATCACAAGAGCTACTTGATAGATCACCATCAATTTTAACCAGGTTGTACAGGGTCAAAAGTTAGAAGTTCATTGATCGAGGTGATATTCAAACCGGAAGTGGTTAAATCAACAATTTCCGGTTTTAACGTTGATTACTATACAGCATAAACGGTAATAGCGAGAATCAATTTCATCCTTTAGGGATTTATGGTATGACATACGTACGTGTGTATTGTTTTAAAACGCTCTTTAATATCTATTACTGTTGGATTTTTTTATTGTTCAGTGGTACATGCATTGCGAAACAGTTCACATGTGTTTTGAGAAGGAGCTCGTCGAGTTGGTGGAGGTCATGACGTCATGTGTTTGATCTTCAAGAGTACAACGCAAAATGCTTATTTTGTTCTCTAGCAAATGCTGACTAAATGGTTTTATAGATCCGTATATATATATATATATATATATAATATGTCTCGACATGACCATCAGACAGACTGCATGTATTATGGCTGCTTTTGAAAGGGATTTTTCAAAAAAAAAAAAACATTTTTCTCGAATTTCCCTTTTCAGGCATACGATACAGACATGCAAATAATACCGTTTGGAAGGTTGCTTTATTCTGAAGAGAATGAGATACGAACCAAAATCCTGGGATATGTAGTAATGATGCAGTAGCTGCTTGACTGAAAGTCTAAAATTTATCTTAAAAATATAAAAATCCCAAAAGAGTTAAGCATCTCAAGAATACATTTCATTTTCAACCTTAACTCTGTACTAAAACCGGAAGTTATAGAGTCTACTACAACTTCCGGTTTCAATATTGATCTGCATAGAGCAAAGACGATAAGAGATAATGAGAAGCGCTTTCTCTTAAATAGATTAAGCGTTTTAAGAAAAGATACCATCTTCTCTCTTAACCCTCTATTCAAGCCGGAAGTGGAATCAATCAACTACTTTCAGCTTTAACGTTGATCACTATAGACTAAAAACGGAAATAGATAGCGAGAAGTGACCCAAGTTGCTCAAGTGACCTAAGTTGCCCAAAAGTATATTTTATTTTTTTGCTAAAACCAGAAGCGGCAGAAATCTACTTCCGGTTTTAATATTAATTAAGTAAATTTCACTCTATACAATTCGAACTTTTTCACTTGGTGTACACGTGGGACTTATTTCTTAATTTACACCAACCCGGAAAAGGGACACGAACACAGACAGTTCGAGGGCAGTTAAAAAAAACGTCAATGCTCTTTAGCGGGACACGAACCCACGTTGGATTGCGCCTCGTGATCGGAAGCCGAATATTCGAATATTTCCACCGTCTTCCATTGAACTTGCCGAGAGGAATAATCATTCAGCAAATATGTAGCTATATCAAGCCAAACAATCTTCGTGACCTCCAATGGTGTTCGTATGTTGACAGCTGATCTGATTTTCTGCCATCCAGTTGTTAGTAAGTTGTTAACCAGAAATTGAAAGTCTTTTATCAGTCTGTCTTTTCAATTTAAAACAAGCTTTTAGTGATATATCTTGAATGTAAGTACTAATCCTCAGCATAGAATAAACATTCAGAAACCCTGATATACATTATGATAATTTAGTCTGTGTTTAAAATAATAAGATTTCTCTTTCCTTTTCTACTTTGATTTATTTTTGAAAATAAGTTTGAGCAAATGAAAACTTAAAAACAAACAGCATTAACCTACTTTAACAAAATCCCTAACAATCAGAAAATAACAAAAGTGCTAAAAAGCAGATAATAATAATAATAATAATAATAATAATAATAATAATAATAATAATAATAATAATAATAATAATAATAAGCTTATAAAAACATAAAATAGTTCATATTTTCTATATTTAAAAAAGGTACCTGTGCTAAGCCAAACGACGGACGATTAATGAAAGTGAACTATTATGAAATAATTTGGTAGAATGAGAATGTGACTAGAAACGGAAGGACCCCCCCAAAAAATCTACGGACATGGTGTTGTCCACCACAAACTCACTTGCCTTGGGATCGAAGTAGGAACCCCTAATAGTACAAGTAATTGCTCTACCACTGAACGATCGTGTCCTACATTTTAATTTGTTGTTTATTAGTTGAAGTAGTCCTCTTCATTTGCTCTTGATGCTGGGCCAACCCGAGAAAATTTATAACGGTACCGAAAATCGAACCCACAACATGAGCAAAAATGAATGAGCGGAAACAAGCAGTTACACGTTTATCTATATAACATCCTGAGGCATAGCTCTGAGCTTCGTTCATGTGAAACACAAAAATGTATTCTAATTAGGATTATCATACTCTAAACCGGAAGATTTAGATGGAAAGTAAGTCTTCAAAGCCGGAAGACTTAGGAAGGAGGAAAATGTCCCAAGTAGGGAGACTTAGGTGAAAAGTAAATCTTTCAAACTGGGAGACTTAAGTAGAAGGTAAATCTTTCAAACTGGGAGACTTAAGTAGAAGGTAAATCTTTCAAACTGGGAGACTTAAGTAGAAAGTAAATCTTTCAAACTGGGAGACTTAAGTAGAAGGTAAATTTTTCAAACTGGGAGACTCAAGTAGAAGGTAAATCTTTCAAACTGGAAGACTTAAGTAGAAGGTAAATATTTCAAACCCGGAGACTTAAGTAAGAGGTAAATATTCCAAATTGAAAGCTTTAGGTGAAGGTAAAACTCCCAAACAGGGAGATTCAGGTGGAAGGTAAATCTGTCAAACCGGAACACTTAGATGAGAGGTAAATTTTCCAAACAGGGACACTTTGGTAGGAGGTTTACTTTCATTCTTTTCATCAGCACAAAGTACTAGCAAAGTGCCTAACCAGCACAAGAGCTATTTTTATTTCATGGCATAGTTTAAAAGTCTAATAATTTCTTCTGAAACAGAATCAAATTAATATAGAATTTGCCTTAGGGGTTAAAGCGTCTGCTTCTTTCTGAACGTCCTTAATGTAGAGGTTGTATCAAAATGGACTTTTAAAAATTCATATTGATTTCTTCATGTATCTTACAGACATGGTATTGGTGTCATTTTATAGCAAAATTCATCAAGTTTTGACTCACGTGGTACATTAGTTCAGAAACAAGCCACCGCAAGCGCTAGCGGCAGTTGCAGCAAAGATGGCTACCTTTATTGGTCTCGAGTGTGCTAGCTGTGTGTTTTGGTTTGAAGAATCCAAGTCTGCGACAACTGGGCAACGTAATTTTCGTACAAAGTATGGCAAAGATCCTCATAGTAGGCATACTATTTATCAGTGGCATAAGTATTTAATTGAAACTGGATGTTCGGTAAGACACAACAAATCTTCACGTCGTCCTCGTACGTCTGAAGACGTTGTAGAGCAAGTGAGACTTCAGATGGGATGTGCTGCATCACCAATGGAAGCCAAACGATGTATTTTTCTACAAAATGACCCAAAATGACACCATAAATAAATAAATATGAATTTTCAAAGTAGTAAAGTTCTTTTTGATACACCCTGTGTGTATTTTTTCACAATCATTACGTATTTATTATATTATTATTATTGTCGTAATTTGCCTTTAACTAATTACTAACTATATAGTCCTGTGTAGAAGAAAAACCATATTATGTTCATTAAAAAAGGCTTTTTATAAGAAAACAATCGCCTTTCTTTTTCTTTCAGCAAAACGCATAAAGTAGCTTTTTTTTCCTACCCAAACGAAGTGTTTCCAATGTTTTGTTCATTTTTGTAATTTGCATGGTATTACCAAACGAACTTTCACAATGTCTTACTTAGCTACTTCAGTAGAACTTAAGCCCTCATTTGTCAACAACTGTGTTTACTCCCTATCGTTAAATCAATTTGCCTCATTTTACTCATCACTTTACCATTGTTGGCTCAACAGAAAAACAAACAGACAACAGAGTATACTTCCCATCTGAACTTCCTGAAAAACCGTTTTCTTCATTGTTTATTTATTTCCTTTAGGGCATAATATTTTTAGCGAAATATGTGAAACAAAGTTTTTCCTATGTTATTTATGTTTACGCCAAACGTGTGAAGTTGTTCATTAGCCTTTGTACACTGAGCAGGAATAGGAAGGCCCTGGTGAAACCCCTCATTATAATAGAGTAATGATCGATACCTCCTTGGAAAATTTATCGAAAACTCATTTCAACGAGGTAATACCTGTGTAATTCCTGTCCTATTCATAAAAGAAGACGAAGAAACAAAAATCCTAAAAATATTAAAAAATAGAATTTAAGGGGTCCTGGCAACCCTTACAGTCAGTACGCTGACAAAATGAAACTAATGTGTAGGCAATATGGTTTTGACAATAATATTAAAAAATTGTAGACATTGCTACAATACAAAGCGAGATAAAAATTAAGAACGAAATTCCTATATATAAAAAAAAACACCCTTATATCATTTTCGAACAATTCATTGAGTTTGACTTTTGTACCGCCCCCTCCCACAATAGTACCACGTTATAAGCACACCATTTCCTTTCATTATTGTCCGTAGAAAATACAGAAACAATAGACAAATTCAGTGAAAAGATGTCTTATATGGAACCGTTCAGAAAATAATCATCAAAAATCTGAGACTCAAAAAATTGGTCAACTTTGCTCCTCTCCTACTCCCCCCAGATAAGCAACAATCACTTTTGCAGGGTATTAACGTGTAGTGAACTATTTCATTGCTTCACATACCGATTTTTATGACTGTACCTCCAAGAGGGGAATGCCCCCCCCAAAAAAAAATAAAGCAAAAAAATAAAAAACACGAACTTTACCCTCCTCTTCTCCGCCGTGGTACCCCCCACATACATAAAATGTATTCCAGCGGCAAGCTTCATCCTTCAGGAATGCATTGATACCAAATATCCTAGCTTAATTAGGGGAAGGGCTTTAAGGGTTAAAGCCTTGACCAAGCAGTTGCTCCTTCGGCGTTTAAAGGCTAGGTAATTTTGGTTTTAGGTTTCCAATGGTGTACAGAAGTATGGGAAGTCGTATAGTACGGTTACATCCATCCGTCTGCCTGTAGGTAGATATTAGAGCAAAAAGAAATTGTTAGAAGCTTTTATTTTATTTTATTTTATTTTATTTTTTTTTTTTTAAAGAATCGATTCAGCACCTCAACAATAAACTTTGTCTCCCCCTTTTTATCTCTCTTCTAAAACTGGAAGTGGTAAAAAATACATTACGATTTCCAGTTTCAATGTTTATTTCCATATACACCAAAAGCAGCAACAGAACAAGAATACCTTTTTTGGTATGGATTCAACAGCTCAAAAAGGGGGCGCCGTGGCTCAGTGGTAGAATGTTCACCTCCGGTGCTTAGGGTCCCTGGTTCGATCCCAGCTCGTGCCGTGTGGACTTTGTGGTGGACAAACACCGTGCTCGTGGGTTTTCTCGGGGTTCTCCCGTTTCCTACCACTTTCTTCATTTCACTCATCTCTCATCATCACCGTCTCCTTTAGCCTAACCGGCATAACCGTGGGACGTAAAACTTAAAGATTTCATTTCATTTTTTTTTCAACAGCTCAAAAAGAAGTTACACCTCAGTTCTCCTTATTCTTCTTTCTCTTTCTTTCTTTATTTCAATTTAACTTCCCTAGGCTAAGGGAGCCGATGATTAAGGCAAGTGAATGATGATGGGAGAATTGGTGGAATGAGAATGCGGAAGGGAACGGGAGTACCCTGAGAAAACCTACGAACACGATGTTGTGCTCCCCAAACTTGCTTGGCTGGGGATCCCTCTCGTTTTCGAGACGACGCCAGAAATTTCATTAGTCTCTTGGACAGCACTAAGCTCAGATCTCAAACACTGTTAGGGATGCGCACGAGACAAGATTTGTAACTGTCTCGTCTCGAAAATGTGCTGTAAAAGTCATGTCTGGCCTCGAAAAATGTATATTTCTCTATTGGAAGAGCCGTGTCTCGACTCGAATTTTGTCAGGAAAATCCTGTCTCTACTCGTCTCGTGCGCATCCCTAAACACTGTTTTAGTGTTACATAATTCGTAGCATAAAAGCTATAAATTGGCAGATTATACGAACACAATGAAGACGATTTATTAGCGTCTAAAGATATGCAAGTCATTACACAGTTTATTCTAATAATAAATATGATTTAATTGTTGTTATATCCAGTCTCGGACCGGGGTGTATAGTGCTCCGGTAGGAGCCTCACTTGGAGGGGCCCCATCTTTCCTTCCCATGAGCATGTAGGAGCCTCGTAAAGTATACTAACCGGTAAGTTTCATCTTCCTAAGTCTCGGTCTGGTGAGTGCATGTGGAGGGGGGGGGGGGCTTTCTTCATAAAGCTGTCAGCTTCATTTACGTGTGGTAATGGTGCCTAAGGGTGGGGACCTGTTCTGTTTCTTTATGGTGTTGCAATAACTTGCCAAACGACTAACAGAGGATCGTTTGAGAGGACTTTATAAAAGTCTGTCTCATTTCGGCATCCATGAGGCCCCATTTTCCATATTGATAAAATATGTTCTTACTAGGCCACAAACAAAGGGCCCCAAACAGGCTTTTATAATACTGTTAGTTTCATTCCAATAATGGGACCCCAAGGCTACATTCAATGCTGGGGACCACGGAACTCTGAGAATGGAATAAACTACAACGAGTAACAATGCCACGCCCGTATCCAGGGGGGTCTAGGGGGTCCCCCAGGGGGTCCCCTAAATTTTTCCTGCCCTCCTAAAATTTTCACGGTAGGCTTGCAAATTAACTATAATATGGTGATGAACTATGGTCATGAAAAGCGTATACATATTTGCGCGGCTCAGAGGACATAGTTTATATTGTCATCTAGTAGCACCAACGTAAATCTGCAGAGATATGGTGGGTGGGCCATATTAGGGACCCGGGCAATAATCGGTACAAGTACCATATAATATGGTTGGATCGGGAACTCCCTAACTTCAGCCCCTCCCCCTACATTTTTATGCTGGCTACCGGCCTGAACAATGCTCTAACATAGCAGACATGTTCTATCTTACTTTTCATGCTATTCAACATTCATTACATATATTTAGAGATGACCCCGGCAGGGATCCCTGTCCTCTTGCCCTGGCCATTTCGAGCCTGGTTATATCACACCCTTTAGGGACTTCTTGTGACGCAGAAGGATTCTGATAATTAGACGAAATTGAGAGGGGAATTAGGGCATACATTTTGTATATATATAGATTTACAGAGCGAGGCGAGACCTTTTTGAGACTACACGAGAAAAGCTTTTCGAGTTTCAAGGGGGGCGAGACAAAACTTTTATAAAATTTACAAGATGAGACAAGTAATAATTATTCCTTGTATCGTGGTTAACACTAAACACACTTCCATGGGACGTCCCTTGGACGTCACACGAGTATACCTGTTCCGGGACATTGAGGCTCCGCAATAGAAACTTTAAGGATATAGTACACTGTAAAAAAACTTGCATAGGTAAATTTATAAAATAAATTTGACAATCTGTTTGCCAAGCCTCTATGTAAATCAATTTACACCTATAAAGTAAAAATACTAATATGAAATGGTGTAAAATTACATTTTTATCAATAACAGTATCATATTTTCTTATAAATTTACTATAAATTTGTAGAAAAACAGAAAATTGTGTAATTTTATCTAAGGAAATGTATATCAACTTGCAAAATGAAGCGTAAATGATTTTACTTTCGTATTTTGTAATTTAAACTACAGAATTTTTTCCCAATGTAATATCTATGAGAATTTCTTTGCATTTCAATCGAATATGACTGTCATTAGTCAATATTGGGATATTCAATTATTCGTAATTAGAGGACTCGTGTATGTCTAGTATTCTTTTAAATTTAAACCATTGAGCACATGACGTGGATAGAATTAAAGAAGCTGTGATCCGCAACATCCATACAGATACAAGAATGAACGGAAGTAGAAGAATGCGGAAAGTTTAAGAAAATAAACATATCTTTTAATTCGAATTGATTTGTGTGATAGCATAGATCTATAGTTCCGTTCTGCCCTTCACTTCCGTTAAATAAGAATGGTTGTATGAGCATAACGACGTAGCTTAAAAAAGAAAAACAAGGAAGCAAAACCAGTCACGGTTAAGCTTTTTTGTTGTTGTTGTTGTTCATTCATTGTAATCTCTAAGTAATTGATCATCATCAATAAACACAGTAATGTGGTTCACTAGGTAAACTTAAATAGAAATAAAAGAAGGTAATTGTGCTTTACATTGATAAATAAGAATATCTTTTTGACAGAAAATGGCCGACAAGGTAACGGTTTCTTAACAGTCAAACTTGGACCATTTATCATTAGAGGGTGCAGTTTCCGTGACATTTAATTAGATAGCTGAACTCTTGCTTGAATTTTTAATGTTTTTTTTTTCGCCTTTGGCATGGCGTCCCTTCCACGGGCGTACATATCGAGGGCAAGAGGAGGTGATTGCCCCTTCCCTTTGTAATCCCAAAATGTTTTGCTTACAAGAACAAAAAAATAAAAAAATATACGAGCAGGAGTGCATAATTAAACTAACTAGCTATTTGCTTTATTACTCCAATCTATAAGTAAAAGCTGCATTAATTTGATTAAGTTGAGTTGATTTTGCGTTTAACGTTTGTTTCAGCAGCGAGGCTATATGGGACGTGGACCTACTGATTAACATGGAATCCGAACCACATTTGCTCCGGCCAGGAGTTGATCCCGGGTCTCCCACGCCAAAGGCGCGCACGCTAACCGTTTAGCCACGAAGGAGCTCATGCATTAATTTGGATTGTGTCTGTCTCAGGACATAACAAGTAACACGAGAAAAGATTAAATTAACCACTTTGTCTCTGCTTACAGTTTTTAAAACTTTATTGCGTGTTTCACTGTATATTTGTAGCACTTTTATTTTACTTATTTCATTAACAATTCACAATATTTTGGATGTGTTAATTCTACATTTAAATGTTCATTTATACATTGAGTTAATTACTGTGAAATAGTTACTTCTACGTTGTAGTTGTAGTATGTTTTTGATTCCGAGTCATTTATGAGGATATCCTATTTCTGAGTATGTGCCTATATAAAAATCAAGGATTGAAATTGAAAATACGGTATTAGAAGAAGCAAAAACCTACGTCTATCTGGGACAGAAGATATCTGTGAATGGCCACATTGAAGAAAAAATGAACAAACTTATTGAGTTAGGCTGGAGTGCATTCGGGAAAAAACAGCTTCACATTCAAGAGTCAAATTATGCCAATATGTCTACAACATAAAATTTTCAAATCATGTATTCTGCGGTTTTGACATATGGATCAATGGGCACTAACAATCAGACATTTAGTAATCGGTTGAAATGTGGATTACTCAACAAAGCATTTAGATATGTATCATATATCAGGAATGACTTATGAAGATGGGAAAAGAATCACACGGTCCATAAAAATGACAGGATTGACAGATACTATCATGAAAATAAATGCACTCTGACGGTGGGCTGGACATAATACAAGAAGAACCGATTATCGATGAACAGAAGCAATTCTTTACTGAGTACCAAGAGACAGGAAAAAAACTTAGGAAACGTCCTCATACAAGGAGTAGGACGAAATCAAGAAACACTGCGACGTACCGTGGAAAAGAATTGCCCAATGTTTGTGCGGAAGAGTTGGAGAAACCTTCATCCAGCATTGGATAAACAATGCTTGACAATTATGATGATGATAAAGAAGTACATTTCGACATTCCCTTAAAAGAAAATGTCTAACTTTGAACGATTTACTTCTTAAGCTTACTTGCTAACCTGCCTTCATTTATATATATATACTATTTTAAAGTATTGAGGACATACTGTATAATAATAATAACACTAAAATTTATCTTTGTCATTATATGCGGTATTAATGAACACCGTGTCATAAATTTAGGAGTTGGATGCTTAGGTGGAGGTGGATGCTTACCATATACCTCGGTATTAAATTAGAGAGAAGATATGGGTCGAAAAACACTTCCTTTCAGACTTATAAATCGCCAAAAGCGCGAAACATGGCCTTTTAAAACTCCCCGGCTTAAAAGTTATAGGACCTGTCGCAAGCAACTCAAACAATTACACAGGAACCAGTACATAGTCTCTCTAAATAACAATGTTTCAGAATCCTCCTGTAGCAGTATAACGAGTATAAAGTAAGTTGGAGTACCGAGATACAGTTTTAAGTACTAATTGAGCATTCGTTGCGTAGCTTATATATTTACTCTGTGTATCCATGAGCCCGGGAGACAGTCTCAAGAACTACTGTGCATAATGAACTACCGTCAATTTTGGCTAGAATGTAAAGGATGAAAATTTAGCAATCAAGTTTGTTAATGGATGTGATCCATCCAGTTGATTCCAGGATATAGATAATCAAAAATCGGCTCCTATGGGAGTAATTATGTAGATCATCCTTGCTTGACAGACTACCTGCAGTGCTCTTGAGATAAGCTGGTCACTATAAAGCTCAGGATACAAAAATACTAATCTCCCTGTGCAATACAGTACTAAAATGATACTAAACTTGTACTCGGCAAATCTAAAGACTTAAGAGACCTAATCACTGCGAAATTAAAATACCGCTGTTTTTACAGTAATTATGTGATATCTTCAAATAGATAAAAGGTAGTGGAACAAGAGCGCCCTAGACAATATTATTTTGAATTAGGTACCGTTATCACGAGTCACCTAGTAGTTTTTTTTTTCGTCTGCAGCCATTTATAAACGCGAAAATAAATTCCGATTTTGTAAATGGCTGAAAATCGAAAGCCGATAAGTGAGTCGTGATAATGTATCTTGTGTAAAATAATATTGTGTAGGCCGCTATTGTTACACTTCTCGATTATCTTTGATCTATTTGAAGATATCACATAATTACTGTAAAATTAGCGGTATTTTAATTTCGCCGTGACGGGGCCTCTTAAGTATTTCCCATTTTGGAATATCCAATAATCTTAAATAGTACTTCATTCAATTTGAGGTAATATGCTATAGTTAAGCCTAATCTTGATAAACTTTAGCTTGTCAACGAATTTGATTTACTAAAAAAAAATCTTCATATGGTATATACTGTGATACTGTTACACAGATTCACTGTGTCAAGAATAGGATCCAACTCCTTTCTAGTATAGCATCATAATCTGTATTTACAGTGGGAGAAATGTGGGCCGCGGTAGCTCAGTGGCAGAGCGTTCACCTCTCATGTATGGGGTCCTTCATTCGATCCCAGTGAGCTTTGTAGTGGACAAACACAATGTGCCGAGGTATTCTCAGGGTTCTCCCGTTTCCTCCCACTTTCTAAATGTCACTATTTTCTTCATTCTCATCATCACCGTCTCTTTTAGCCTAGCCGGCATAATCGTGGGAAGTAAACCTTAAAGATTTCATTTCATTTCATATCAATGGGAGAAATAACATATTCGTTTTAACGACCAATTAAAAATGTATCAGATTTTATGGTATATTAGTCTTAATGGTTGTCGACAGCAAGTTTTCTACAACCCTGTATCAGTTATTATATCAGTATCTCGTAAAGCCATGATGATTGAAATTAACAAGTACAATTATGTGATTGTTTCACTAATTCGACAATAGCGTATGACCAAAAATAAAATGTCCAATCAATAGATCACACGGGGCTCAATAAAATGACGTCCTTGAAGGCTAAATTCTTATGCATAATTTTCAAGAAAACGGAAGTTTTTGGCGCAAAAAGAATATATCCTTTGATGCTGATAATTTAATATAAATAAAATAAACAGTTTGTTTGTAGTTTGTCTGTCTGTGTGCGGCACGAGGACCAGACGAGTGGACCCAGAGTTACCAAATTTTGTTCACGGGTACCTTGGTCCTGCCGCAGATCAAGACAAAGCGTTTTTTAATTTCGAGCCAGGGGGTCTCAGGGGGGTGCCTAGTAGAAAATGACCGATATTAGTGTCAAATTCATAGTTTCTGCTATCGCTGAGATAAATGGTGAAACCCCGATCGCATTCACCCTATTCTGCTGCGGGCCTGGGGTCAGCAGGGGAAATACCGAGACATGTGAAAATAGAACAAAATGACCGATATTAGTGTCGAATTCATAGTTTTCGCGGTCGCTGAGATCAATGGTGAAACCCAGATCGCATTTACGCTATTCTGCTGCGGGCCGGAGGTTACTGGGGAGGACCAATATTAGTGTTAAATCCATAGTTTTAGCGGTCGCTGAAATGAATGGTGATACTTCCACAGTCGTTGACTTCAAAATACAGTCCCCATGCGAAGAATGGGTATATTCAGGTGATAACTTACAATAGTTATTTTGTAAGAAGCTGTATCTTTTATTTATCTTCTTGTAACGGCAACATACATATTCCTTAAACAGGGCCGACCCTAGGCAATAATCCTAGGGCCGCCCCCTTTCTCCAGAAAGAGCAAATCTTAAAAGCCATTATTTTAAGTATGCTACCTCATTATGAACAGCAAAGGGAAGGGAAAACAGCACTCGCACTCAGAAAGACCTAAACACTACAAATACAATCTCGTTGCGTCTGTTTCTTCCTTTAGATAATAATCTATCATGTTAGTCAAAAATAAAGTAAACACACTTGCAAAGGAAAGTTAGTAATCCTGTTCTTATATATAGAATATCGAGCTTCAATCTTAAGTATATATCAGTTTGCAATTTCAGTGCAACTAGCTCTTTTATGTTTATTTCTTGATATTTCTTTTACATCCGTTAATTAAAAAAAAAAATGTTTCCACCTTCAGTGATAAGGAACTTGTTTGTGACAAAGACAAGACTAGTTTTCGTATCAAACCTGTGATAACTAACTAAATGGAACAGATGTTCGCCACTGTTCGAGAATTCAGTTTTTGTATTTGACAACAATCAAGCAATTTGTGCTCGGATTTATTCGACCATTTGCTTAGCACTGTCCATGTGACCTTAAACTAGTGCAACCTAAACATGATTTATGAATTCAAATAGAAGATCAATTTAGTAAATTTAACTACCATGAAGTCTATTTCAAAACTTGCCGCACGGCTCTGTCCTTAAAGTAATACTGGTAATAAATATTTTAACAGTAAATTGAGAAGGGATACAGTTTTTGTTTCCTAGTTGATTCTTGTGATATGAATCTTAGAAACTGATATTTTTCACTTCACTAATTATACGCTATTAAAACTCATATCACAGTTATCTCATTTCTCTTCTGCCTTTTAATTTTGCACTTCCTTATGCTTTAAATCTTCTTATTCGTTTAGCGGAACACTTTGAAAGGGGGTCTCATTTGCACGAAATCAGTCCATCTTAATAGGTTTAAGAGAGAGAAAAAGAGGGTATTAGTTTACTTGGCGTGTGAATAACAAGGAAAACACGCACATAATATGATTTATTATTATTACAATCTACATTTTTTTGTCGGTATTAACTAGTAGATATTGGTTCACAAAGTTAAGGAACTAATTATTTTTTGCCGAAGATGTATTTAAAAGAGATTATTTTATTCACTTTCCTGTTGTGTTTTGAGTATTAATTTCTTGGAGATCGCGTAATTACATTAGATGAATTCTTTTTCTTCTTCTTCTTCTTCTTATTCATAAACGTATTTTACTATTGTGGAATGAAATGAACAATTAGTTAATATCAGACTTTCTCGGAGGGGACGCCAAAGAGTTCTGACCCTTTCAAAAATAAATGAAATCTTCCAGATTTACATCCCATAGTTATGCTGGCTAGACTAAAGGAGACGGTCATAATGAGAAATGAATGGAATGGTGGAATGAAGAAAGTGGGAGGAAACGGAAGAACCGCGAGAAAACCCACACACCCGCTGGCTGTATACTAAAAAGCTCGCTTGGGGCGAGCTGGAATCGAACCCAGGACCCCATGCACTATAGGTGATCACTATACTAGTGAGTCACTACTGCTCCGTTCTAATCTTTTATGTCATGATTGGAGCTGCTGATTGGAAAAATGAAATCTTTAAGTTTTACGTCCCACGTTTATGTCGGCTAGGCTAAAGCGGACGGTGATGATGAGAAATGAATTGAATTGTAGAATGAAGAAAGTGGGAGGAAACGGGAGAACCCCGAGTAGATTTTCTCGGGGTTCTCCCGTTTCCTGTTTATATATCACAAAGCAAGCTGGAATCGAGCCCAGGATCCCATGCACTAGAGGTGTACACTCTACCATTGAGTCACCACGGCATTGTTGTAATCCTTTATGTCATGTTAGTTGCTGATTGGAATTTAATATCAATTTTCACCTACAAAGTTATATACCTGCAGCTTAATGTAGGTTCCGAACCACATGAACATTCACTGGTAATTGAACCTCGATCTCCCGCAATAAGTGCATGTGCGCTAACCATATAAGCACGAGGAAGTTTTTGACATGTTAGCGGCTGGCTACCAACCGAATCGTAGCGACTTTAAAATTAAAGTACTCATCATCATCATCATCATCATAGGTATTCTGCCGTAATTGACAGGCCACTTGCTGCAACTGAAAAGCTTCCATGCTTCAGGGTCTTCTACTAACCTCTTCGTCTTCACGTATGATTTTTCTGTTTTGATGTCTTCCTTTAATTGTAATCTCCTACGCCACTCCCTCCCTTTCCTGCCACCATACCCAGTAGCACGTTCCTCATGATACAGTTTCTTCTTATCCAATGTCCCAACCAGTTTCTCTTCCTCTTCTTATTAATATCTAAACTTGTTTTTTTTTTTTCTCCTACCATTTCTAGCACCCTCTCATTCGTTTTCCGCTCGATCAGATAATTCGCTTCATTGTTCTCCACACCCACATTTCGACATCTTCCAGCCGTTTTTTACTATTTTTGCGTATTGTCCACATTTCTGTCCCATAGTGTAAAATACTCCACACGAAGCAATTTATGAGTCCTTCTCTCAACTCTTTATTCAAGGTCGCACAAAATAGTATTTTCTTCCTCCTAAAGGCTTCTTTCGCCATTCCTATCCTTGCTTTTATTTCACATTCACAAATTAAACTACATTGAATGAATATTTTTAAAAAAATAGCGAGTGTGTGCAAGGAAATCTACAATAAAGTGACGAGAACTCACTGCTGATATAGTAGTTAGGTACGCGCCTTTAGTGCAGAATAACTTAAACTGTGGGTACGGATCTCATACAACCTCGGTGCTTAAAAAAAAAAGTCTAAACTCCAAATAACCAACTGATAAGACGGTTCTCCCAGTAATTATGTAAAACAACTCGACACACTACATCATGACAGAGCATAATTTTTAAATCCTGTGAAACATATAAAACATTACAAACAGAACAATAAACTCACAGATATGTTGTCACATCATATAGCTACAGCTCAACAAGGTAAAGGTTTATAAATCGAAGTTTGATATTACTAAGAGATAACTACAAGTTTCAATCCATTTTACACTATAAGGTTTTGTTTGCTTTACATTTAAAAAATATCGTTCAAAATGGTTTCAAATTAGTTTTAAAAATGAAATGAATTCTTTAATTTAAAGGCCCCGCGGTTACATGTCTCGTATGGAGAAGACGGACAGAAAGAGTTACAAACGAAGATGTTTTAAAACGGATAGGAGAGAAGAGGACCTTCTAGCCAGCATCCTTCGTAGGAAGGCCAATTAGATTGGATAATCTTCGAAGGCGAAGAAATTGTCTTCTTCATTCCGCCGTAGAAAAAAAGATGGAAGGGAAGCAAGGAATAGGAAGAAGAAGAACACAACTGATCGGTGATTTGAAAAGCAGAAGAAAATATTGGGAGTTTAAGGAGAAAGCTGAAGTAGTGTTGTCAACGACTCGGCTCACGGCTCAGTCACAACCGAGCTGAGCCGAGAAGTGAGCCGAGTCGATGGCTCATCGCAACTGAGCCGGCTCGAGCCGATGGCTCAGGTGAACCGAG
Organism: Thermobia domestica; assembly: GCF_964235325.1. Lineage (NCBI taxonomy): Eukaryota > Metazoa > Arthropoda > Insecta > Zygentoma > Lepismatidae > Thermobia > Thermobia domestica. The sequence continues at coordinate 97,699,172 of NC_137469.1, forward strand.
CTGAGCCGAGCGGGATGGGCGCAACATGGTCTTGGTTAACAACAAAGAAAAAAATACAAGTTCGCTTAGAAATATTTTTTTCAGTTATTAATAAATAGCTGGAAGTAATAAAACAAAACAAGTCTAGATAAACACAAAGGATCCCTTTAAAAAAACTACACAAATGCTGTTACATGACGTTAAAAATAATAGTAGTAGGAGTACTCCAACTTTTACATATTTGTACTATTATTTCATTAGTTTCTTGAATGATATTTACAACAGAGATCAAACTAGTGCCCACTGATTTAAGAGATTGATTAACAAATCAGTTACTACAAACTCAAATATAAAACATTTTGTTTGTTTTCACGTAATCCAAGTTCGAAAATTGGGCTTTTGTTTTAACATTTCGTAGCACTTACTTAGCAAATTTAATCTAGTGTTGTCAACAGCTCGAACAGCTCGGCTCACGGCTCAGTTGGGCCGAACCGAGCGGAACCGATGGCTCACCCCAACCGAGCCGGCTCGAGCCGATGGCTAACCTGAGCTGAGCCGAACCAAGCCTATGACTCACCTGAGCCGAGCCGAACCGAGCCGATGGCTGACCTGAGCAAAGCCGAACCGAGTCGATGGCTCACCTCAGCCGAGCCGATGGCTCATCACAACCGAGCCGGCTCGAGCCGATGGTTCAGTTGGACTGAGCCGAGCCGGAGTTCGAGCTGAGCCAATGGCTCAGGGCTCGAGCCGAGCCGGTTGACATTACTAAGCTGAAGATCGAGAAACGTGGAAGAAACATTTCCAAGCCCAAATCTAAAATTCAAAAAAAAAATCCTCATTAGTCCCAGGACCTGCCGAAAGCCAGAATACTTAATAATAATAATAATAATAATAATAATAATAATAATAATAATAATAATAATAATAATAATAATAATAATAATAATAATAATAATAATAATAATAATAAATGAGACGGATAATTAATGAAAGTGCAAGATCATAAAGGAGTTCTTTAAATAAGAATGTGAGATCAAACGGAACAACTGCGAGAAAATCTGCAGACACGAATTTGTTCACCACAAACTTTACAACTTAGCCACCGTGAATATTATTAGTCATAATAATAACTAGAGATGCCGCAAATCTTTTAGGTTTTATATTAACCCAAATAGCGTTATGTGTATAATTGATTATAAGATGTAGGTAAAGTCAAATTTAGATTATGTATGCATCTTCAAGATGAAATTCTATGGCCGAAGTTCATTCTCAGAAAACAAGGGCGCTGTACTTAAACCAGATAAGATTTTGCAGCGTAATATTACGAAAAATGGATAAATTAAAAAAAAAAACTTTAAAAATAGAAATTGATTGTTACAGGGTCAAACACATAGTCTAAAATATTAAATATTATTCTAAAATATTAAACTGCCCAACTCGTACTTAGTTTAAAACGTTTTATCGAGACATGACGTGCGTCAAACTGTATAGCAAGTCTATTTTCGAAGGTGCTAAGAAACTACTGTACAATGTTGAAACAGTTATCTAGAAAATACCAAAAATGTTTCGATAATTATGTAGATTCATGTATTTAAATAAAAGATCAGTACATATGATGCAATGGTATTGTAAGTTATTAATAACTCGTAATTGTAGTCAGGAAGCATTTTTTTTAATAGTCTGTACTTCTGAATGTTCAAAATTCTGACTTTGACGAATTGTTGCTAACTGCTGTTTCTATCACTATAAATAAACCTTAATTACTTATTTATTTATTTGTTTATTGAAGTTCAGACTCTTTTCGGCACCGAAGCTATATGAGACGTGGAGCAATAGCTTAAGATAAAATCCGAACCATAAGTGTTATATGTTCAGATTTTTCAAGGCTCCCCACGGAAAATCGAACCCGGGATCTCAGCAACAAAGCCACATATACTAGTCCTTAAGCCAGCAGTGAGGGATGTTGATTATTATTGTTATTATTATTTACTAGCTGAACGTTCGCTCTCTACACAGTGCACCATTCACATATGAGCATGAATTGTCATTCCTCACATCTGTACATGTTGTGTTGGAATGTATAACCTACAGGATATGATTTTTTTTTTTTTTTTAATTTTAACACTTCCAGTGTACTCCTAAAAGATGTAATAAAGAATTAACGGCCACGTTTCTTTTAAATATTCAATTAGAACTGGACAATCTACATAAAATTTGGAATCGACCAGTGAAAACGGCAGTCTCTAGCACTTGTGATTTTCGAGATCTCATTATCGAAAGGATTGGAGACAAATATATAAACTTTTCTTTGAAGGCAAACATATAAACCTAGAATATTAATATATAGATGCTTGGAGAAGTATTTTCCTAAGTTCGGACATTCAAACAGAGTGCAAAAAAGGAATATATATTGTGATGATATATATTTGCCCTATTTGTTACGCCTACTTCCCTAAATGCGTTGCCAATTTCTATGCCCTGCTTGTCATTTATTATTATTATTATTATTATTGCTTCAAAGTGGCGTCACATGAAGAAATAAAAAAAACTGTAGCAGAGCGAAAGAAGAAATCGAATTATTATCAAAACGGTTTTTCACAGTTGCGATTTGCTTCAGTTATGCAATATGCCCAGCGTGACATCCATATCGCGGAGATCTGGATAAGCAATACTCGTATTTTATATCGGAGGAATTTCGAGAAAGTTGCTTCCACCACAACTACTCATTCGTTCCGTCCGTAACAAAACACACGACGCATGCGTGAAATTCAGGACTAAAAGAGAGTCCTTTATAGAATAGTGAGCGGTAGATCGGACGCGAAAAAAAAAAAAAAAACGATCAGGAGGAAATCATTATGCTTGTTCATTACATGAATTCTCAGTGATGTAAAAAGAAGATAATATTCGTGGTTAAAAAGCGTTATACTGTAATCAGGTTGAGTTAATAGGCAAAACAAAAGTGCAATATCTTATGGTTCTAACCCAGTTATTTCACAATGGTTATTGCCAAATTACTCTAATGGCATCCATTGACGATACATAATTTCTCTTTTTATTCAATGGTACTGGTGTTAGATTAACAACTTAGTACATATCCGGAAAGAAAAAGTATCATCATTATCGTCTCCTGTCGAAGCTTTCTGTTCCAATTCGTTTTACAATACAGGGAACGACAATTTTTGTGTTACTTATAGGAATGGCGAAACAAGTCTTTAGGAGAAAGAAAATACTATTTTGTGGCACCTTGAATAAAGAGTCGAGAAAAAGACATAAATTGCTTCGTGTGGAGTATTGTGATGTATGAGTCAGAAACTTGGACATTATGCGAAAATGACGAGAAACGACTGGAAGATTTCGAAATGTGGGTGTGAAGAAGAAGAAATGAAATTTTTGAGTTTTACGTCCCACAGTTATGCCGGTTAGGCTAAAGGAGACGGTGATGATGAGTAATGAATGAAATGGTGGAATGAAGAAAGTGGGAGGAAACGGCAGAACCCCAAAGAAATTCACGCACACGGAATTTGTCCACCACAAAGTTCACTTGGCGGTTGCTGGGATGGAGAAGAAGAGAAAGAATTAGCTGGGTCGAGAGAAAAAAAAAAGAGAGTGTTAAAATGGTGAGGAAAAAAAGAACAATTTTAGATATTATTAAGAAGAGAAAGAGAAACTGATTGGGACATTGGGTAAGAAGGAACTTTATCACGAGGGACGTGTTAGAGGGTATATGGCAGGAAAGAGAGGGAGAGGGCGAAGTAGACTACTATTAATGGACGATATCAAAACAGAGAAATCTTACGTGAAGAGAAAGAGGTTAAGACCGTAGAGTATGGAAGCTACTCAGTTGCAGCAAGTGACCTGCCAATAATAGCAGAATACCTATGATGATGATGATATAATGTGTTAAGTGAGTTTTTTTTGTATCAAAAATTTGCAAGAAATAATTCAATAATGTTCAAAGTAGCTATGAAGTTTTTGAAACAAAGGGAGGAAAATAAAAGTAACGCATTACGTAATTAATTTGATATTGGAACTCATCTTCAGGAAATATTGTTTCCCAACCCACGAGAACCTTCTGGCTCTTTGACGCTGTAAGGCTGTCGTTTCCAGCGAAATGTTCTTGAAGGAATCATATAAGAGTTTGCTGCTCTTCTCCTCAAAGCGCATACGGAGGTGGCTGGTAACTTGACAAAAGACAATGGTGTGATAGACAAACAAGAAAATTGATAACGTAGTCCATGATTTTACACACTGAGAAAATAACGTTCTCTGGACAGCAGTATATTGTATCATACAAGTATATACGGAATCCACACGTTTACTACAAAAATCTGTACGGAGCACACATTATCCATATGCTTCATACGTACTTCTCTTTTTAAACTTTGATGTTATATCATGCCACTACAGGATATCTGACATCTAACAGTCTTCCGTATGTTACGTACGTCAGCTATATGTTATAGGCCTATTCGTCCATCTGATCCTGAACGCCTGTATACAATTCTTTCTTTCGTACCGAAAGTGCGTATATACGGAACGCTTATACAACAAGTACGTGTAAAACATACGTTCCTAGTTATACGTTTGCTGCAGAATGTTATGTACAGTTGTACGTTAAGAGTCTTCATCCCGGCGAAATTAAAACACCGCTAATTTTACAGTAATTATGTGATATATCTTCAAATAGATAAAAGATAATTGAAATGTGGAACAAGAGCGCCCTAGACAATATTATTTTGTGTGAGGTACCGTTATCACAAGCCACCTAGTGGCTTTCCGTTTTCAGCTGTTTAGAAACGCGAAAATAAATGCCAATTTTCAAAATGGCTCGAAATCGAAAGCAGATACGTGAGTCGTGATAACGGTTTCTTATGTAAAATAATATTGTCTAGGGTGCTGCTCTTGTTCCACATTTCGATTATCTTTTATCTATTTGAAGATATCACATAATTACTGTAAAATTAGCGGTATTTTAATTTCGCCGGTCTAAAGTCTAAAAACTACAGCATTTAAGCATGTAACCTACATTTTGACGTACGATACATACTTTTTTCTCTCTCTATTTCTGTCTCTCTCTCAATGAGAGGCATATTCCTTGGCGTAACTAGGATAGTTTGCTCGGAAATTTCTTACTTCTGAAAATTGAAAGAACGTATCACCATCTGAGCCTCCTTTCCCGACCTCATCGTCTCCTCCATTCCAATTGTTTAGTTCTCTCTCTTTCTCATTTAATTCTGTGGTCTTTCTTATATGATTCCTTCAAGCTGTGTGTCGTTCATTGATTCTTTTATTTCCACTTTTCCCCTCTTTATTTTCACAAGCTCAAGTTTTGTGTTTTAACCCGACACTGTCATGTAATATGAATCGAGGAAAATTTACTACATCAGAAATCTGTTTTAGTTACGTATAATTCGTATCTTCTGTTGCTACTAACATAAGCACAAAAGTAACTTCAAACAGAGTGCTTGTGTAATCACTTTCTTGGACTAAAAAATAGAAGGTTCTACTTAATTGAAGAAATTCGTTGACTCCCAGTAAGTAAGTTTGCTTATAGAGTCTAGTCGAGACCATGCTAAAGAACGCACTTGAAAATGATAGAATCTCTCTTTCGTTAAAATCGCCAAACCTCGTGAAATGAGTTTTCCGTTAAGATCTAGAACTTAGTCAAATTTCTTTTGCAAACTTTAAAACGTGGTGTATTTAATAAAAATTACAACTACCTCCATTTCTTCTCGTTATTATTATTAATTTTTCCCAAAAGTGATATAAATATTTTTTTTTTTTCAAAAGAGAAATAGCTTAAATATTTTCTCATGCTCCTAACTTACAGTATATTTGTCTGCATTTATTTCAATGTACTACTTCACTAATGAATTTTTCAAAGTGTACAGACAGAAATCCCTTTTTGAGGAGGAAATTATAAATAACCACACTTAATGACACTCGTTATGTCAGTCATAATTACTCAGGTTTTGCATGCGTCGTATTCTTGTATTACAGTGCTTAAATTACAGTTTCGTAGTAATATTTGTGAACCATAAGGTGAAAGAAATGATCACCTTACCTTACGTTACTGGCTTAACTGGGAATGATCTTACCTATCTACGTTAACGTAAGTGGCCTGAAACAGGAGTTCGCAGCTGTGGTATCTGTGGTGTAAGCCTGAAACTATGCAGCTAGATAGTTTGTATTAATACAAGGATAAAAGTGGATCTGGAAGGGTACGAAGACGCATGACGTCACGCCGTCTCCCTTGTCTATCTTTGCCGATTATAATTTTTTAGGAAGTGGAGGAACGCAATAGATTTTTTTTGGAAGTGGGGTAACGGCGTGCCTTCACTTTTACCCCTCGTATTAAACGCATTTACGACAGTTGCTGCCACCACGTTTTCTTTATTTTTGTTTCAAAGTATGGCAGAGATCAATGTATAACATTACAATTTCTCTGTATATTTTGTGATTAAGTACAAAATAAATTAATATTTTAGAATTTCTCTGTGTATATTTTCTAGTAAGTATAAAATATTACATTGATCAAATTAGTGTGATATTAAAATTTCTCTGTATAATTTTCTAGTAAAAACAAAGAACTAAACATTAAGGAAATTAATGTATTTGAGAAAGTTTTCATTCTTGTTTAGTTTGTAATCTAAATCTATGTCTCCATAATTTGTTTGAAGATATATTCCTTGACATTTTGGAACGTAAGTACTAAATATGCGTAATTACGCTGATAAATTTCAGTAATGTTATTTAATTCCCAAAATATTTTGAGAAATGTGAAACAGTGGGTGGGAAGCAACTGAAGAGCATCTAATTTCCTCTATGGTCCCCTCCAGATCATTCCTAATATGTAAATTATTATTATTATTATTATTATTATTATTATTATTATTATTATTATTATTATTATTATTATTATTATTATTATTATTATTATTACAGTAAGATTCCCATTAAAAAAATAAAATTTCTCTCTCTGTTAAGAGAAAGCTTTTACTAATATCTATGGATATGATTATTTTGTAAAAATATCTTTTGATTAATTAATATAAACGTGTTTCTTCTTTTGTTTTTGCATGATTTTGCATACATACACATATATCTTACATATATCCTTCAACTGTCATAGACAGTATAAACTATATATTTACTAAAGACAATTAACACAATAAAATAAAAACTTGTTATCGTAGAATCCACGCGTGCACAATTAATGCAATAAGTATGTTTATCAGAGCATGACACTTCTTTTTTTATTATTATTATTAATTATCGTTTGGACAATGTTTTCTACACATGCAAGAAAGATATATATATACATAATTGCATTATTATTATTATTATTATTATTATTATTATTATTATTATTATTAATATAATAACAATACTAATAATAATGTTTTAATTTATTTTTTACGTGATAACAAAAGACTCATGCCGACATTTTTTTTTAAAAAAAAGCTTATACTTTTCTCCAATAATATTATAAATATTTACTTTAAGAAAAGGTATCATAATTGTTTATAATACAATTAAATGCTTGTGCTCAATATCCGCTGAAACTTTGTTATCGTTAACCAGAATTTATGTTTCCATACATTTTTAAACAAATATTTATAATTTTGAATCAGAAGCTTTCGTACTTATTGAATGTGTTCTTGTGAATTCAATTGATTAGAAAGCATGAAATAATTCTGTGTCGGATTACAATTAAAAGTGCAGGAAGTAAAATTTCGGTGTTTACCTGACATGTGAGATAATTGGAAAGTAACTTGAACTCAAAATTGGAGAGATTCAAAAGTAACTCAAATATTGTCCTGCCAAAAGTTTGTTAGATAAATAAAGCATATATGTTGTAACTGCTGGTTCTTAATAAATATTTCTTGAGCCACAATATCTATAACAAAACATTGAAACGTAAATATTATTTATTTATACCTTCGTTTAATATTCCTATTACAAACCATTAATTTCTTGAACATCAATTCTTCTGAGAACATCGTAATCTTTCACTCTACAACCTCTCTTATTTATTTTTTTCATTACAGTAACTAAGGAGCAATAATAATCTTTACAATTTCCTTTTTCTTTTTCTTTACAAAATATGCTCCGTTGACGCACCTCTGATCGTCTTTCTAAGACCTGTACAGATAAATAATAGTACAACAGTACAACACATACAACATACCGTTGTAATGTCATTGAAACTATATGTATTATTATTATTATTATTATTATTATTATTATTATTATTATTATTATTATTATTATTATTATTATTATTATTATTATTATTATTATTATTATTATTATTATTTTCAATATTGGAACAGAGAAGATCAAAGTGTTTCTTCCTACGTGGTACTAACTTTAGGATAGCTCGTTTATAAAATCCGTTTTGTGAGGATGTAATACTATTGCGGACAACCAATCAAATCGCTAACCGTCCATGAATAGTTTTAGAAAACTAAAGCAATGAAAGTTTGAGGGAGCCAGATTCGGAACCAGACTATATGGGGAAACACCTTTCAGTCAAAGTTGATTAACATGAAGACAGGCGTTATTATGAAGCAATCTTGCAGAAAAATCAAAACTACTTGAGATACAATGAACATACCACACATCATTCACATCAGTTCAGTTCACTGTGCCATCTCGCAGAGGAAGATTTATGAATTTCTAGTCTGAAGCCATAGGAAAAAGTTTGCAGTTGAAAAAAAAAAGAAAAACAATAAGCGTATGGATAGTCGTAAAAATCGCTTTTCAATTGACTTTTATTTTCCGTATAGCTTAGAAACCAAAGGTCCTCGCACCGTACTGTATTTCACAAGCTTGTATAGCAGGTTGTATAGAAGTTTACTACCATGCCAAGCTTGATCCAGATTGGTAGTTTCCTTGTCATTGGGTTTTCAGCGAAAAATCATGTTAAGCATCAAAAAAGACAGAATTTGCAGAAAAATAATAATCCTGGCTGAATTTAATTAGTAGGGGGGTCTACAGAATAGGATTTAATGATGGTGTTTCACTTCTGCGGCAATGAACCTTAAGATTTGTTGAAGGTATAAACATTCTGTAACGTAAGTTATTAATAAATTTTGTCTTGAACACGGACCTAATGATTGTCATGAAGTAAGATTCATCAGCATTTTCTGATACCAAAAAGGAATTTATTTCTGTCTACACTTGCAAATAGAAAGAAGATGACGATTTTCATGAAATATAAATGAATTCCGAAATATAAATAATACAAGTGGCCCCGCGTAGGGTAGTCACTAATAGTCTGTACGATTTCCGATAGGGATATTCGGTCGGGAAAAAAAAGTGTAAAAGCTTTTTCAGTCCAACCTCCCTGAGTGAGGTTTTCCTGAGTTTTCGTCATCAACACTCAGGAAAATGCCAGGATGGTATCTAATATAATGGTCCCAGGCCATTTCCTTTCTTTCCCACTTCTTTCTTCTTCCCCAATTCGCCGAGTAATGTGATACGTGATGAGCTAACATGGCCATAGCTGCCGAAAGCCAGAAATCTAATTCCTAATTCTAATCAAATTAGATTCACAATCACCATTCCATACTCTTCTTGCCTTCTATCGCTGCTCGAAAATAAAAGAGATTAAGCTAGCTGGTACGAGCAGTGCCGTTAAATTGAGTGGCTTGGGCGAACATAATAGTATGTAACATTTTCTAACTTTCGAGTAAATTGAAAAAAAAATCAATCATTCCCATGCAATTGAATGCAATTGCACATACCAAACAAGCTTCTTCTGCCGGAACATTTCCGAAATAAAACTACCTACATACTATTCTGTGATTCAATTACAACATATTTCACCTAATAACTCAGTTTCACCGGAAGTGGAGCTTACCATTATGTTCACTCGAACTGTTCAATTTCTGAGTCACTTAATAATTGAACAAACGTATAGAGCATCAACAAACGTAACTAAGTTTTCCATAAGAAAATGGAAAATATCTAAATATTTAATATCATAATATGGAAAACTATCAAGATATCTAAAAATATACAAATGCTAGCATCAATTACCCACTTTGCTAGGTTAAAATAAAAAATAAAACAGTAATATGTTCTGTTATGTTAGTCACTTTTTACTATTACTGAAGCACTCTTTATCGATCATTTTCGATGATTTTTATATATCTCCGCCGTTCTCCTTTCCTAAGTTGCGGGGCTGAATTTAGATTTAAACGGCGTCGGAAGTGTCACTGTTCATCTCAGCGACCCCAAAAACTATGGATTCGGCACTAATATCCGTCATTTTTGATCATTTTCATATATCTACGCCCCTCCTATGAGTTGCACAGTCAAAGTGAAATGATAAAAACTATCCCAGGTTCGAACTTCATCAATGTTGAAAATTTGATCGAGATGGTTGAGTGATTCAAGAGTTATTAAGTCACAAATATATTCACTTTCATTTTTTATATTATATAGATAGATTGACGTATCGATCAGTAGCACTTTTTGGTATCAATAGTTTAATATTTCAAAATAACTATCGATTGATCGATATATTGAAACATCATACAAATCTGTAGTCATTAATCACTAGATTCAAACCAAACACATTTCGTTTTATTTATTTTCTTTTCTACTACTGTATTACGCATGAATTGCAATCAATATTGGTTTTAATGAAGTTGTGTAAATAGTTCTTCATCATATTGATGTCATTTATGACGTAATAAAGCTTGTTGGTGAATGTGTACCTAGATATTCAAAAGCCAGAAAAAGTAGATTTGGTGGCCAAACTTTTTCTTAACATGTTATCTTAATGGTCCTGTGTTTTCAATTCCAATTTAACGCTCTTTGCGTGTGATAACTAATTTTATAGCTTAATTTATTGTTTCATACTTGCTTATCGTGAGCGCAGTTAAGGCGCGTTAAATGATATTCTGTTATTATACATGTTATGGTCTCGCTGGAATGCTTCTTCTCTAACAGCTTCATTACCTGTATAACGTAATTTTCAACACATGTAGTAAAACAAGTTTGTTTAGTTATTTAAATATTTAGTTGATTTGTCAAATATTATTTATTTATTAATTTCTAAGAAAGTATCGTAAACATTTGAGTCAGTTATGTATCTAAGTTGAGACGTTTTATTTCACCAGAATTAAAAGCCTTGGGTTACTTTGTTTCTTTGTTTTAGCCCGCTGACTTACACGGGAGAGTATTTTATTTTCTTTCAAAGAAATGGAATTTTAATTAGATCATTTTATTCATTCTATTCCTTCTTCAGCACTTTTAAATTCTACTTGTTTTGTGAAATTAAACTCTGTGATGTATGATTTTAATATTTGTAAAATGGAATTAAATTTAGTTCTGTGTTGTACTATAATTTTAGTATTTATAAGATGGAATCAAATTTCATTCTGTAATGTATAATTTCATTCTAATTAGTCGGTAAGAGTTTAGCATCCCTTTTTAGCACTAATGCTACAGTTTAATGTGGAATCCGAATCAACGCAATCAATTCAAATTTCAAAGTTCTTGCACCGAGAATCAACCCCGAGATCCCGTGCATAATAAGGGCACGCGCTAATCACATATCAGTGGGGAGGTCTATTCGAATTAGTATTAAGCGATTATTTGTAAGAACCAATTAAAGTGAACACCAAGAAACATCTAAATATGTAAAGAGACATTTCATTTATTTTATACAAGAACTTTGCTTCCATCCTGAAATACTAGTCAGTCCTGCCCGCTGGTCTACTGACTATAGCACGCGTGTCACATGGTCCCGAGTTTGACTCTTAGTGTGGAAGATCCTTGAATTTATTACGATGGTTCGGATTCCACGTCTCATGTAGCCTAGGTGCTGAAAACGACTCTAAACTTTAACAAAAAAAGAAAACAACAAAAACCAAAGTTACTGCTTAAAATTTTTGACATAGAAGTTTTAACTGTTTAGAAGAAAGTAAATTCAACGTCGGCTACAACACTTTACCCCAGACCGGAAATAAACTTTGCTTTTTATCTTTTTCTAATACGTCATATAATATTAAAAATCATGTAAATTAACTGTAACAGTTGTAGGAAACGAAACCAAAGAGAATGAAACATGGCACATAACAGATGGTTGAAGCAATGGACGCTTCAAGCCAAATACCTTTCCAACTTCTTAACTATTAAAAGTGCGCTGACAACCTAAACGAGATTCAATGAAAGTAAAGCATTTAATGAGGTCACACTTCATTTGAAGAAAACATATACACACATACATACATACATACAGAAAACACTTTCTCTAACAATTTAATTCCAAATATGTACGAAAAGAAAAAGGATACCGATGACAAAATTTAGATATCTATGTAATAGTACGCATTTCAATCGGAATTTACACAAGCATTTCAACATGCTCATTCGCGAAAATAATTTCAATGTTGGTCCCTTCGTAACGTGAAACTGTTATTACATTATATTGCTTATAATTACATACGTGCACACCGTTATGCCCGTAATATAAAGGGTATTACAAAAATGTATCGCAATATTTTGAGAACAGACTCCTCACATCAAAAAGCAAGTTCATATAGACCTGTGCTCAAAAGTGAATAGTATCGGAGTTATGGGGTGCCGAAAACGTGAAATAAGTGAACTTTAAAAGTACTATGGGACCTACCGTAATCGGGTCAAGACATCACTGAAGAACTGGTATGTGAACTATCCAAATATCCATGTTCAAGAATGCTCCAGTACTTGTACACCAATTTTTAGAGAGGTAGGTGGAAAATGATCAAGTACTCCTAAACACATCTCTACACAGAGAAAAATCCGTTCTCCGGACAGCGGTATATTGTACAAATATACGGCATCCTCTTGCTTACTATAGAAATCAGTACGGAGCATACGTTATCTGTATGCTACATAGGCACTGCCCTTAGATGTTACATCATGCCGTTACAGGCTGTCTGACATCTAACATTTTTCCGTAATATCACAAGCATATACTTAGGTTACCTTCGTCAGCTATATGTTATATACGTCCATTTCTATGGGAGATCCTGGCTGCCTACATTGTTTCATTCGGAAAGTACATAGAGATGGAACACTTATACAGAAAGTGTTATAAAACATGCGTTTTCAATTATACGTCTGCTGTATGTTAAGTCCAAAAATTACAGGAATTACGCATGGAACCTATCTTTTTAAGTACGCCACCTACATTTTTTTTTCAGTGTAAAAATGATTGTGCAAGTACCGGAGGTTCTGAAAGATGTATATTTGGATTGTTCACACATTAGTTCCTCAGTGATGTCTTGATCCAACAACGATCAGTCCTATAGTAAGGGAACTATGGGCCTTCAAATTTCTTTTTTTTTTTTTTTTCACGTTTTTGGCTCCCTATAACTACGAAACTATGCACTTCCGACCACAGGTCATTATGAACTTTTTTTTTCTTATTTTGAGGTGAGAAATCTATCCCAAAAATACTGTAACAAATTTTTGTAACACTGTGTAGGAATCATATCCAATCAACTTATGATTTGTGCTGTAATATGCAACGACATCTTGTATTTTCAGTGTAATTTTAAATATCGGGCAATGTATGATTTTAAAATATACACTAACTAGTTCGAAGAAGAAGAAGAACAAAGTACGAGAAAGAAATAGAATCAAAAATTGGTTCTAATATGATAATTTGATGAGCTTTTGTCTTTACGTTGTCATAACAACGAATTGTAAATAAATGTTATAATTCAAGGAACCATCATATAAATGGATGTATACATAATCATAAAAGTGTGTATTTGTTTCTATCATTGGGTGCCACAATAAAAGCACGAAAGGTTAAACATAATCTAGACTATTTTAAAGTGATTTTAGTGATATAATCTTGTTATAATTATAACTGAGGACTTGTATATAACGAGTTATGTTATAAATATATATCACCATTTCGTTTTACAAGTGATTGCAGATGTGTAACAGCCCACATCTTCTCCCTCAGCGTCATTTCAGTTTTACCTCATAGTTTATGCCATGTAGACTACAGACGATTAATTATAAAGGAAATTGACTAAATAACAATGTACAAGGAAAGTGAAGAATCTCGAGAAAAAAAACCACGGGGTCACGATGTTGTCAACTGCAAACTCACATGGCCCTGGATCGAACCAAAAACCCTCCACACCAGAAGTGAGAGCTCTAACACTGAGCTACTGTGCCCCCTTATATTGAATTCGTACAAGTGAATGAATGAATCGTATTCTCTGGTAGAAAGGCCCTCATCAGCGGTTTCAATGAAACACCTAATAACAATATTGAAAAAAAAAAAACTTTCTTTAAAAAAATATGAACTGACTTCATTAAAACCACTAAAAGAAAGCAAATAACAAAAGCGCTACAAAGCAGAAAATAATAAAGCGCAGAAAAGCAGAAAATTCATTACCATTATCTATAAAAATCCTTTGAAGTACCAAACCAAACAATTTAATGCCACATAAAATTACTACCGGAATAATTATATATTAGGTATTATTTTTTTTTCGGTTTGTGACTACTTCAAAAAATTTTTATAGATATTAGTAATGAATTATCTTTTGCTAAGCGCTATGGGGGATTCGACAAATATTGATGCGGTAATTTAGCTCTTGCCAGAATCTTCTTAACATGTCTGGTGTGACTGAAGCCACAGCTTCTTCAATCTTCATTCACAGTTCATGTAGGTCTCGTGGAAGAAGGGACACATAAACACGGTCTTTAATCTAACCTCACAAGAAAAAAAAATCCATTGGGTTAAAAGTGTAGTGATCTTGGAGACCATTTTAGAAGATGATTGTCCGAAGGTCAATTCAGCGTTTTCAAAGCACTTCAATATAGTATGCACGAACTGCATAGTGATAATGAGGAACAGATGGAACGGATAATCACAGATAATCTGAAGCATGTCAAGACCCCTTACAGGCTCATCAGAGACTACTGCCTGGTTCTTTTTTGTGGATATAAACAAGCAGTTGTGACAAATTGATGGTCACCGAACTCTTAATGTTCCTTTGACGAACAGCGTCTCATGTGGGTCAACTTTGGAAATAGAGTTGAGTTGAGTTGATTTTGAGTTTGACTTCCCTTTTCAGCAGCGAGGCTATATGAGACGTGGACCTACTGATTAACGTGGAATCCGAACCATATGAGCTTCCGTCGGGGATCAAACCCGGACCTCCTACTCGAAAGTCCCGTACGCTAACCGCTTAGCCACGGAGGAACTCGCTTTGGAAATAGAGTTACTGTAGTGAAATGAAAAAAAAATCATATTCAACTAAACTAAACTAAAGAAGTAACTAAACTAAACTAAACAAGCATGAACTAAACAAGTACTACAGTTTTCCAATAATAGAGTTTTTAAAAATGTGATTTACTACAGTCTCCGGTATACTATAATGAACTTTACGATGATAAAATATTTAATTCCTTGGGTATATGCAACCTATGTTACTTCGTTGATTATTTGGTTACCGTATATTTTAGGATGTTTTTGTCAGGCGTTGCAGGAGTAATTTCAATGTTACTTTTACATAATTAATTAAATATCCATTTAAAAATATATATTTTATAGGTATAAACATAATAAATAAACAATACTATATACAAATAAATAAACAATTTAAGTGTTCCAGAAAACAAAAAATGTACATAGAAATTTAGGATATACACATATAACTAGTTGTTCCGCCCCTCAATCCTTTGGTCTGCTGAGTTAAAATCGTGTTTAAAATGTGTTAAAATCATGTTTAAAATGGATTAAAATCATGTTTAAAACGGGCTAAAATCATGTTTAAAATGGGTTAAAATCGTATTTAAAATGTGTTGAAATCGTGTTTAAAAGCTCTAGTTGTTTATATTTAACCGTTTTGTTTGTTTGTTTGAGTTTGCCCACCAAGCTACCCAAAGTCCAACCCCTATTTTTTTCTGAAATTGTTCAAGAATTTGGTTGTACACAACAATCCCATAGGTAGCAACATATATTATCGACAGGCAGGCAAGTGATAACGTACACAGCGACATATATTAGCGTGACTGTTTACTATTAGGAATTAGTGTGATTCACTGACTAGCGAGATGTTTGCTGTTTATAAGGGATCCTCATTTGTGCCCCTTGTCTTTCTACAGCTAACCCTACAATTCTCTTAAGCCAGATTGCATAACATCTCAGGATAACGCAACACAAATTTGACATGTTTGCTGTTTATAAGGGATCCTCATTTGTGTCTCTTGTATTTTTACAACCAACACTCCAAATCTCTTAAGCAAGGTTGTATAACACCCAGGATAACGTAACACACTGACTTGACACATTTGCTGTTTATAACGAATCCTCATTTGTGCCCTTTGTATTTCTACAACCAACACTTCAAATCTCTTAAGCAAGACTGTATAACATCCCAGGATAGCGTAACGCACATGCTGGTTGTTTCTCTATTATAATTAGGATATAACAAGAAATGTAAAAGAATCTTCTAGGAGAGAAGTTTCGCTATAAAACCACTTCAAGTTCTGTTACTGTTCCTAAGATGAGCTGTGTCATCCAAAAAACATATTCGACTAAAGAACAAGCTACACGAAATTTTTCTTCACGCATTTAAAGCTAAAAAAAAAAGTAAATGAGGTTATTTGAAAATCACAAAAATAAAATCAATAAACTTCTATACACGTTCCATTTACCACCTCACCCCTTCCGCACCTCTCCGCTTGCAATGAAAGTTGTTAACCGCTGTAAGACGTGTTTGTTTGTTTATTCGTTCTTGTAAACCAACTCAAACTGAAATGTCCTATATTTTCAAGGGTATTTGTCATTGAAGGGTGGTTTCTTATTTTATAAATGTTTCAGTTAGATTATCAAATAGACATAGTTAAGGAAATAATGTTAAGTAGTATGGGATCCTCCCAGGACCGTATCCACGGGGGCATGGGGTCGCCCTCCTAAATTTTTACTGCTCTGCCCTAAAATTTTCACGATAGGCTTGCAAATGAGTTATAATACACATGAGCTATAAAACAGCTCTCCCAAGCGAGAGAAAAGTTTCAAAATTTCCATGTTGCCCACCAACCTATGGTTGAGGTGAACAAGAAGACATTTTTGGTTGTTTGACATTAGACAGCACTCGATTGCTTATTAATTTATGTTTTAATGCGTTTGTATAGGCTGATTTTATTGAGATATATTTAATTATTTATATTTAAACATAGTTTGAAAAAAATTAGAAGGGTAGTGTTACGTGGTTATAGTAATGCCAGGAAATATTATCTCAATTTCATCAGTTTGAAATGTGATCTTCCGTTTACGTTTGTTTTTATTCAGGTTTTCTATATATATTTGCTTGCTGCTGTTTCATACTATCAGGAAATATTTTAAAATATGGCATCTATAAATCTGAGTTAAATAAATGGTCTTCGTGAAATAAGAACTTTTTCTTAATTTTTGGAAGTATAGTTTTGTTTTAATAATATTTTATATACGTTCATGCATTGAAAACAACTATTATTAGAAATAATACTAGAACTTTTAGTTTTCCATAAAATAAAGTGTATATATTATTATTATTATTATTATTATTATTATTATTATTATTATTATTATTATTATTATTATTATTATTATTATTATTATTATTATTAAACACAAATGTGTGGTGGGCCTCATTTCTTCTACCAGACGCCATATTGGAACCACACTTCTGATACATATGCATTTCTTAAGCATGTAGGGGTAAAGGTGGCTCAGTGGTAAAGCATTCATCTCCGCTGCTTGTCGCAGGGAATCAAAAACAAAAGTTCCTGGCAACCCTTCCTTTCACTCCAAGTGTGTGTGTATCTTCACGATAATCAGATCTGATGAAATCGGAATTCAAAAACTGTGGAAAAATCATGGCAAACAACACAAAAATCGAGTCGTGGTCACATAAAAAAGAAGGTCACATAAATTTGGAATAATATTACGTAAATCAAAATGAAGATTTATTATACCAATAAAAAATAATTTGGCGAAAAAGCGAGGGGTTTCTAAATAGATCTGAAAAAGAAAAAGAAAATCTCAAAATTAAAATCCCCCATTCATTTTCAAGGAAAACAGAAAAATAATTCTTTACATAAATTAATGGTCTGTAAAGCAAAAACGCTGTGTAAAGTGCTCAGCACTGCTAAGCACTATACAACATTTTGATCCATTACGTCAAAATTACAAGTTCTGTTCATATACTTTTCAAACACCCTGTGTAAGAAAGAGAAAATTAAAAGAAAGAAAAATATTGCGTTGTATGATAGATGCAGATAAAAGAACTTCTTATAGTTTTACCGAATGACAGTTGTGAAAAGGGGAAAAAATAGGTTGCTATCTCGCAAAATATTAAGATAAAAAAAAAAAGAAAGAAAAAGTAAAATATTAAGGAAAAAAAGCTTTTGAGGACAAATCATGCTTTCAAAAATTTTCTCCAAACCGTAATTGCACGTAATGCCTATAATTACTTAATTCCTATTTTGTATAATTAGTGTATCTCTATAATTAAAGCATTGACTAAGACATACTTTTTTCCCCTTCGATTCAATCAACTAAAGTATTGCTATTGCCGTAGTTTCTACGCATACGAGGGAATTCATACTAAAAATGACATCTCTTCGTATTAAGTTTATTATGATTGTGGACAGATGGCAGAAGGCTAGTAATTAACAGAAAGACACATAAAACAACTTTCTCTTCTTTTAACCACGTTATATAATTGCTTGACTTAAGGAAATTTGACAACAGAAGTGCACAATAGGCAATACATATGTATATATGTATACAGGTACGTAGCCATGGGGGGTCCGGGGGTCCGGAACCCACCCTTCGAGACCAGAAATGAAAAAAATTAAGGAAAGATTAAACAAAATGAGAAAAAGAAGGACCAGCGTTAAAAATTTAAAAAAAAAAAAACTACAGGAAGTTTTGGTTACTTTTTCTTTTGAGGAGAGTTGTATTACTTGCAATACATGGTGGCGAGGTGAGCGAGATATCCTCAGGGCCGATTTCCCAATAGGCCCGGGCCTATGGGCGCAAGCTCCCAGGGGGCGCACGTCCGAGAGAAAAAAGTATAAAAAATATCTAGAAATAAAAATAAATAGCCATAACTTAAGGTATTTTTTGAATTGATTAAAAAAGATCAGGCTAATAAAGCATTCTGATTTTGAAGTTCATTGGAACAAATAATTGTTGGTAAAGTTAAACTATTTTTCAAGATTATGCATCAACTTCGTTACAACATTACTCTCAAACACGGGAGAACTGGCTGTTTTTTTTTACTTATTTACTTATTTTTTACTACAGTTTTTTTTTATTTATTTGCCCAAATGGCTAAATTGAACAAAACCAAACTTATTCACCAATCTTTTGTTAACACATTAACGGTATTTTGTTAAGCCCAGAACCAAGTAAATTCCTCAAAAAACTTGCAATGATAAAATTGCATTGTAAAGTGGTGTTTAAGCAATTAACATATAGGCCTGATATAATTATTTAATTAAGGTTTTTAGGAAAGTAACTTTAACCAGACTTGGGGGCGGAAAAATATTGGGCATAGGGGCGACAAAATGCTAAATCCGGCCCTGGATATCCTGGAAGAGTCTGAATTTGAAATTTCTAGAAAAGTGACGGAATTCTCAGAATTTCTGCTACTAGTTAGGAAGATTTCAAGCTTCCGAAAGCATATTGCCATTGAGTAACAGCGTGGACATTTTTTATCATAATTTTTCGTCATCGCATCCTTGCAGAATCAAACATGTTATTTCAAAAACAATTTTCTACTGCTCCTGTCATTTGGAACCAACAGTAGTTGAAGGAATAATAAAAACAAAAATTTATAAGGAACGTAAATATTATAAAATCTTTTTCAATACTTTTTTTTTATTCTTTTATTACTCGAGATTTCTTCATAGTTTGTTATTAAAATACTCACCAACATATCCTCATTTTATTGTCCTAACAAACCAATATATGTTGATAGTAAAGTAGTTTACATTGATCAAGCTCCTGAGCCTTCAGAATTTCATATCAGCCCCCCTCCCCTTCCCATTACGAAATCCTGGCCAAACGAACCAATATATGTTCCAGTAAAATAGTTTAGAATGATCGAGTTTCGGATGTGATGATCACAGTATTTCATGTCACAGACCCCCACTTCACGAAATCCTGACTCCATGCCTGTATGTATACAAAGTGTATCAAAAGTTCCATATCCCCCTTTTTAAAATTCACACTGATGTAGTTTCATTTAATGTGAGATGGGCGATACACATTCAGAGGCGGATCTAGAAGATGAAAACTGGGGGGGGAGCCAGAATCCAGACTACGGTAGATATATCATGAAATTACTATAAACTTCCAAAGATATATAAATAATAGCTTAAATTATTTTTGTCACTATAAAATCGGGGGCCTAGGCCCCTCGTCCCCGGGCTAGATCCGCCACTGTATACCTTATGCTTAGGGGGACACATCTGGAAGTATGTCACGCGGATGGCCACAATCTTGTTTCCGCTATCTTGGATTCAATATAATTATTATGAACGATAGGTGGGTAGTGTGATATATTGACCTCCGGTGTTTGGGGTCCCTGGTTCGATCCCAGCTCGCTCCGTGTGGACTTTGTGGTGGACAAACACTGTGTTCGTGGGTTTTCTCGGGGTTCTCCCATTTCCTCCCACTTTCTTCATTCCACCATTTCATTCATTTCTCATAATCACAGTCTCCTTTAGCCTAACCGGCATAACCGTGGGACGTAACACTGAAAGAATTCATTTCATTTTCACTTTCAAAACAAACCAAAATTCAGATCGTATAAGTGGAGCCTCAAAGATTTGATCTGTTCCAAATTTCTAGAAGAAAGTTCAACCTTGAACTAGTACTTTCTCCTCTTGATCTAGAATTATTCGTAGGTGTGGCATATGGAAATGTGGTTTCAGATGTTGGTCAATTTAGTTATGTTACATGAGTGTTGCGGACACTCGTAAGATTGTGATGTTTTGCAACTATCCCGTGTAAGCGAGAGAGAGAGTCATCGTACGAAAAGGAAAAAAAAAAGTCTTGATATTTTGGTGTTATGTCATGATTTTTGTAGCCTCCGGTGCTCTCCTGAGACTTTTCATATACCTGTTTCGCCTTTTGATTTGGTAATTCCTTTTGCCATCACTGGTTACTCATAGTTGCTGTTGATATTCCGAAGACGATCTCTATATAAAATATCATTACGTAAGGCAGTTCCTTTTCATTTGGCAGTGCTGGACTTCGTATTCATTAAAAAAGAAAAAAAGAAAAGAAAAGAAAATCTTAGAAATCTTTTTCATAAACTGTAAATGCAGGGTGTTTCAAATATGTACTCTCTTTAAAAATAAAGCATATTGTTAATTAAAGCAGATAAATATACAACTTTTTGTACTGTTGTGTACCTTAAGGACTAAATGTTCAAAATAGAAACCTTCCACCCCAATATGTCGTCGACAACGACGTAGAACTGAGCGACACTCTGATTGTATTATTTTCTAATGGTATAACATTACAGCCTGCTCAATTTTGCCCTCTCAGATCTTCCAGTGTTTGCTGCGGTTTTTTGTTGTTGTTGTTGTTGTTGTTGTTGTTGTTGTTGTTGTTGTTGCATACACTGTGTTTATAGTTTTCCAAAAAAAAAAAAAAAAGAAGAAGAAGAAGAAGAAGTCTAGAGGTTTAAACCTAGAGATCGATATGAGTACTCCGCAGCACTTTCTTTTCTTCCTACCCATTTCTTAGAGAATGTGCGATCAAGCAAATCCCTGACATCGAAATGAGTAGGGTGCTTGTGGGAGGTAGTACCTACCTTCAGTCAAAAGAAAATTTAGTCCTTAAGATACACAACACCTAAAACTTGTATACCTATCTACTTTACTTAGTGAGATATTCTGTTTTAAAGAGTGTATACATTAATTTAAGGCATTCTGTACACTTCTGTCTGTGAAAATTGCAACACCAGGAAATACAAGTTGATTGAAATACAATTTATACTACAGATCCATTACATGGCTATACAGAAATAATTACAATTTCAGAATTGTTCTGCTGAAGTAATGTGTCCTGAATTCTCAGAAGGAAGGACATGACTTCGGCCTCTACATTCCGGGATACGTATGGATAAGTATTGTTATGATGAAATATTGTGTCCGGACTTGTCTGAAGGAAGGATATGGCCTTGACTTGCAGGATTTCCTTGACGTAAAAGTCACTTGTAAAGTTACCCTCAACTTGCGGCAGGCCAGATTGCGTTCGGTCACTGTAAAACGTTCAACAATAAACGCTGGCGTAGGAGACCCGGGTTTGATCCCCGAAAGGAACTTACGTGTTTCGGGTCCCACGTTAAGCTGTTACTTTACGTCTCATATAGTCTCGCTGCTGAAAGGGATACAAAAATCAAATCAAACTGGAAGTGCTAGTAAATTTGAACCAATTCCGATTTCGATAGATTTGTTGCACGTGGTGATGGTAAGTTCTCTTGAGATGCTAAACCGATTGCAAACAACTGCCTTGTCGCTATTTCTTATCGATTTTTTTCTATGTCGATAAACGTTGAAATCGGAAAAAGGTTGATTTCTACCGCTTCTGGTTTGAATAAAGGGTTAGCATAAAATATGGAACCTTTTCTTGGGGCACTGAAATGATTGCAGAGAGCAGCTTCTTAATATCTTTTACAGTTTTTGCTCTATAGAAATCAGTATTGAAGCCAAAACTTCTAGCAAATTTCAATCACTTCCGGTTTTAATAGACTGTTGCAGATGGTGATAATATGTTTCCTTGAGACGCTCGATTGCAAGAAACAGCTTGTCGTTATCTATTGCCGTTTTCCTTTTACGGCGAACAACGTTGATACTGTAAATGGCTAATTTCAAGCACTTCCGGCTTAAGTAAAAAGTTAATGGAGAAAATTATACATATTCTTGGGATTTTGAATCGATTGCAAAAAAAAAAAAAAAAAAAAAAAAACGTTTCTCGATATCTGTTACCGTTTTTGCTCTGATGCCGGTCGACAGACAGACGGATGAATATACTTGATCTGTAGGACCCTGATACTTATTAATAGCATAATTTGGTCTAAAATTATAATATAGATGAAAACTAGTAAATAAAACAAATAAAATTACCAACAGAGATGAAGTGGGTCGTAGGTCAAGATATGTGAGTGGGTCAGTAGGTCGTGAGTCAACAGGACGTGACCCACTGCTACCCACCACCCACCGTGATCCACTCTGACTCACCGACCCATCATGACTCATTCTGAACTACCAACCCACTCTGCCCAATGCATTGTTGACAACGTCTTCTGAATACTGGTGAATTTGTCTACGTTTAACGTTCAAAGCCCCCATTTTTTCTTCTTTTT
This sequence comes from Thermobia domestica, assembly GCF_964235325.1. Taxonomy (NCBI): domain Eukaryota; kingdom Metazoa; phylum Arthropoda; class Insecta; order Zygentoma; family Lepismatidae; genus Thermobia; species Thermobia domestica. Next base: position 97,722,553 of record NC_137469.1, read on the forward strand.
TCATTTGTTCCTATATAGTTACCTGAGATGAGTATACCTAAGTGACAAAACAACTTCAGGCACTTTTGGATATTGATATTTGTAATTGTAATAATACAAATAGGATTTACTAGTTGGCTTTCGAGACACAGTCGAATTTCACACTTTTTTTCTTTACTTTGGGCTATTTTACCTTGATTTTACACTTTCAAATTTCATCCTATTTTCCACTGAAAAGTATCTATATAGTTCAACAAGGAAATAATTCTAGACTGCGCGGGAAAAATAATACGTTAAAAAAAAAAACTGGTTTTCAGGAGGCTATTTGTTATTTTACCAAGCATAAGGAATCACTTATACTAACAGTAGCAAGACGCAATTATTCAACTCACTTTTAACCGGAGGTAGAGCATTACACATAGATCTCCAATTTTGACTTATCTCATTTTGGCCAATTTCTGACTTTTACTGTTTCTCCCACGCAATCTACAATTATACATGATAATTAAATTGAAATTCATCGTAATATGGCCCACGACGAACACTTTACCATTTCATATCGTAAAGGTCAGATCCATCGGTACTGTAACAGAGCGGTGCTTGAGTAATTGACCGTAGAAATTCAGTTCCGATTAGTGATAATTTCACACCCTTGTTATATTAAAGTGTAAACTCTTTAGTCAGTGGAGAGGAGAGCGTGGATCATGGGTCATAGTTGATGATATTGGGTTTTGGTGGGTCAAAGTGGGTCATGGTGGATCGTGTGTCACGATGGGTTGTGGGTCATGGTGGGTCATGGTGGATCATGTGTCACGGTGGGTCAAATTTTCGTTCAGCGGGTCTTCTCTAAATTTCCCAAGTCTTTAGAAACATTCCCTCGTATTCTTAGTTTTTCTACATCAACTTTGAGAATTAAAAAAGAAAAAAATGCTGTCGAAAAAACGACGTTTCCTTAATGACCATACATAATCTCCAAGCAAGTTGTCAAAATATTTACCATTCCTTCCGAAACACAGTTGATAATAGCTTTTTTTTTTTCTCGTAAAGTGAAAGGGAAAAATACGTATGTTGTAAATATATCTAAGAACAACATGTGTCTGCGGAAAGAATTACCTTGGGAAGTCAGATCTCTGAAGAACGATGTATCTAAATGACACCAGCGCGTGCTAAATAGATATCCTTTTTGAAGACGCGAAACCAAAAGGTCAACAAGCTTGCCCTAATGATCACGAATCGATCGATGGGGAATAAGTAATGACAGGGTATTAGCAATTTTCTTTTCTTTCTTTTCTCTCTCTCTCTCTTTTTTTTTTTTTTTTTTTTTTTTTAGAAAATTTAAGGGAAAAAAAGCAAAGAAATGCTTGGTTCTATAATTCACTTCAAATGCTTCAAGGCTAAACGAGATGGAATCCACTTTGCTAACATTTTTATTTTTATTGACGTATTGATTAAAATGTCAATGCAAGCAGATGGTTGTAAAATAGTTTTGCCATGAAGGAAAAATGGAAGAAAACGTACGATATTTCAATAAATTTTTGTTACATAATTAATGATAGTATAAGTCAGTGATGTTCAAATAGCGGCCCGCGAGTATGTTTCATCCGATCCTTGAAATTGTGTGATTTCATTTGTTTTCTTTTTCTTTTTTTCTTTTTCTTTTTTCTTTTTTTAACTCCATGGTCTTGGTTACCATGCTCATTTTGCAAGGTAAGACTTTTGGTAATGGACTGATTTTAACTCAAATGCAAATTTCATAGAGCTTCTTTCAGATGTTTTTTAAACTCAATTTGTAACCGGCTTATACCAGGGCCGGCCTCGGCGGCTAATGTATTGTGCTGGCACCGAATTCTCAATCGCCCAACCACCGCTACCCCCAACTGCCCACTGTTTTTTCACGATAAAAGCACACTATTCCTTAGTAGCCGCACCGTACCATAAAGATCATAATATAAAATCAGGGTATATGTTACGTAACAATATTTATCATAACAAAGCAGACAGAAATCATTAGCATACTTTTTTTTTTCATCTCGCCTTGGTACGGCTGAAATTTGCAATTTGTTAATAAAGAACTACGGACAAATTAATGTAAAGTTAGCTCTGGCGGTTTCAGTATTCATGAACAAGAGGTGAAACCATAAGCTCCAAAGGAACGCCCACTACACGTAGCCCGAAATATTTTTCCAAGGGCATAGGCCTTCCGGAACAAACACGTCAAAATCTTCTCTTAAGGACATTAATATTAGTAAGCACATGTGGTCCACGAACCCAAATTGTGTATATTTATGCAAATCTTGTTCACGTGTAGGCCTACAGGGTGGTCGTAATGGGATTATCTACGTACTATAGTTGTGACGTGATAAAAGATAAGAAAAGAAATTATCAATAGTAAATCTTAATATTGCTACCAGAAATTCGTGTAATAAATTTTCATTTGATTTACGTAATTTTATTCCAAATTTATGTGACCTCCTCTCTTTATTAAAATTTTCATTTGGCCTCCTTTCGATTTGGGCCCTGTCTGGGCGGCAATCGCCGCCTAGCCACCTGGGCCAGTGTGGGCCTGGCTTAGACACAAAAGGTAGAATGTGCAGAGTAGGACAAAGATTCAGAAAATGTGTCATTATACATACATTCAGCCAACCATCGCTGCAGAAGAGTGAGGGGGGAACAAAATAGAAAATGACTCCCAAGTATTGTTCCTATTTTGTCCTAGTTCGCTGTTTATTGCAAATTGGTCATCACTGGTATAAGTTATTCACTAACGTAGATAAAAGTAATGTTCTTTATCTCCCAATCACAAGAGCTTTGGTTTAGTTTGAGCAACTATTATCTAGATTAAGGAACACGGTGGCTTAGTGGTAGAGTGCTCTACTCTGAAATGAGTAGTTCCTAGTTTAATCCTAAGGGGTGTGAGTTTGTGGGGAACAGCATCGGGTTTGTGGGTTTTCTCGTGGTTATCCCTTTTTCTTCCATACTTTCTTCCCGAGCTCGGCAGAGTGATCCTCCATTGGCTTGTGCTCACAAATTCAATTGGGCTCACGTTTGTTAAGTAGTTTGGGCTAGCTGTCCTAAATGTGGTTCGCGCTTAGTAATGCATTTGGATACCCAATAATTGAGCCGGAGATACAACCTCATGAATTTGAATATTTTATAGGAAGCTAACTGGATTGATCGGAAATGTCAAAAAAAAAGAAAAAAAATAGTTTGCTAGATTCGTGCTGAGTATTCTTTGCTGAACAATATTCCTGTCAAAAAATGGTTTGCTAGTTTCGTGCTGGGTATTCTTTGCTGAGCAATATTTCTATCAAAAAGTAATTTGCTAGATTCGTACTGGGTATTCTTTGCTGAACAACGTTCCTGTCAAAAAATGGTTTGCTAGATTTGTGTTGGTATTCTTTGCTGAACAATATTTCATGGACAAATTAACTAGTTGAAATTGGAACTCCCTCGTGGATATATATAGTCACCGTATCCGTCTTCAGAACGGAAGAACCAAGTTCAGTTCCAGATGGGATCTATGTGGTTTGAACCACATATTAAGTTGTAGGTTCATATCTCATATAGCCTGAGTGCTGAAAGGAACGATACTCTCCAAATCAACCAAAAAATAAGCTAGTCGAAATTGACAGTGGTCAAAACAGATATTATTAACTCACCTGGAATTGTTTGAAAAACTAGTCATTTTGTGTTTTATTATTATTATTATTATTATTATTATTATTATTATTATTATTATTATTATTATTATTATTATTATTATTATTATTAATAATAATAATAATAATAATAATAATAATAATAATAATAATAATATATCCACATTATTTAAATTTCAAACTCAAATTTCGTAAAATTATAAATATCTCTGTAGTGTCTAACTTTAAATTGTTGAAACGGAAATGAACTTTAAACAAGAAAGAAAAAAAAACTCTAGAAGCATTATTAAACTTGTCGCAGAGGTTCTAATGTTTATACTCTGATGCAGTTTATATCAAATTTGATTCTGTAATTAAATAATCTAAGTGTTGAAGATAGATGAAGAAAATAAAATGGACAGCGAAAGAGCAACAAACGCAGATATATTAAAACACATAAGATAGAAAAGGACGCTTTTAGCCAGTATTCTTCGTAGGAAGACCAATTGAATTCGACATATCTTACGAAGAAATTGTCTTCTTCATACCGCTATAGAAGGAAAGATGGAAGAAAAACGAGGAATAGGAAGAAGAAGAACACAATTGATCGATGATTTGAGAAACAGAAGAAAATATTGGGAGTTAAAAGAGGAAAGGAAGTTGAAGGTCGAGAAACTTGGAAGAAACATTTCTAGGACCGAATAAAAAAAAAGAAGAAGAAAAAGAAACTCATTAGTTCCAGGACATCAAAAAAAAAAAAAAAACATTTAATAATAATAATAATTGGGAAATGTGAGATGAACATGCTGATGAGCGGATATAACATTTTTTCACGTTTATTATTTTTAAAGTAGCTATTAATGTGTAAGAACGTCTAATAATTTCTAAACTAACCTTACACCAGTATGGAAATTAGACTAATGTTTCACTTAAGATAATACACTTGGTGTGTTCTTGTTAAAATAACCATATTAGCACTCGAACATCAAAGGCACCGATATTAACAGCGTAAGTGTACATTTTTTTCTATATGTTTGGCGTTAACACAACAGTTTAAAAGAAATTAACTGTGTTAGTACTTATTTTTCTTTGTTTCTTGTCAGACCTCCTACAATACAATCAGCTACGGCAGGACTATTAAATCATTTAAGTTTTCAGTATTAAAGTCAGCGTCCTTCTTTTGTAACTACTAGATCCCGAAGGTTCAAACCAGCATCTTGACAAATTTTTCCATGTTTATTTCTGTTCTACTTGGCAAATGGTGGTCGGTAAATCTTTAAATGTATTTGGGGGATTAATGTCCCACGATTGTGCACTGAAGGTAAGGAGGAGATGATAATGAGATGGATGATTTTGATGGAATGACGAATGGGTGGCAAACAGAAGATCTCCGAGAAAACCCCTACAAACGATGTTTGTCCACTACAAAGCTCACTTGGCGGGAACTGGAATCGAACCTGGAACCTCATGGGCCACAGGTGAACGCTCTACCACTGATCCACCGTTGTCCTTTAAATGTATGGAATATCCACCTGGTTTTTTCCCAGAGATTTTCTCAGAGTTTCATTTTTTCGATATTTCCAGTATGGAATGGTTGTAGTAGCATCTATATCAGAACCTTTGACAATAAATAAATAAATAAAATATGTAAAGGGGAAGTGGATGAGAACCATTGACTGCCATTGTGAAACCGTGGCAAATATGCCGACGGTGCAAATGCTGAAGGACTTAGGGGGTCTATATTTAACGATTACTTTGATAAATATTTAAAGGGGCAAACGCATTACATTTTTGCTTTACCTGCTTGGCAATCAGAAAGCATGTATGACTGAGGAAAGTACCCTTGGTACCTGAAGATTGCATTACTTTTTCCGTAATATGTATGACACGTTAAAATGGATACCTTTGGTATAGAACATGTAACTAATAATTTCCTTGCCTACGGTTTGGTACCCGATATATTATGTAAAAATAATTCTAAGACAACACAGATTATTTCATTCGTATCAAGAGTTACATTGAAACAAATTATCATATGTCAGATTTTTCGTTGCGTTAAGAAACATGGTGGAAGATACTAATATGGATTCCCTTAGCAGTCAAAATGTTAAACGTGTATATTGATTTTGTGGCAGACATACAGGATTATTCAAAAAGAAAGAACAGATTTCAAACATTTATTTCTTCCAAACTACAAAAGATAGAAACATGATTCGAACGTTACTTGATTAAGAAAAGTTGACAATTTATTGTTAGTAATTATGGTGTGCATTCAATATGAGCACCGTGTGTTACACGACAAATGTCAAAACGGTGGCTCATTTCTTGCCACACACGAATCAGCTGGTCTCTAGTTATCGAATTCACAGCTTCAACAATTCGATGTCGTAGACCTTCAAGAGTGTCAGGCATAGGAGGGATAAAAACACGGTCTTTTACGTAACCCCATAGATAAAAATCACACGGAGTGAGATCTGGAGACCTGGGAGGCCACCGGCGATAAAGTTGATCTTCTGCTCCTCCTCTTCCAATCCAACGTCCTGGAATGGTGTCTGGTTAGAGAAGTGAGGCGGTTGCTTATTAAATTGACGGCGAAATGCTCGCTGAACTGCAACAATGGACTCAAGTTTTGCCAATTGTAGCACACAAAAAGACTTCTGCTGTGGTGTCGCCGCCATTTCACTACAGACAAACAACAAACAACAGCGCCAATGCGGCCGTGATTGGAACTTCTATCCGGGCTGTTTAAATTGTAAACTTTTCTTAATCAAGTAACGTTCGAATCATGTTTCTATCTTTTGTAGTTTGGAAGAAATAAATGTTTGAAATCTGTTCTTTCTTTTTGAATAACCCTGTACTTAGGGGGCGCGTTATGTACAACCTTGTTTTTTTTTTAAAAAAAAAAAACTGGTTATTCGCCGCTCTTTGAAAAGTCTTGTACAGTTCGAATTAAATCGATTTTTTTTTTCGATTGAGACCTTTATTTGAAGGAAAAGTATTAGAATTTCCAACTTACAGTTGCCAGAATAATGACCTAAAATGGCCAGTTTTGTTGAACAACACTGTACCTTTGAGGAAGTGCGAACCCTTTGTAAAAAGAAGAAGAAGAAGAAAGCAACCCAGAAAGTTTCTTTAAAAATGCTATTAAACGAACTAATAACTATTTTAAGTTTTTTTTTCCCTTATAGATCAGAATTCTTAAGTGCTCTGTTTTTAATAATCATAATTGTCAGGCATTCAAAATTTCTGCACCATATATTTGAGCTATTGAAAACAAAAATTAGTACACTTAAAAGCATTTTGTAAATAGTAACTGCACTACTTGTCATAATTATCATCTTAAAATGAAATTAAATTAAATTTTTAGTTTTAATTCCCACGGTTTTGTCCTTCAGGCTAAATGAGGTGAATGATTATTGGAAGTGAAGAAACAGAACTCCGAGAACACCCGATGTTGTCTACCACAAAATCATAGGGTATGTGATCGAACCAGAAGTCCTTTCAACAGAATCTAACTCTGAGTCACTGGTGCCCCTTCCTCCAATTAATTATGCTGTATCATCTCTTGGCCATTGAAATACTTACAGAAATAGAAAAAAGTTACTTCTGGCGCATGAGGTCCGTGGTTCGATCCCAGCTTCCATCAATTGGACATTGTGGTGAACAAACACCGTATCCGCGGTTCTTCCTTTTGTTCCCACTCTCATAATATCATTATTATCACCGTCTCTCTTAACCTCGGTGCATAAACGTAGGACGTTAAACACACACGGAAAAGAAAACATAAATGTGGTAGGAATTGTAGTAAGACCCTTAACGGTGTACACTACTTACGCCATCTTTGGTTTTTATCCCATTGATTTATATGGATAATTATTTTCCTTTTTTTTTAAGTAAAGGGGTTTTTAGTGATGTGATTTTAGTGATTTCTTCTATGATTGTAGCTAAATGTCCCTTGATTTTCCAAAATGAATTTCCATTATACACGGTGATACAATAATATACTTATATACTAATTGAGGTGATAATAAATATAAAATTAAACAAAAAAGAATGTCCTATGTATTTGTGACTCCCAGTGGCGTATTTAGGGGGGCCTTCCGGGCTTAACCCCCCCGAAACCTTACTTACTATAGTAAAGTATATGAAATGTCTTGCAGAGTTTCCACATTTTCAGGCAAAGCCCCCCCGAAACAAAATCGTAAATACGCCACTGGTGACTCCTAATGTTCTTATTTTTATGTCATCAAAAGGAGCATTAATTACAAACACGCAAACTGAAACACCCTGTATGTGTATAAGAATTTCAGTTCACTGAGAACAGATGGCTAACGTGTGTGTGTTCTAATAGGCACACCATATTTAGTGCGTGGTGTGATTATTATTTATTTCTTTTGCACATATTCTTCTTTTGTAGTACGTACTACAAGTTCGTTTACCGCAAATAAGAGACAGACAAACAGACATACGGCGACCGTGCCAATACGTATAACATACATCGCCGTCCCGTTACGCTCTGGTTGTTCCTTATTGGTGCGAGTGGCGACTTCATCCAATACGGCAGTAGTTTTTTTTTTTTTAATTTCTTTTTCACTTTTAAGGTTGGGCGAGAAGAAAAGTGAGAACATGTCACAATGACCTTCGCTTTTTTTTTTTTTTTTTTTTTTTTAATGAAAAAATCTCGCCATCGCTCAACCAAAGAGAAAGCACAATTCAGAATCCATCGGGCGTACACTTACTTATTTTCCCCTTATGTCTTCTTAAAAAATCAATTTTTCTTTCATTGGCATAGCACGAGATTTGTGTTTTTTCTTCTCTCCCTCTTTCTCTCTCTCTCTCTCTTAAGAAACGCTGGTCTTTGACGGACATGATTAAGAAAATTGCTAACCAATCACACACTTGTACACCTTCACAAGACCTACAGCAGAACAAACTATAAATTTATATGATGTTGTGCTGCGATGACTCACTGGTAGGAGTGCTAATCTCTACTGTGTGGAGATCCTGGTTCAATCCCAGCACCTCCAAAGTGGAATTTGTAGTGGACAAACACCGTATGCATAGGTTTACTCGGGAATTTTCACGTTCTCTCTCATTTTCTTCGTTCCACCATTCCGTTCATTATTATCATCACAGTTTTCCTTAGAATCTTAGCATAATCGTGGGACGTTAAGCAAACATTTTAAAATGGTGTTTATTATTTCTTAATTCGAACAGTTTTTAAAAAAGTGTTTTCTGGCTTTTCCTTACACTTGCCCCCATTTTTAAAAGTAGGGATGCGCACGAGACGAGTCGAGACAGGATTTTCCTGACAAAATTCGAGTCGAGACACGGCTCTTCCAATAGAAAAATATACATTTTTCGAGTCGAGACATCACTTTTACAGCACATCTTCGAGACGAGATTGCCACAAATCTTGTCTCGTGCGCATCCCTATTTAAAAGAAATTTGGTGAATTACTTAAGTGAAGATAATGAAGACTATTAGAAGAGCATTGGATATTGATATTTGTATTGTAATAATACCAATAGGATTTATTATTTGAATTTCAAGTGAGACAGTCGAATTTCACACTATTCCCCCCCCCCTTACCTTGGGTTATTTTACCTTGATTTGAGACTTTCAAATTTCATCCTATTTTTTTACTGAAAAGTATCTGTAATTCAACAAGGAAATAATTATATATGATAATTAAATTGAAATTCAACGTAATATTTCCCATAACAAACACTTTATCATTTTATATCGTAAAGATCAGATTCAACGGTATTGTAACAGAGTAGTGTTTGAGCGATTGAGCGTAGAAATTCAAACTCCGATTAGTGATAATTTCACAGCCTTGTTTAATTACAAGTGTAAACTCTTTAGTCAGTGGAGAAGAGGATGTGGATCATGGGTCAGAGCAGGCCCGTATCCAGGGGGTCTAGAGGGGCCGGGCCCCCTAAAATTTTGCCGGCCCCTAAAATGTTCATGGTAGGCTTGCAAATGAACTATAATATGGTGATGAACTATAATATGGTTGGATCGGGCCTTCCTAACTTCAGCCGGGCCCCCCTACATTTTTGGGCTGGCTACGGGCCTTTGTCAGAGTTTATGACTAGGGCCTTTTGTGGGTGGTGTATCACGAGGATTGTAAGTCAGAGTGGATCATGGTGAGTCAGAATGGGTCACGATGGTTGGCGGATCAGTGAGTCAAGGTTTCATTTACCCAAGCCATCTCTGACTCCGTTATAAATGAAGATATTAAAAAATGGAAAGAGAGAAAAAGTTGTTGGAAATAGGTGGAAATAGGATAGTGGCCAATCTAAAACGGGGGATTTTTTAAAATTACTCTAGGCTCTAGGTCAGTAAGGCTCTACACTGATTTGATTCGAGTATCGCGTCTAGTTCAACAGTCAGGCTATATAAGACGTGAACCTACAGCTTAACGTTTGATCCTAACCACATGACCTTCCGCCGGGCATTGAACCCGGGTTTTCCGCATCAAAGGCGCGTACGCTATCCACATAACCAAGAGGGCGCTCTACTCCACATTGGTAAGACTCCCTATTTTAAATGACAAAGTAAAGTTTTCCGTTCAGTAGATTGCTTGAATGGCACGCAAAAGCGACACGGGGAAATTTCACTTTGTTGTGTGAGGGAATATAGAATACTTCGTTTCGTTTCCCAACAATGTTGTTGCAGGTCCAAGAGAACAGTTTGTTGAACTGGCAACGGTGCTATTTTTTTTTTTTTAACATGGAGTCCAAATTGTTGATGCGATAGGAAAAACCCATCAATTTAGATTAAAAACCACCTATTTCTAACAATCATTTCCTTCTCTTTTCATTTTTTCATACCTTTAGTCATAACAGAATTGATCTATGACATCGAGTTTTTGACATACCCTGTATATATGATGCAGTGGCGTATTTACGATTTTGTTTCGGGGAGGGCTTTGCTAACTTTCGGGGGGGGGGCTTTGCTAACTTTCGAGGGGGGGCTTTGCCTGAAAATGTGAAAAGTCTGCAAGATATTTAATGTATTTTACTATAGTAAGTAAGATTTCGTGGGGGGGCTTTAGCCCGGAAGCCCCCCTAAATACGCCACTGATATGATGTCATAATTACCGAGCGTCCAAACTTCTTCACTGAAGGAAAGGTTTCGATAAGAATTATTACGCCATTTAAGGATATTTTGTAGATACTGGCTCACTTCCTAAATGTACATTCACCATTCACTAAAATCCACTAAAAATTAAAACGTGTAAGAGCGGTGCTTAGCATCCTTGGTTTGATCTCTGAAAGTGAAACGGAACTTTTGATGTAGGCCTATTATCATAAAGCAATTAAGATACTACTTCAATAAAGATGTAGTAAAACTAAGCACTTTAATTTATAATAATTTAATGTACTGCAACTGTGATGATCTGGTGATCTGATAGTTTGACGATAGAAAACAGTAAGTCACCTTTGAAACATCTGCTAAAATAACATGAAACACGAACACAACATCAAAACTTTATTGTAAACATCTCCGTGAAATGAAATCGTTAAGTTTTACGTCCCACGTAATGCCGGCTAGGCTAAAGGAAACAGTGATGATGAGAAATGAATGAAATGGTGAAATGAAGGAAGTGGAAGGATGCTGGAGAACCCCGAGAAACCCACGAACGCGGTATTTGTCCACCACAAAGCTCACTGACTGGAGCTGGGATCGAACCAAGGACCCCGTGCACCAGAGATAAACGTTCTACCACTGAGCCATCGCTGCACCATATCTCCACGGAAATTATATAATTTTTGTTTATTATTAATATTTGGTGGAAATCAAGCTTTGTAACGTAGCAACATGTAAATATACTCAAACGAGTAACTCCATATGATTCACTAAACTAATAATATAATCAAAATAAAGTTATCAAATGCCTGGAAACAATTGCGTCTAATATGATGTAAGCGTAACATGCCTGTTTTACTGGAAATACACATTATAATGGGTAGGAAAACTTGTCTGATAACCTCACATGAGCAAGTGGCACGAACGTGTAATCATGTGTGAACGGAAGCGAGATTCGCTTATCTTGTTTGATCAATTGCTGCAGTGATTTGAATACAAGGTGGAGTATTAAATTTGCTTTACTGTTGTTGTAAGCATCACATATGTTAGGCATGACAGTAGACAATTGCCTTTCCATATGTGTGCAGGGTTTGTGACCCGTATTTGTATATGGATGGCATTATATTGTCAGTTATGATAAGTGTTCACACTTTTAGCTTGGGCTATATATGTTTCAGTAGATGATATACTTGAGTACTTCTATAATATGAATACGTATTTATTAGCTAACATTCTACAACAGAGAAAGAATAAATATATTATTATGGGATTCAAATTAAAATTGTTGAATGTTTAGTGAGAAAATAAGTACATATAGGAGAGAGGGTATAACGAGATATTTTATTTGAATTGTCATAAATACATTTCACAAGCAGTATGTGTGTCACCGATAAGGGAAGAATACACTCTGCTATTTGAAATGAAATGAAATCTTTCAGTTTAACGTCCCACGATTATGCCCTTTAGGTTAAGACAGACAATTAGGGATGTGCACGAGACAAGATTTGAGGCTGTCTCGTCTCGAAAATGTGCTGTAAAAGTGATGTTTCGACTCGAAAAACGTATATTTTTCTATTGGAAGAGCTGTGTCTCGACTCGAATTTTCTCAGGAAAATTCTGTCTCGACTCGACTCGTGCGCATCCCTACAGACAATGATTAAGGAAACTGAAAGGTGGATGAAAGAATTGGTGGAATGAGTATGTGGAAGGAAACGGGCGTACTTCGGAAAACACAGATGCGATGTTGTCCACCACAAACTTATTTGGCCGGAGATGGAACCAGGGATCCCATGTACCAGAGGTTAGCGTTCTACCACTGAACCACCACACTCTGCTATTTAACAGTATATTCTTTATACATACTGCAAATAAATAATTAAATAAATAAATAAATTGTTCTATTCATCGTTCCGCCAGTGAATCGGACGATTTTTAAGTGGTAGTGAAATCACGAAAATACTACATGCTATCACATATCTAATTCTATTTAAAAGTATACATCTTAGCATTTATTGAATATAACATTAATTTCAATTTTTCAAAATGACATCCTCAATATGCCCTCCATTTCGACCCACACACTTAGCCAACCGATCGCGAAAATTTGTCACAGCCCGACGTAATATTTCTACCGGGACTCTTAAAACCTCTTCTTGTATATCCGCACCTTCAGTTCTTAGCTGTATGAGGTGGTGTTGGGCAATACACAAGATGCTTGAGATGACCTAATAGGAAAAAAATGCTAACACTATGGTTTGGTGATCTACTTACCTATTCGATGTCACTTTTTCTGGAGATGAGACGTCCAGGGAAAAGTGGACGCAAAACATCCATTGTAACTCTTACAGTATGACTTGTAGCCCGAGCCTGTTGAAAGTAAGCGTTCACACCACGGAGGTAAGGGATTAAGAACTTTCTGGATTACTGTTCAAGATAAAAATGACCTCAAAGTTGAAATCTTTGAGATAACGCATATGCTAAGGTAAAAGTGCTCCTTACCCCATGAACGATAACTTTAAAAATAATTCATTGTATTTGGCATCCTCATTGGTATAAACAGCTCAATTAGAATTGTATCAAAGCGTGAGCACTTTTACTATTGACATAAGAGTAACTTCAAAAGACCCAACTTTGAGGACATTCTTCTCGTGATCTCAAGGAGGCATTCTATTATATTCTCATGGTCATATCAGTATATAAAGCGCACTTAGAAATTTATCTATGCGTTGGCACTTTGTACTAGTAGCATGATCCTTAAGCTCTTTCAACCGAGAGGCCGCGGTGGCTCAGTGGTAGAGCGTTTACCTCTGGTGCATAGGGTCCCTGGTCCGATCCCAGCTCGCGTCAAGTGAACCTTGTGGTGAACAAATAATGTGTGCGTGGGTTTCTTCTTCATGCCACCATATCATTCATTTCTCATCATCACCGTCTTCTTTAGCCTAGCCGGAATATCGGTGGGACTTAGAACTCAAATATTTCATTTCATTTTTTCCAACAGAGATGCTCTTCCACCGGGAATCTAACCAGCACCATAAATCCTGTTTTGACAAACTTCAAGTTTTATCATGTTAAGTCATTGGGTTTGCTCGACGTCGTTGAGTAACACGAACACAAGAGCAGAGAGGTTTCATTCACGGGCCGCCATTGCGTTGAGTTGAGTTGATTTTGAGTTTAACGTCCCGTTTAGCAACGAGGCTATATGAGACGTGGACCTACTGATTAACGTGGAATCCGAACCACATGAGCTCCCGCCGGGAATCGAACCCAAAGGCGCGTACGCTAACCGCTTAGCCACGGAAGAGCTCTGCCATTGCGTTATACGACACACTTGAACAGTATAGTTTCAGTTTACTCAAATTAACGTGTCACTGAATTCGGAAACGTAATCGATGAATTTTATTTCCGTTGTTTAGAAACTGGTTATTGATTGCATAGCTCAAAGATATATTGCGTACGATCTTAACAAACTTTCTTTTAAAAAAAAGAAGCTCATTGTTGTGTTGTAATATACATACAGTAGCTATCTGTTTCATTGGTATAACTTATGATTCAGACTATTCCTAGAGGCAATATGCTGTAAAAATAAATTACATAAACACGTGTCGTAGTTAAGACCCGATGATGTAAAATATATGTATTATGTGACCAGAAGCTTGACATCAATGGACACCAATTTGTCCTGCTTTTAAGGGTCGAGTACTGAGGGAGGAGGGGGAAATTAGTGCACTTCATTGAGCAGACAACTTTTGAGCATGCGCTAAATTGCGCTTAACCCTTTTTTCACCTTCATTGCTTCACATGTTTATGTAACAACTAAATGAATTAAACGGAACTGAAGAACAGAAATCATAGTCTTCATTGGTGAAAGTATTTGGTATGTAAGCTAAAAGTTTGTATAGTAATTTTCCATTCGAATTGTTACTAGTCTAAAGCAACCGGACATCTCCTGTTACGTCCAAGATGTGCAGTAGCGCCATTTTCTGCATAACGGTTCAAGGGGAAGCGAATGTTTCGTTGTCAAATATCGTCTAACATAACATAATTAAGTATTTTTATTACAAACTGGATTCATCAAATTCCTTTCCCTTTAAGTTTGCCATATTTTCTCGAGAATATGGGACATCTTCAACCTTCCTCTGCCCAATTTTCCTACACAATCTAATGAACTGTAGCTCTGATTATGGACAATAGTATAATAGGCGAAACTTCCCTAAGTTGTAGCTACTTTTCTCTCTTCGTTCCCTGCAATTAATTCTACGGAGTGAAGATATTTACAATCCAACTACAAAAGAATCGCCTTAAAAGCTCAAGATGACGTCTTGTAAAAAGTGCTTTACAGAAAAAACAGTATGCAAATAATCTCGTTTTATTTATATCAGTGATACAGACTAGCTTCAATATTCTTCACGTGTTTAGCAATATTTATTTACATGGCTGTACTTGCCAAAATTATGTTTGTAAGTTTAATCTGAAGAAAACTTAGCTAACTTTTCTCCTTGCGTCGTTTGCAATTGTCAGGACGGGGACGCGGGACACTCGTGTCCAAAATCGGGCTCGCAGGAGCTGCGCCTGTGACTACCGTATATATTCATGTTTATTTATTCAACGGAAGAGAAAGACTTGGGCTACATTGTTCTATAGCTGAAATTTAATATCGCCTTTTTTTACGACAATTCACACTGAGGTTATTAATGACTACTAATAATAACTAGAATAGTGTGAAAGGAAGCATCCCTGTATTTAAAGGAAAAATTCCAATTCCTCCTGTTGGAACCCAATTGGGAAGTAAGACCGTTAACACTAGTAGGGTACCGGATGCCCTCTTTAATACAATAAATCCTCTTTTCGGACATTAAAAATGTGTCAATCGGGTTTCTAGCAAAATGAGGAAATGTCTTCTTTTCTGAGGGTACAAACCACTGCTTTAACATCAAGATTCTACCTGTTATTTGTTGTCATTGTTGTTATTACTCAATTTCCAAAGCCAATATAGCACATTCAGTTGTAAGCTCGAAGAAAAGAAACTTTATGCTTCTGAAATCGGAATTATAAAAATTTTCTTGTATATATTATATTTTCTCCACAATATCACATTAAGAAATTTGACAAGAAATATAAATCTTCTTGTGAAATGTAAAATTGTTCTCTTGAACAAGGACGACAAATTTATTGGCTTACTTTTACTGATTACTTTACTAAGATCGTTCTAAATGTCCTTAACTCTGTAACGATAAATTTATTTTAAATATAATTTTAATATGATTTAAATTAATTTTAACTCTTGGCTTGTGTATAGCCCGCTCCCCCCCAGTTCTTTGTCACCTGAACTGGAAGTCACTACTACTACTACTACTACTATTACTATTACTACTACTACTACTACTACTACTATTACGATTACTACTACTACTACTACTACTACTGCTACTATTACTACTACTACGACTACTACTACTACTTATATCGAGAACAGAACCCAACCAACCCCTGCGGGGCTTCTAACCCGTTCCTACTACTACTAGTAGTAGTATTGCTACTAACTACCACCACTACTACTTCTACTACTACTGCTATTACTATTAGTACTACTACTACCGCTACTACTACTTATACTAAAGCCTCCTTACCACAAGATTTACATCTTAAATCTTGATGGCATGTGATTCCAATTCATTATGAACTAATATGAATTGTTAGAATCACTATGATTCGTTAAAAATCACTGGGGGGAGCGGGCTATACTCAATCCTAGCTTTTTTTAAGTATTTAACGTATGAACCATCAAACGATAATTTTATTATTTCGTTTAATAATCACTTGTATATTAAACTATGTTGATTTTTAATTACCTAGTTAAAATTACTTGTTACATACTGAATAAATGATATGCAAATCTTTGTTTCCAAAGATACGGATTTATTGATTCTTTCTTTCATAACGTCAATTGAGATTTTATACATTTAGGTGCAGATCTAGGTCCCAATCACCTATATATCATTAAGTAATGTTATTGTTAATATTATTGTCTAATAAATTCAATTTAAAAAATTATTAAAGTGATCAGGGGGGATGAAAGATCGCTGATGAATCCAGTTCATGAATTAATGTTTATACATATACTGTATAACTATTACTGTTATTATAGACATCCTTATACAGTAAAACCTCGTTAATTCGGACTCGATAAGCCATAATTCCGCAAATCCAGACAGGTAAAAAAAAAAAAAAAAAAAACAATATAATGTTTTAAATGTGACTAGAAGTCAACAATCGCATACGTCACATAACCTATTGACGATTAAGAACATTATACTGTATTTGCCTATTCTTGTGGATGTTATTGAAACGCTCAACATTTCTGTATACATATTTAGGCCTATACCCTTTAAAAGCAGCATAATGAACGTATTGTTTTCTATAAACAGAGTTTTTAATGCGCTTTCTACTGTTCTTTTAGGTAATTTCAGTTATTTCGAACAACTTATTCCCTCAATTAGTTCCGACTAACGTGCAAGGGCGCCGATTTCTCTGAAATTTGGGGGGGGGGCATTCAGATGCAGAAGGTATATATGTATGAAGATTTTAAGACAAATTGCACTCAAATTATGCCCAATATTGCATACTCATAAATACAATAAGGGGGGCCATATGAGCTTTGGAGGAGCCCGGGCCCCCTTGGCCCCCAGGATCGGCGCCCTTGGTAACGCGGTTTCACTGTAAACACTATAAAACAACCGCATGATTAAACTTGGCTATCAAAATATTGGATTTAAAATCAGGTTAATCGTCGCCATCCTTCTACTGCCATCTGCCATTATCGTTATAACCACAGAATTTAATTTTGCAAAAATGCAGATGTAAAACAGATGTAAAAAAAAAAGAAAAGAAAAGAAAAGAAATCAGTAACATCACAGCCATAAAATTTCCTTTCGTTACAAATGAAAAAGAGAAATAGTTTCTGTTGGAAAGATAAACAGCACGAAATGCCACATAAATTGTGTACGTGCTGTCTAATCTCCTTGTCTTGCTGAGCAGTGCGTACAAACTAAGGATGGCCAATTCCGGAAATTTTTACTTTCCGAAATCCGGAAAGTAAAATCGGGAAAATTCCGGAATTTGGAAAAATTCCGGATTTCGCAAAAAGTCCAGATTTCGAAAAATTCCGAAATTTTCTAAATTTCGGAATATTTCCGACTCCTGAATTTTTCCGAATCCAGAAAGTGAAATTCTGATTCCGGAAAATTTTGACTATCCCAAGTACAAACAGTACAACGATCTTAGTTCTCGATGACGTGGAATATAGTCTCAGTTTCGATGGAAAATAGCATTAAAATGATATAGTTACACTACAAGAATAAGCTACTCCGTTCTTAATAACTTCAAATTGATAAAAGATGAGAGTAATTAAATTGTCTATGATTTCTGTGTGTATTGTGAGTGTACATAAGCAGATCAGTATAGCAAATACAGGCTGGTATCCAGCCCAAAAATGTAGAGGGGGGGGGGGCAGTAGAAGTTAGAGTGGCGATCCAACCATATTATAGTTCATCACCGTATTATAGCTCATTTTCAAGCCTATTATGAAAATTTTAGGGAGGGCAGTAAAAATTTAGGGGGGGCCGGCCTGAGCAGATACGCTAAAATTAGAAGGTAATAAGTTTCCCGTATAAACCAATGGGATGAATAACAAAGATGTCGCAGATTAAACACGTTTAAGAAATAGCAAACTATAAGACCGGAAGTAAGGGAAAATGGCAGCATTATGCTAACCATTCATCCTTCAACTAAGAAGCCACTTGGTTGGCCAGAGCCCTCCATGAGCCATACTCTCAAATAGGAACACAAACTTAACGATTTTCTTTTCTGGTTCCTAATGCCTCATACCGAAACAAGGAACTTCCATTAATAATAATGTTTGTTTCCTGTCCATGCGTTTGGTTCCGGCTTTCTTTCCCATGGCAAGAAAAACTAGAAAGTTTTCAAGGCCATCGTCTTATGATTTGAACTTTGCCCTCTGTAGACAAACTGTCTGCAACAACCAATACTATCCCTTTTACTTAAAGAAAATAAAACTGTGTCAAACTCTGCTTGACCAACTGACCCATTCCTTATTATTAATATTTTTTGTTCTTTCTCTTGCAGGCACCGGTCGTGAGAGAGTTGGAGAAATTCCGGACGCCAATCATCAAACCCAAAGACTTTATTAGGAAAAAACAAATGCCACCATGCGGTTACAGACTGAAATTATAGGTAAGTTACTTCAATGATCAACATGTAGTATGTTTGTTTAATTCACCTTCCATGCTCCACAAGACCCAATATTATTTGTTTTTCATTGCTAGGAAAGTGATTTATAGAGGGAAAATAAAATGGTCAAACCATATGTTGTAATTTCATTAATACAAACATTTATTAATAGTAGTAAGGCTATATCTTGATAAAAAAAAATAAGACTTTATAGTCAGCGACGCAAATCTGTCTTCAACATTGGGGGGTGGGGATGGGTGAGATTTTTTTTAAGAGATGTTGAAAATATTTATGAAGTTGAAAAACAATGCTGTGGGGAATCAGAGGAGCAGAGTTGTCTTCAACATTGGGAGGCGGGCAGATTTGGGACTTATCCTGGGGCATCAATTTCATCTCACTTTCCTTTGTGGCAATCGGACACAAATCATTATATTTCTCCCCAAAAAACACATTTCAAATCGGATTATTGGGGGGACAGTCCTCCCCAGTTACAAGATTGGAGGGAACATGTCACCCTCATCCCCTCGGGATTTGCGCCAGTGCTTATAGTATCAACACCAATAGCTACAAAATTATGTGGATCAATCGCCAACTTTGCAAAAACAAAAATCGTGAAACTTTTACCCATTATATTGATCAAATCAGTGGCGTACGCAGAATTCATCAAGGGGACTTCAAGCTTTCAAGACTATTACATTCCAGGTGTTTTCGCACATGCTTTAATTCGGTAAATGTTTACCTTTGCATTATATTTCGTTCAAAAGGAGTTAAAAACCGGAAACCCCACTTTCGTGCGCCACTGCATCAAATTACAAAGGTTTCAAAGTTTTTTTTTTTTTTTTTTTTTTTTTTTTTTTTTAATTACCAACAGTTTGGGCAAGAACAAGTGGCGAAGCGTGAATCCATAAACGGGAAATTCCAAGACAAACTAATAATAATAGTAATACTTAATTTATAAGTAGTACTCATAAAAAGTAAAGCGTGCACTGCCTTTTAAATTTACTTTATATGTACTTGATACACTTTTAAGTTACTTGAAATAATCGATGAAAGGATTTTAAAACCAATATTTTTTTACTTTGCCCTTACGACTTATTACTTAAACATACTCTAATGGAAGCACTTTTAATAATGATCGTTCATTATTGAGGAGATAGTTCCGCTTTACGTATATCAACGCAAAATGTTCAGAAAATGAGGTTGATGATCAAATTTTATATTCCAGTACGATACTGATTGCAAACGTACAATTGGAACTAACAAATATAGTGGTTGACTTGGAAAGCTCCTAAGTAACTGAAAATTCCTCACCTGACAATAAGCTTAAACCTAATAGAACAGTTTTGGGGAATTCTAAAAGTAAGAGCCCGTCTGAGCCTGTCTGAGCCCGTCTGGGGCCTAAACAAGAAGAACTGAGAAGAAATGTTTTAAACAAGAATGGGAAAGAATTAGCCCAGAAGTTATTGTTAGCCCAGAAATTATTATTATTATTATTATTATTATTATTATTATTATTATTATTATTATTATTATTATTATTATTATTATTATTATTATTATTATTATTATTCATAGAAAAGGATGCTCCAAATTTAAAAATTTTAAAGAATGGTTTACTAAGAATTAGATGTAACATTCATGCATCCAAAATGTGAGTATTGCCTGTTACAAACAAGTTCAATTTCTATTAAAAGAATTGTATTTAAAAAGAAACACTATCAATGGCTTTTTAAAAATCAAAACAAAACTAGGTAATTTATTGCCAATGACTGTTTGTAAACTTCTTTCACATTCTAACTCTGTATGAGAAAAATTTAATTGTTTTTGAGACAGTAAAGGTTTTGTTTTGGTGGGAAATTGGCCTGTATGAACAAGAATGTTACATGCTGTTTAACCATGATATGCTCTATAAGTTTTGTTTTGCTATCTGACTAACATAGCCCACTTTCTTATCAATTAATAAGATGCTTAGAGAAATTGGTGTTAACCAGAGCTGCCATACTAATTTTTATACTAAAACAACCAACAGTTTTAAATAGCAATTTTAATTCGTAATAAT
>NC_137469.1:98973553-99234545 GCF_964235325.1 Thermobia domestica
CATCTGATTTTGTAATTTTACCTTTAACATATAACATTGTGTGCGGTAAGTCAATATAGTCATTCCCATGACCGGGGACTACAAATTCTATTGGTGCATTATCAGCTATCGAAGCCACAGGCTTATATGGAACTATTTTATTACCTATAATACTGGTTTGAGTGGGTAAACCAGCAAATAAATCTAATTCTGATTTCATAACTCACACTGCATTTTTGTCTTTTTCTTACTATTAATATTCACACATGGTAAAATTTACAATACCGTATTACGTCTACGAAAATGTAATTTTACACATACACTGCCATATTGGAAAGGAAGTGGATTACCTGTACTATCTCTTAAATCAATAATAAGTTGATCAAATTGTTTACGTTGCACTGGCACATAATGAGGATTATCAAAAATATGTACATTATTAATACCATGCTCTGTAATATTTGTATTTATAATACGTAACAATGGAGCTATGGTGTCACCCACCATTTGTGGTTCTACAATATCACTGTAAATATATATGTGTAGGTAGCGCTTTTTGTAAATCAGGTGGATAACGAGCATGATGCACAACTGCAATATCTTCTTGTTGTATGTGATCAAAGCCTAGTATTCTGGCTAGTTCAGGAGATAGACGTACTTCTATATGCTTCTCTTGATCTTTTATTACTCTATTAACCTCAATTCGTTTTACAGATGCTTTGACTTTTAATTGTGGATTTAATATATCACTTTTATGATTAATTTGAGATAGAATATCATCAACATGATAATAGTGGCCTGGTAAGATTTGAGTTATGTTTCAGCTTTTTGTATTCATGAGACGGTAATAAATATTATTTGTATATTTGGAAACATTCTGAAATGAACTTGCATAATGTACTTCAACAACAGCTGTTTCCCACACTCCCTTCTCCAGTACAATAGGTTGATATAATTTACTAGTATAACAAGCAAGAGTATTTTGAGGAAAATATTTCATAGAACTATTGCTAGGAAGTGTGAGATAAAAACTATCACTTTGCTCCATAATCAATCAATCAATCAAAAATATCTTTGGATTTTTTATCCGTTTCACACCACCACCACCACCACTAAAATGAACTTTCTTTTTCTTCTTCCAGATCCTTCCAACACCTGGTTTAATTTATTTTGAGCTTTATTTTTTAAATTTGTTTTAGCTTCTTGCCATCGATCATGCAAAGACTCTTCAATAGGTCTATTATTATCTAGTACATCTCCTGCTACATTAATTCCTGTACGTATCAACTCTTTACCAACAGTTTTTGCACCTTGTTTTAATAAAGGAAATACAGTACGAAATAAACCTCCTAGTAAACTACCAATGCCATAACCTTCTTGATATGCTGTACCTTTATACACGTTATAATCACCTCCTGCTTGATGTGTGTAATAATTAAAGTACGGCCCATTCATCTTTCTTTCTTTCTATATACTTAAAAATATCAATAGATTACAATAAAATATTAGTATTATTGCTTATAAGCACACCATTTGCGTTTACGGGGTGGAGGACCATCCTCTTCGTCCTCTTCGTCTTCTGTTAGTTTTCTAATATAATCTATTCGTTGAGGATTACCAATATACTCTAAGGGTATTTTGGCTTTTGCTAATAATGTAGCAAAAGTTTCCAACCGGCAACTGAAATATTTTTCTTACGACATCTAACAAAATTGGATATCAAATCCACTATATTTGCACCTGGAATTAATTTATTATTAATATTCACATTTCCATTATCGTCCCATTGAATATTAGGATTTTGTTTCAATTTACGTAATAAAGGTCTTGCTTTACGTTTACAAATTTCAGGGAGAGTAGATATTATTTCATCCTCCTCCTCATCCTCTTCTTCTTCTTCCTCCGTAGTAGTAGTAGTAGTAGTAGTTGCTGTTGTTGTAACTGCTGCCGGTTTTTGAATTATATTTAAATATTTTTGTAAGACTTCTCTATATCTTATCCATTTTTCTTCTGCATTTAAACTTTTATTATTTAAAATTTCTTACATTTCATCATCAAGATTAGATATCGTTTGATAATGATGTAATTTTTCTGGTGAGATTAAAATAAGTTTTTGTGCGTTTTGCATAATTATTTAATTAAACTAGATAGTATACCTCCTAAAATAGGTGCAAGCAATGCAGTAAGAAAACCACCTTTTTGTGTAATTATTCGTTTTTTCTTTTGTTTTAATGACGGACCTTTTTTCACCAAATATATCAGTTCCTTTTTATATTTTTTTAGCTTATTTATCTCTGTTTTATTTAATGGAACATTTCCCTGTAATACGTTATAGGATCATTCGCAAATAGAGCGAATTAAATCAGGATTACGTGCTTTCGGTTTTGACTTTGCTAAAAGTTTTAACAAATGTGCATTTTCCTTACTAATCATTTTTTACGGCTATTAAAGCACAAATAGTTGTTAGAATATAAACCATATTGTAATTATTTTTTACAGGCACATAAACATAATTAAAAGAATCTGTTGGAAAGATATTTGTTCGAACTCGCTGCTCATCAGGAGTATTTTGTTTTAAATCAAAAAGTAAATAACCATGTGCAATTCGAGTTGCATCTTGATATGCTTCTTGAATAAATTTTGTATTACCTGGATACAATTGTCGTGCGAGATAATTAATTTGAGCTTGGTCTCTAGGATTTTTAAAACAAACAATATAATGACAATTTAACGAAATATCCCGCATTCCTTTTTGTTGAAAAATATTCTGTGTTATAAATATCACACTTATATTTCTATGATGGCTACCCTTAGTAAAATATCTACAATCCGATGGTAACACTCACGCATTAAATCATCAATAATGACAAGATGTGGACCTTCGTGTGCTTAAAATTCATTATTTTGAAGTAAACCTTCTTTAAACGTACAGTTTGAAAGAGTATCATACAATGGTTGCCATTCACCATAACACCATACAATATTTTTAAATAACTTACTATAATGGTCAAGAAATGTTTTAACAAAATATGATTTTCCACAGCCTGTAGGACCTGCTACCATACATGTAAAAGGAATTTTCCATTCCATCTCTATTACAGATATATTGCATTTATTTTAAATAGCGTTTTTAAATATTTTGCTTTCTTTTCTCCTTTACATAAAAACACAGCGTTTGTGGAAGAACTTGTGATACTGATAGACCTCGTGATGATGATGACAATTTAACTAAGCAAAGAAAATTTACAGTGTTGCTAGAATTTAAAATATAAAATTCACCTTTTGAAATTATAAAATCTACAATACTTGTGACGACATGCTTCCCCTATAAATTCTTGACTTTTCTTTTTTTTTACAATATAGTGTTTTAAATCGATCCAAGAATTTTCACTTTTTGGCAGACCTAACCATTTTACATAGGCCTTATTATTTTTCTTTCGCAAAACTTTTTCAATTAAATATGTTTTTGGAAATTTCGTTAATTGTAATTCGTGTCCGTAAAATCTTCCTTCAATAGGTTTATTATTTGAGTACTAAGTGATATGTTGGAGGATTAGTGAAGAAAACTTTAGCAATTCGAAAAATTTCTGTACTCCAATTGCGTGTAAAACCTCTATCAAAACCAGGACGCTTAAGTTTACTAATTCTTACATATTCACCTATGTTAAATTTACTTTTTCTTTTTATCACAGAAAACTTTTTGCAATAGATGTTTGTCAATAGATGTTTTTCATTTTCTTTTTTAATAGCGTCGATAGGTTTCATTTTAATAGTGGAATGAATAGTATTATTATATTTATTTAGTAATTCCGGTAGAATGCCAATCCACTTATAATTTCCCTGCAATGTAAATTGTCTCCACATTAAATTACGTAATGATCTATTAAATCTTTCAATAATACTTGCTTTCACATCACTGTACGTGGAATAATGTTTAATGTTATTTTGCTTCATCGCCTTCTGAAATTCTGAATTATAAAATTCTCGACCCCTGTCAGTTTGTAAAAATTTGGGGCTTTTGTTTGCTTTTCTCAGTACTGTTATAAATGCTTGTGTAATTTCTTTCCCAGTTTTATTTTTCACAGGAATAGCCCAAGCATATTTAGAGAATGTATCTATGACAGTTAATAAATATTTGAAATTTCGATTAATTTTTGCTAGACCTTTCAATTTTCCACTATTCATTTCAAGTAAATCAGCTTGCCATAAATCATGAATACCTTTCGTTATAACGGGTATTCGAGGATAGTTTCGTCTTGCACTTTTATGTAATTCTGCAACTATTTGTTCTCGAACTGATTGTGACACATTTTTCAATACTAATATATCCAAAAAAATTATCATATTTACAATATACAAATCTCACATGTTAAATCTTTATTATGATACCCCCAAGGAACAGTATGTATATTACAATTTAAAATTTTTCTCTTGTCATCATACGGATCTAGCGCTAATTTTGTTACCTGATTTTGTTGTTAAATTGTGATATTTGCTTTTAATTTCAAATTGTGCTTTATGAATCGTTTCGTTTTGAAATAGACATGATTTAGAATCGTCAAACGTAATTTGTTCTTTAACTACATTTTTCTTGATCCCTTTACATTTTTTCAATTCCTTATTTTCATCAGTTTTTATTGCATAATTTTTTGCTCGTAAACCAACATATTCAATGATAGGAACTCCACTTAACTCGTCTTTCATTTTACCCAAAACGTGTTTATTTTTGTGTTATGTAAAGCATGATTTTCTGCATAATTAGAAGTATCAAAATACTCGTTCATGCCTTTTATATCTTTATAAATATCATCGGTTTTAATGTAGTAAATGAAAGAGTCAGTATCCATATAAGTAATGCTAATCTTATCTCCATATCGAGGTTTCATTATATTGTAATGGAATTCGTACATTGCTAATTTTGATAATTCTAAAACTGTAGCTCCTACATAGATCGGTTTATTTAAAGTTACAGATTTTTTTAACATATGGAATAATGCAAGATTATCTCCTAATTTTACCCAATTTTGAAACTGATCTTGCGCTACTAATTTTTTACACTTTTTTCATTGTTAATTAATTTTATATCAATTCGTTTTCGTACATTCTCCATTGTCTTTCCGTATACAGAATTATTTAATAACTTATAGAAATCTTTTTCAAATTCAATTGTAGCATTTGCACGGCGTTGAGTATTTTCTTGTATATAAGATGCAAGCCATTTAGATTGAGGAAACCATAATATTTTATGTACTTTTACCAATATTAAACCTTGTTTTAGATAAAATTGTAATACTCTATAATGCAAGATATAATTCGATTTCGATTTGTGTCAATAGTAATTTTGAGTATTTACCATTTGGTGGAACTTCATTAGTGGGAGCACACGGAAAATCAGAATGGTATTCGTGTAAATACTTTGGATACTCTAAGTCAACTTCTAGAAAAAAAACCCATTCACTATCCGTGGGCCAATTGATAATTTTATTCTTGTCTTGCCAATTGTCATTTTTATCCTCCCACCGAAAACCACCATATGGTAAATAGTCAATCATTGATAGTCCGTACAGATTGTTCATGTCAATATAGAGTAAATAAGATTTTTCTTTTTCCGCATCAAAATCATGTACGTAAGGATTATTAGCTTTGGCATACCTTAACACAGCTTGTGTAATACCACCGCGAATCGATTTTTCTACAAACATATACATATTGATATCTGATAAAAGTTGAAGTTCAATTTTTGTTTTATACAACATGGCTTGCCATGCCAACCCAGGTGCAGTAAAACAATTAATCGGATCAATGCAAAAAGCATTTCAACATGTCTTTCTAAAATTCTTCAACACATCTGCTGTGAGAAGTACATCACATTTTAAATATAGATCGTGGTAGTCCCCTAAATTTTCATATTTAAACACACGCCAAATCAGTTTTGCATATTGATAATCAGTCTCGGAAATTTGTGTTTTATTCAATTTGCTATTAAATGCCTTTCTTTCAGGAAATTCAATTTCATTAAAGGTATCTAAATTTGTTATGTAATCGTAATAATAAATTCCCTTACGAAGAATTAAAGGGAACTTATCATCAGAAAAATATTGCTTTGTATAGACAAATTACTCAGGTTTTAATTTTGACACTAAATTTTCGAGACTGTACAACAGGAATTTAAATAGGTCTACAAAACGTAACTCGATAGGTCTACCATTAAAATTAAAGTGTTTAGAGAATGTGATGTATTTCTCAGTGCTTTCAGCAATTACGGAAATATTGCCAGGGGTGCAACCTAATTCTTTCACAAATAAATGTGCATCATACCCAGACAAATTATGGAAGAAGATAGGGATAAAATTACTTTGACGTTTAATTTGTAAATTGCAATTGTTGCACACCGTGGCAATATATTGACCAGTTAAATGGTTATGATGTTTAACTTTTCTATTGTTACTCGTATATTTACTATCGCAAACAGAGCATTCAGTGGATAGATTATACTCCTGTAACTGAGAACTATTTAATGGTATTAATGGTTTTTGTTGATCTAATTTGTTTATGATTTTTCTTAATTCATTCTCCATAGCAGACATAAACTTCATCGATACATTTTCTCCCCGATAAATAACTAAATCTGATTTCATATATTTGTTACTCCAACACACAATATAACCAAAACTGCATGGTATATGTTGCTGAATTTGTATTGTACTAGATCCACTTTGTTTATTTATAGGTTTTAATAAACTTTCAAAATCTGCAACTATTATCACATCATTCTGTAATAACAATTTCAAATTTCGAAATTTTAAAACTTCTCCTTCTTTCGGCATGTTAATTTTGGTTGGAGTGTGTTCTTTACATAATTTCTCATGTTCATCTAATTTTGATTTGTTATAAAAAGATACTAAACATCGTCTACAAATAAATGTTTGGTGAGTACCTAACTGATGTCTAACTAAACCATTTAAATTTGTAATTAAACAATAATGAGAGTTTAAATATAATAAATCTATATGTTTAAATACACCTGTATTTTCGCTTATACGTAACGGAAAAATTGTTTCATTATCATAATTAATGCCATATATATTAATAGAAATTTGTTCTTTAGTAAATACAGAATTATACATATGTTCAAATTTGCTTATGTGTGCTACTTCGACTGGGAATAATGGGACTTCGTTTTTTCAAATAACGGTAATAAAGTATTAATATATTGTATGTAATTATTTACACGCAGTGGATTATCTTTTGCGGGATGCAATGCAGCTAGAATACTATACATAAAACATCTATTATCGTTATTTTCAATATTTATTTCACATTTTTGGATAAAATCCATTGAGGCAATTTTACATAAGTTTTCTCTTTATGGCTCTTCAATACCGCATTGAGATTTTTTATAAGACAATAATGACTATTGCAATTTTCTTCACAATACAGTAAATCTATACGTTTAAATACAGATGTGTTTTCGCTTATACGTAACGGAAAAATTGTTTCATTATCATAATCAATGCCATATATATTAATAGAAATTTGTTCCTTAGTAAATACAGAATTATACATAAGTAGGATATGAATGTATGTTTTAGGACACTTTTCCCCTTCCACTCCCAAACTATCAAAAAAATTATGAAGCCACCACTGACTATTGTACTTTAACACAGAGGGATAACCCAAAGTGAGATTGAATATGCTTTTATAACATTTAAAATCAAACAAAAATGAGCTAACTATTTTGGATATTTTATATTTAATAAATCATGAAAAAGTGTGTATTTTGTGGAGAATTTAAACAATTCCAAGAGTTCGCTAGAAATGGAAACAAGAGGGCTGATAACTGTAAAAGATGTTGTAGAGCAGAGAATCTCAATAAAGAAACTGAACATGGTTTAAAATATTCTGGACCGTTGATAGATTATTCACTCTCATCAAAAGAACGAGTGGTTGAAATACATAATAAAATGCTAGAGCATGACTTTATAAAAATAATGTATCTTTTCTTTAAGGATATAGACACACGATTTAAGATTTTAAGGCCAGCTACATTATCAGAATGTAAGTTTTTAGATTCAACATATAACCCTGTAGGTTTTACATTACCGGCACCGCAAGTTATTTTATTTAAAGATATAATACGTGTTGGTTTCCCACCATATTTTACTAGAAGGAACGAAACTACATCTTGTTATGACTTAACTAATGAAAGAAATATTAATAATAAATGTGTTGTATGTGGAATTCCTGCATATTATAATGAGAATTTTTGTTCCATACCTCATATAAAACTACATGATTGGATACAAAAAAGATTGCCAGAATTCAAAGAAAAGGGATATATCATCACTAACTACAAATCACCACTAGATGACTAACGTAATTACTAAGCACTTTCTTTGAATATTTTTTTTTGCTTTAACATTAGTTGACTAGCACATAAAGACCCAAGAAACTAATGCAAAGTATTCCCATAACTACAATGTTAAAGTGAGATTGAATAGGCTTTTATGACATTTAAAATCATAAAAACACATTTAAAACTTATAACTTATAGTGCTGTCTTTGATTGAAAAAGTAGTTTTTGTTTGATCGAAATCGGTCCACAGATGGCTGAATGATGATAAGTTAAAGTTAAGTATGTTGATTCACTGTTACATACATATATACACTTACACCAGACGCAGATACATATATTCAGCTTACAAACCAGTTTCAGTTGAGAGAGAGCAAAGAGTATACATATATGCATTTGTTTTATAGGCTTTCTCTTTTCTTCTCCTCACACCAACAGAACTTCTAGCTGCAGTAGACACCAGATGGAGCTGTTATGACGTAATCCCACGGCATGGGATGACGCAATAACTATGACATAATCCCACGGGATGGGACTACGTAATAACTATGATGTCAATTGATACACGTCATTATATCCTTGCACCTTCAGCGAGAAAGAGAGAGAATGACTTACATATAGCTCAACATGATTTCCTCAACATCATTTCCTCAAATAAAAGAAAGAAATTCACAACTCACAAATTGTACATGCTGTTCTCACTAGATCTTTTTTAGCATCAGTGTCTCCAACTCAATATTTTTTTCGGAACCTTCCAGGATTTTAATTTTTCAAGATATCGCTTTAAAACATGTAGGGATGAATTCACCCCATTACTAATAAATATGATAATTGTTAAAAGTGAGTTGGCAACACTGGCAGCCTTACCCCCAAGTAACGTTAAAATTCAATAGCTCGGCCCCTAATTAACCGATTTTCAAAATTCAAACGACAATCGATAGAGACTTAAAAGTACTATTTTTTCATGTATAACTGGTTGCCTACCTTTAAGGATGCGATTATAATTTTTAATAATTTCACTAATTATTGTTACTTTTGAAAAATAAATAAATACTAGCATAATCATCACAAAAATTTAAGACTTTTTTAAAGAATAATATTTTCCCGAAAACTAAAAAATAAACCCGCAAAAATTCCCGAATCTTTTAATCACTATAGATCCCTTGTTTATTAACCGATTTTCAAAATTCAAACGGCAATCAATAGAGAAATAAATTGACTATCTAATGAATGTCTTATAAATTGCATAACTTTAAGGATATAATTACAAAAACTCAAATAAATCCCTTATTTATACATGTATCTTTAAAATTTAAATGATATTATGTTCTGTATATCCAAAGGTCTTAGTTTTTTATAGTCTGATACTATAAAAACACTTATACACTTAAAATTACAAGTTTGGATATTGATAATGAAATCATAAAAACACTTATACACTTAAAACATACTTAAAATTACAAGTTCGGATATTGATAATGGAATCTTCTGCTAACCTCGTTCTCTATAGGAAACAATGACTTCTTAAACTCTGTCCACTGATCATAATTCAAGCTGAATAGACAGCCGTTACTATCAAAAACTACTTGAACTTCGGTTTGCACATTTTTCACAATTACATTGAAATTATTAGTAAGTATAAACTTCTTTTGAGGATCCATTCTATCCACTCCATTTTTTACTTCTGACGACATATTTTTGGTCACTTTTATTATTTTTTGGATTTACAAAACCGATCCTCATTTGAAATTTACATACAGAACTCAACAGTTGGATAATTATCTTTTAAACCAGTGTATTTGATTTTTATTCCATCTTTAACGACATCATCAATCATTTTATCTGTTAAGTGTTTTGTAAATCTAGATGGAAGAAATACCTTGAACTCTTCACATTCAACTAAAATGCTCTTTCCAAACTTAGTTTTAATCTTTTCCATTTTCACAATCTTATATTCTGTATCTAATTCTAATTCTCTTAATCCAATAACTTGTTTTTGTTCAAGACTTCCAAGCTTGTTTAAAAAATCAACGTGTTTTGCCATATTTATTATATAGAATTTTTTCTAATAGTCTCGAAATTCGTTAAGTATGTCATTGATTCTGTTAACAATATCTCTTACATTTTCATCTGTTAATTCTCCATTGATGAGCTTAATTACATTAAGCTCATCTTTAAACAGCCTAATTCGATTCACCATATTTTTATATTCTTTCTTTGAAGCTATATTAAACCGTGTTGATAGACCAGTGATAACAGCAGAAGCCGAAGCAAATGCAGTTGTAAGAATTGAATATACTGTAACAGGAATAAACACATTGATGAACCCTGTAGAAGCTGATAATAGAATTGATAACGTAATAAGAGTAGTATAAACACATTTTATTCTCTTGAACTTCCTTTTGTTTTTCATTAATAACTTCTCAAGATTTAATATAGTATCTTCAATTAACGCAATTAAATTCTCACGTGGAATGTTATCTGGAATAGTCATTTTATTAAATAAGTTTTTATGATATTGTCATAAAAAACACAAACTAAACAAATCTAATAAACATATAAATGATTTATATCTTCTCAATTGTTTTTTCTTTCTCAACATCATACTCTAAATTTTTCTTACCAATCATAACAACATAGCAAATTGTTTTATCTGGTACATCGCTTTCAAAATTAACAGTCAGTTTCAAATTAGTTCTATCACTTACAGTTACTGATTTATGCTTGCTTGTGTTAATTACGAACATTGGTCTATTTTTTAAAAACTCTTTAGGATAATAAAACATTTCAGTGTTTCCAATTGTAGCTCGCTTATATACCGTATACATTTCATAAACTTTCAAATACTTATGTTTTGCAAAATCTAAGTTTAAAGATTCCAATGGGAAAGATTCATTTCTAGAATTACGAAAATGGATATTCTGAACTTTACAATGATCAAAATAGCTTGAATCTTTTTCTTGATTATCATTTCTATCAGTTTGGAAAAAGGCAATCACAAAATTAGGCATATCAAATTCACTTGAGTTAAATTGTGTGGTTAAATCGAATTCTAGAAATTTGCCACTAACTGATTTCTGTAAACATTTATATGTGTTAAATGAAATAGGAATCTTACCTTCTTTTAACATATTAGATCTTAACAAGGTGGCATAGTTAGGTTCATAATTAACAATAGGCATTCTTAACTCCATATTTGTAATCTTAACTTTACCTGGATGTGGTTGATCATTCTCATATGTTCCATCCTGCTTTTTTGTTTTCCAAATAGCAAATGCATTATCATCAGAACCACTTCTTTTAAATGTATATTTCAAACCTCCTTTCCACATAATATCTTTAAAATCTGAACAAAATCCTGGCAAAAGTCTTAGCAAAAGCACTATTTCTTCATCTGTTCTTGCCCACGTAATTCCTTCCCATCCACATTCATCATAGTGATTCGCCTCTGGTTTTGAAATCGTACATGTGTTTACAGCTGTTGAAGTTAAACCAGGATAATCTATAATATCTAATATCTGCCCATGCTTACTAACTTGAATTTGAGAAAACAAATGTGGGAAGAAATTATTAATAAATCTAATATTTTGACCAGCAGTATCTCTACCTCTAATTTCAAAAGTTACATAAATATCAGCATCATAAGGATGTATGAAGCCATCACCTACGTCAATATCAAATTCAATAGACCTGTTTGGCTTATTTAAATTCTCGATTGTTTTTTGATTAGGTTTAAAGGATTCTAATTCATATGATTCTATCTTATCCATATTTATTATAAAAATTTTTGTAATCGTTTTATGAATTAAGCTCATAAAATAAACCCATAAAACTTAAATATAACTTCTCCAAATATCCTTATTCCTATTCACCTGACTAATAATTTCTGAAAAACTATACCCATCTGTAAACATTTTTAACACTGTAATGCATAAATGTCACAAATTACCTCGTTAAAATGTATACGGCTGCTATCGTACTCTATATTATGACCAAGATATTTTACGAGTGCTTTTGGTGGATTACCTCCAAATGAATCAAACACATACTTTCTATTTCCTTTTTTCCAATAACAAATCCAATGCGTTCCTATATTTTTAGACGTATCAAAATTAACAATACCACACTCATTCTTCCTTGGTTGTTTAGGCAATTCATCACTCATAAATACACCTCTAAAGTTTCTTATCTTAAGTTTTTTAACAAGTTGTATTAGGTCTAAATCACTTAAAGGTACAATTTCTTCTTTTTCTTTACTGTTTTGGAGTTTACGTTTTTTGAAAGCTTACCACCTTGTTTTTCTTCCATTGCTAAGTTATGTCGCTTTTGTTCCTCTAATTCCATTTTATTCTTTTTTGCATCATCTACAGTCTTAGCAATAGCAGCCGCACCTCCAGCAACAGAACCTACAGCACCTATTAAAGCTAAAATCGTTGGAATAGTAAATATAAAACCACCATAATGAACTTTATTATCATTTGCCTTCATTTCTTTGTTTATTTTCTTAAGTTGTGGTATAGAAAGAGATAGACATACATTGTCCTTTACTTAGATTTGCTTCTTTTTGTTTGAGTTGTTTGTTAGTTAAAATGTGATCTATATTTAATTGTTTAAGTTCGTGATTAGGAATCGTAAATGTAAAACCTTTTAACTGCATATTTATTATATAATTAAAAGCTTTTTATGAAAAATTTCCATAAAAAGTATACATAAACCTAAAACTTAAAAATACTTATAAACCTAAACCAAATCTTACTTTTGTTACTTATAAACCTAAACCAAATCTTACTTTTGTATTCATCACTAAAGCAGTTCCAAGAGCAGGTAGTTTTTCAGTTATTAAATTAGCATCTTTAGGAAAAACTCTTTCCCAAGCTTTATTTTCTAATTCCTTATCCGCAATATGTCTTGATTCTGTATCTTTATTATCCCTATAGTATATATCATGTTCTTTACAAGCCTCATCTAATGGGTTAATACCTTTATCACCTCTTTCTAATCTTTCTTGAAGTTTTGTACCCGGACCACAATATTGAAATCCTGGAATATGCAACTCAAATGGAAGTTTATTAATCAAATCATTTACTAATCCTTTTCCATACTTTTCACTATTCCAAAATTTTGGTGGTAGCGTATTCAATATCTTTATCAAATAACCTATACCTTTTGGATCATTAGGAATAAATTGTATGAGTTTAGAATTAATCATATCCATAATACCTACTTTCTCATTATAAAAGTTATCATTTCCAGATTTTTCTTCCCCATCAATAACAATCAAGCGATCAATCAGTTTTCTCACATCATCCATCCATATGTATTCTTTTGATAATTCGTTATATACCTTTATTCCTTCTCCAGATTTTGGTGTCTTTTTGAAGGTGTTGTTGATTTTATATATTCATCCCGAATAGGTTTGATAATCTCTTTATATTTTTTACCTTTACTATATTTTTGTTTTCTTGTACTTGGATCATTATTATGAAATGCAACACTAGAATCAATTACTATTTGTTTATATTTTTCTAGATCATCATCATTATAATTTGTTGGATTATGTTTTGTCAATAATTCCCATAAACCTTCTGTTCCTGTATAATGTCGATTATTACTAACTAAATCATCACCATGAATTTTAACTTCTGCATTTCCTATCATATGTATAATTTTCCCATCATCATATGGTTGTATTCCAAAACATTTATCATCTCTAGTTGCATAATATCTTGAAGCAATCTTACCAAAATGAGTTGTTGCTAAAGATTCTATTCCTTCTACATTATATTTAATTTGCTTTTTCATGTGTTTTATTTCTTCTGTTATAGGCGTATCACTTTCATTTATAGGACTATCATACATAGGTGGTGTTTCTAATAAGCTTGAATCCACTCTCGCACTTTTATGTACAACTGGAACTAACTCTTGAATTAGATTTTTATTTTCTTCTGCTACTTTTGATATATCTTGCCCTAAATCTTTAATTGCATCAATAACAGGCTGATCTTGTTCGTTAAATTTCTCATACTTATTTCGATTACTTTGTTTAATTTCCTTAAATCTTTTAATAAGTTCTTCTTTTAACTTAATATACTTCTTAGCTTTATTAACATCCATTTATTATATAAAGAAAAAATAAAAACATAACATAACATAACATAATATATACGTTCATCTGCATTCATATACGTTTAGTTTACACTTTTAGAAATTCTTTAATTTTATTTCTATATTTACCATTATTCACCTTCCTAGTCATATCTATTGTTAAGAAACCATGTTCTTCACTCCAACACTTGCTACATAATAATTGTAATTTTTCAAACGACATATCAGATGCAACAAATTCATCATATATATGTTTTAAATTTACATTGTCCTGTCTAAATATACAAAGAAAGTTTAGGTTATCTCTAATTAATTGTTTTGGTACTTTAGAATAGGTTTGTCTAAGATAGAAACAGTTCAAACCCTTATGACGACCTCGTGTAAAATATTCTCTAACGTGATTTTGTTCTTCTAATATGAAATCATCAAATACTACCACAGAATAGTCCTCACGTTCATCTAATGGAATAATCTCTTCATTGTTTCCTTTTATTATTGCTACTGTATCTTTTAATATTACGTTCTATATCTCGAAAAAGTTGTATTAAGTGTTGGTATTTAGGTTGATTTAAACTTTTAGAATAGATATAAACATATGCATATTTTAACCATTTAGGTGCCAACAAAAAATTATCAATCATTAGCGTTGTCTTACCACACCCACTAGGTCCAACTATTAAACATCTTATATCATCAGGTAACAACTCACCATTCCTCTTCCTCTTCGCCGTTTCTTCTGTTAACCTTACTTTAATATCCCAATTATCCATTTTAATTATTTATTATATAATAAATGAAAGTATTTAATTTAAATGGTTATTCATCTGTATTAAACATGTCATTGCATTACCCATTTGAAAACGATTTAGAAGTAGCTCTTGCAGGGTTTTACACAACATACTTAACTCCAAACATTGCAGAAAAGAACAATAAATTAACATTTTGTAGTAACTCAAGACATACAAAACAATTCATAGTTCAACCTGGTCAATATAATTTAAAGGAATTAGAAGAATATATTAAATCAAACCTTCCATATACGAACAATGCTTCTGAAGTTATTAAAATTACCGACGACAGAAAGACCAATAGAGTTAAAATATTTAGCAGTTTGTGTGATATAACCTTAGATACCATTAATACTGTATTAGGTTTTAGTGAAAAAAAAAACTTAGCTAGAAACACAGAACATGTTGGAGATAAGCCACCAAAGTTTCACCCATTTGATACTATAAATATTCAC
The DNA here is from genome assembly GCF_964235325.1 of Thermobia domestica. NCBI lineage: Eukaryota > Metazoa > Arthropoda > Insecta > Zygentoma > Lepismatidae > Thermobia > Thermobia domestica. The sequence continues at coordinate 98,989,234 of NC_137469.1, forward strand.
TGTGATTTAGCAGAAGGTATGATTTTAAAACAAATGATAGAACGAAACAGATTTAATAGCAACATTTAGAACAAATGCAGAGTTTAGAGAACCAATCATATATGAACCTAGACAAAATATATTTTTTCCAATACATCACAACAAATTTAATAATATAAAAGTTTCAATTCAAGATGAGAATGGTGATTTGATTGATTTTGGTGGAGCTCGTATAACTGTTTTACTTGCTGTGAAATAATTTGAATTGTTATATAATAAATATGGATATCTTTGGTAATACTAAAAGGAGGACTACAAACCTCAATCATGTAAGTGAAGTTTTTACATCTAATAATGTAACATGGGTTGATTTCAAAAACAAAAGGCTTGTTAATGTAGGTGATGCAATTGATCAACATGATGTAGTAACTTTACAACAGCCAGATTCAATAAATAGTAATGTTAATAGTCAATTGGAAGGTGATAGAAACAAATTTGAAGATGCATTAAAAACATTACAAGACACATATATAAAGAAAGATGATATTGAGGTTTTAAAAGGTGAATATATGGAAGAATTTAAAAAGACCAATAATAATGTTACTCTTCTATTTAAAGCAAAAGTTCCTGTTTTAGAATTTAATCAATATAAGAAAGAAATATCATCCCTGCTAAATACACTTACAACAAAAGAAGATTTCCAAATGATGAAAAAGGAAACTTTTAATCTAATTATGCAAAAAGAGACTATAAATTTATTATGTCGATTGAGAACTAGAAATGTTCCAAATCCAATCTTCAGAATATTTAATTTATCTAGTGATTATGAGTTTCTCTACAATGGAAAAATAATGCATATAGAATTAAGTTTGGATAGATACTTTTAGATATATTTTTGAACAATACTTTAGTGGTAAATCTTCCTTTAAACATTAAAAAGGGTGATAAAATTATGTTTCAAGCACAAAAAATTCAGCTATGGAAAAAGGTAAGTTATTATTTGTTATTATGTATATAGAAAGAGAACCTTAATTATTTTCTTTTAATAAATAATGATGTATTGTGTTAAGTGTAAAAACTCAACAGGTGCAATGAAAGGCACCATTAGAGTAGAACAGACAAAGAATGGAAGATATGTTAAGAGAGGTATATGTGTTGTATGTGGTACTAATAAATCCCAATTCACTAAAAAGCCCGATTGACTATATGAAGGTGAAGGTATTAGAGAAGACATTATAGAAGAAATTCATAAACCATCTAGAAGCAATTATCCTAGGTTAAGTGTTATTGTTAAAGGTATAGATGCTTTATGGCAAGCAGATCTTGTGGAAATGGATAGTGGTGTGTTAAAAGGTATTTCCAAAATCAATAAAGGGTATAAGTATTTGCTAACGATTATAGATGTGTTTTCAAAATATGCATTTGCTGTTCCCGTTAAAGATAAGAGTGGTAAGAATGTTACAGAAGCGTTTGAGCCAATATTAAAAATTAGAAAACCTAATAACTTACAAACAGATCAAGGTAAAGAGTTTTAGAATAAAGAATTTAAAAAGTTGATGGAGGTAAATAAGATTAATCATTACTCAACCTATAGTGGTAAGAAAGCTTCTGTTGTTGAAAGATTTAATAGAACACTTAAACAAAACATGTGGAAAAGGTTTACAACACAAGGAAATTATAAATGGATAGATACATTATCAACTCTAGTTAAAGAGTATAATCATCAAATTCATAGAACAATCGGTTTAAAGCCTATAGAAGTTAATAAAAAGAATGAGCAAACAATATTAAAGAAAGTGTATCAAAAAGAATATAAGCGTGTTAAGCCCAAATACAAATTAGGCGATCGTGTTCGTATAAGTAAATCGAAAGGGTTATTTGAGAAAGGATATACACCTAATTGGTCAACAGAAGTATTTGTTATTAGCGAAGTTATTCCATCTAATCCACCTACCTATAGAATTAAAGATTTAAAAGAAGAGGATGTACAAGGTAGATTTTACGAACTAGAACTATTAAAGACGAAATATAAAGATGAATACTTGGTGGAGAAAGTGTTGAGAAAGAAAGGTGACAAAGTATACGTTAAATGGTTAGGATTTGATGATTCACATAATAGTTGGATAGATAAAAGTAATGTTGTAGTGTAAATATATATAATGTCTTTTATGGTTATTATTACATAAAAGGTTAGTATGAATAGCGAGCTAAGATGAATTATGATTGTTTTAGTTGTACCTAAACTCAATCAACCTTCTAAATAAAGTAAAAGAAAAGTATGATTGTCATGTGGATGGAGAAGAAGATGATGAGATATTTATAAAGGTAAGGGTTATGTAAATATAACTTTTATGATTATTGATCATAAAAGTTTAACAATAATCTACACTAACCTAATTCTTCATAAAAACGTGCTATCAATATCTAGAATAAACCGGGTTATCGATTGTTATTATTATGTATAACCGTTCTACACAAAGGACCAGTGTTATTATTTCCTAACCAGGTAACCATACACTCAACACAGAACACATGTTCGCATGTTGTTTTACACAATTCAGTTTTTGTTTCTTTGCATATTGGACATTCTTCTCTGTTTGCTATTAAGCGTAAATCTGATGAAAGTAATATTAGTTTTTTTCTAAGGCTATCCTAACATGTCTATTAAATCTTAAGAATTCAACTATATTGATCTTGTCTTTGATTCTCATTATAAAGCTTTCAGAAAACCTCCTATTCCAACAAGTATATACTATCCCACTTAAATTTAAACCCTTGCTTTCAAACTCGAGAATGAATTTTTTGCTTTTATCATCTAAGCTAACATTTGGCCAATAAACTCTATTTTGGTATTTTCTTACATGTGTTTCATCTAGTTTCGGTGTAATAGCTTGCCAATCGATAAGAGAATTAAATTCACTCAAGAAGGTTGTTTGTTCTTTTCTTTCAATATGACACTTTATAGAAACTATATCCCAACAGAGTTTATCTTTAAAGGTTCTTAGGAACTCAAGTGTGAGCAAATTTGTAAGATAAGAGATTATATCCCAATATAAGTATTCTCTGAATTGTGTACAAAAATTAATAGCTTGTTTCTCTGTATACTTTCTCCAGTTATTTATTTAAGTGAATGCAAGCCAATCAATCTCTTCTTTAAACTCATTAAGAAAATCTTCTGTCATTTGTCGAGCATATTCATCAGTGTAGTAATACCATTTTATATGTCGTCTTGTATGTTCTTTATGTTTTAATACGAATTCTGGTTTTAGATGGGAATATCGTCCATACCTTGAATCATACTTTGGCTCACACAATTTATCCCAGAAAATCATATCGCCATACTTATTAATATTGCTTTCGTGTTGAGTCAGATCTTTTCTTCTTGATAATCTAACCCAATTAATGTATTCTTTGTGATTTTCAATAAAAGAAAGTGATAGATTATGCTTAAATGTAACTGAATACCAATTTATCTTGTTTTTGAAAGTATGTAGAAAGTTATCGGATAAATCCTTTATTTCTGAAATTTGTTTCCATTCTTCGACATTTCGATTATTAAGTTCATCTATAACTATATTTTTACAAAGCGGATTTTCAAAGTAGTTTACGATATGTTCAGGATTTAATTTTTGAGCCATGTCTTTTATAAGTTCAGTTAGTTGTTGTGAACTTGCGGTAATTGTTCTGTGTTCGTTGATGAAGGTTATTAGTTCTGCTTTTGTAAGCTTTGAATAACCTCGTATTCCCTTTTCTTTACATAAGGTTTTTAGTTCAGCAACAGTATGTTTAATTAAACTCATAATTACTCTATCGTTTTATATATAAATTTTAAAAAATAATGATCATTTTTGCTAATTTTCTATATAATAAATATGAAGACACATTTTGATTTATTACATGATAGACTTAAACTAATTCATCATGATCTTAAACTCATAACAGCACTACTAGAGAAGCAAATACTGTTAAAGGAAAAAGAATTATTAATAATACAACAAAAAACATCTGATTTGGATAGTGATGATGAATATAAATATGGCAGTGATGATTATGACGATGATGAATAAGTTTACAAAAATAATTTAATTTTAATATGTGTATATGTAACTTTGATGGGTTATTCCCGTAAAAGTCGTGTTCTAATACAACGCGTAATATGTAGACAATGGCAGGAGTGTACAATGTTAAGTGTTGTATTAGGATATATGGAAGTAAAATTAGTACAAAAATGACTAGAAATAATCCGGCGAAGATAGAAAATTGAGTAATAGTAAGATTTCCTATATAAAACGATAGAGTAATTATGAGTTTAATTAAACATACTGTTGTTGAATTAAAAAACTTATGTAAAGAAAAGGGAATCAAAAGATATTCCCGATTAAGAAAACATGAACTAATAAACCTTCTTAAACAATATGATGATGAACAGATTAGAAATATATTCCCATTTAAACAAGAAGTAATTGAAGAATCGAAACCAACACGTATACCAATTAAGATAGAATTAGAAGAAACAGCATTAAAGAAGCGTTTACAAACCATTAAAGTTGAAAACACAGGAGGATATAAAGACCCAATAAAATTTTTAGATACAAGTGGAAGAGTTGCTATTAACAAAATCAAAGAAGAATTAAAATTTCACCCTGTTAAAGTTAACCTTGTTTTCATTTGTGACTATATTAAAGATAAAGAAATACAAGAGCGCAATTTTAAAACATCAAACAAGAGAATATTAGAATAAACTGACTTAAGTGAATATATACATCATGCAAAACAAAAACTTCGTAGAGAAATGGAAGAGTTTGAAGGTAGAGGATCAGGATGGACATTACATCAAATTAAATATTTACAAATCAGATTAAAGAAGTATGTACCATTAAGAGCTTCTTCCTATATTGAACTTCCTAAACCAATTAAAGTTAAGAAAGCAGTGATTAATGTTAAAAATAAAGACAATAAATCTTTCTTGTATTCTATTGCAAGTTACTTAAAACCTGTCGAAATACATCCTGAAAGACCTTCACATTATAAATCAGCTTGTTAATGAGTTGCGAAAGAAATATTGTGATAACATTGAATTTCCTGTACAATTAAAAGATATTCCAAAATTTGAAAGAAGTAATATCTCCATCAATGTTTATAGCTATGACAAGAACTATAATGTATATCCACTTCAAATCACAAAAAATAAGCAGGAAACTCATATCAATTTATTATATGTAAAAGATGAAAAAAACAGTCATTTTTGTTGGATAAAAGACTTATCACGATTAATAAGAAGTCAAGTGACAAAACATACTGAGAAGTTATACTTTTGTTATAGATATTTAACAAGACACTTTCGAAATGAGAAGCAATTACAGAACCATGAGCTATATTGTAAAGAACATGAGGCTGTTAGAATAGAACTTCCAAAACCATACGACAATAAAATAGAGTTTCAAAACTATAATCGTTCATTAAGAGTTCCATTTGTCATATTTGCCGACTTTGAATGTATCTTATGTAAGTTAAAAATAGAGCATAATTGTAGTGAAGCAGTAAAATATCAAAAGCATGAACCAATGAGATTTTGTTACTATGTCAAATATTCAAATGGGAACTATAAAGCCCCTGTTAGTTATATAGGTCCAGATGCTGCGAAAGTATTTATTGAAATGTTGCAAAAAGAAGCAATAGAAATTATAGAAATATATAACAGGGTAGTTGATATGACCCCGCTTAGTGAGGAGGAAATAGAAGTTTATAACAGTTCGGATACTTGTCATATATGTGAGAAAAACTTGAATGACTTACCACCAGCTGTTGAGAAAAAATAAATATATTAAAGAAGAAAATACAGTTCTACAAGGATAAAGATGATATGAGTGAAAAAATAAAAGAATGGAAGCATGACTTAAAAAAGTATTTGTATAAGATAAATAAAAATAAAGCAAAAGTAAGAGATCATGATCATTTAACTGGAAAGTTCAGAGGTGCAGCTCACAGTTATTGCAATTTAAACTATAAAAATCCCAACTTTGTTCCTGTATTTCTTCACAATTTAACTGGTTATGATACGCATTTGTTTATTAAGGAGTTAGCTTATGATACACAGAAAATTAAACTGATCGCAAATAATGAAGAAAGGTACATAACATATGAAAAATATGTAAAAGGACCAAAAAAAGATGGGATAAATTTAAGATTTGTTGATTCATTTAGATTTATGCCAAAGAGTTTAGCAGAGTTAATTAGTAATTTAAAACCAGAACAATTTCGAGTAACATTAAAGTTTTTCCCAATTAATAAACTTGATCTAGTTAATACTAAAGGTGATTATCCATTTGATTATGTTGATTCATTTGAAAAATTAGAAAAATCTGTTCCACTATCTATAGACAAATTTACAAACAGATTAACAGGAGAAAAAATGAGTCCTGAACGTCATAAGCTTCATGTACGAGTTTGTAAAGAATTCGATCTGAAGTTAGTGAGGGACTTAACTGAACATTATAACAAAACAGATGTCCTCCAATTAACAGATATATTTGAAAACTTTAGAGATGTGTGTTTAAAGGCATATGGATTAGATCCTGCTTGGTATTATACAGCACCAGGCCTATCGTGGGATGCAATGTTAAAGATGACTAAAATTAACTTATAAATGTTTACTGATTATGATAAAATACTAATGTTAGAAAAGGGTATACGAGGAGGAATCTTACAATGTAGTAAAAGATATGTAAAAGCTAACAACAAATATATGCAAGATTATAATAAAGATGAGTGCTCAACATACCTAGCATATCTAGACGCAAATAACTTATATGGATGGGCAATGAGTCAATACATGCCCTATAAAGACTTTAAGTTGGTTAAACCTAGCATAGATATAATGAACATTCCAGATGATTCAGAAATTGGCTACATATTAGAAGTAGATTTAGAATATCCGAAGTATTTACACAACAAACATTCTGATTTACCATTAGCTCCAGAAAACATGTGTCCACCAGAATCTAAACAATCAAAACTACTAACGACACTTTATAATAAGGAAAGATATGTAATTCACTATAGGAACTTAAAACTATATATGTCACTTGGAATGAGATTAAAGAAAGTGCATATAATATTAGAATTCAAACAATCAGACTGGTTAAAGAAATACATTGATTTAAATACAAATATGAGAACGCAAGCTAAAAACAAGTTTGAAGAAGATTTTTATAAGCTCATGAATAACTCAGTATTTGGAAAGACTATGGAAAATATTAGAAAGAGGCAGCCCATACAATTAGAATGTGATCCTGAAAGAGTAGAAAAATTAATTGCAAAACCAAATTTTGATTACAGAACAATATTTACAGAGAATTTATGTGCTATACATATGAAAAAAGAGCGTTTAACATTTAATAAACCAATATATGTTGGTATGAGTGTATTAGAACTATCAAAACTATTAATGAATGATTTTCACTATAACACTATGAAGCCGAAATATGGAAACAATATAGATTTATGTTATATGGATACTGATAGCTTTATATATGAGATTGAAACTGATGACTTTTATAAAGATATAGCAGAAATAGTTGACCAGTTTGATACGAGTGAATACGGGGAAAATAACATATATGGACTGCCACTAATAAACAAAAAAGTAATAGGTAAGATGAAAGATGAGAATAAAGGTAAGATAATGACAGAGTTTATTGGATTGAGATCAAAGATGTATGCTTATAGAGTAGAAAATGAAGAAGAGAAAAAAGCTAAAGGAGTAACTAAAGCCGTAATATCAAAGGAGTTGCAGTTTAATGATTATAAAGAAAGTTTATTTAAAAATGTTAAAACTTATAAAGACACAAACCTCATTAGAAGTTATGAGCACGATATATATAGTATAACCGTTCATAAGCTAGCATTAGATTCTTCAGATGATAAAAGATATATATTACGAGATGGTGTAAATACATTAGCTTGGGGTCATTATGGGATAGAAGAGGAGTAGTTGTAGTTTTAGTTATAAGTTTTAGATGTAAGTTAGTTATAAGTTTTTAGATGTAAGTTTTTATGATTTTAAATGTCATAAAAGCATATTCAATCTCACTTTGGGTTATCCCTCTGTGTTAAAGTACAATAGTCAGTGGTGGCTTCATAATTTTTTATAGTTAGGGGGTGGAAGGGGAAAAGTGTCCTAAAACATACATTCATACCCTACTTACATATGTTCAAATTTGCTTATGTGTTCTACTTCAACGGGGAATTTTATATTCGTTTTTTCAAATAACGGTAATAAAGTATTAATATATTGCATGTAATTATTCACACGATGTGGATTATCTTTTGCGGGATATAAAGCAGCTAGAATACTATACATAAAACATCTATTATCGTTATTTTCAATATTTATAACACAATTCTTTTTGGATAAAATCCATTGAGGCAATTTTACATAAGTTTTCTCTTTATGACTCTTCAATAACGCATTGAGATTTTTTATGAGACAATAATGACTATTGCAATTTTCTTCACAATACAGTAAATCTATACGTTTATCTACACATGTATTTTCGCTTATACGTAACGGAAAAATTGTTTCATTATCATAATCTATGCCATATATATTAATAGAAATTTGTTCCTTGGTAAATACGGAATTATACATATGTTCAAATTTTCTTATGTGTTCTACTTCAACTGGGAATTTTATATTCGTTTTTTCAAATAACGGTAATAAAGTATTAATATATTGCGTGGTATTATTCACACGATGTGGATTATCTTTTGCGGGATATAAAGCAGCTAGAATACTATACATAAAACATCTATTATCATTATTTTGAATATTTAGAACACAATTCTTTTTAGATAAAATCCATTGAGGTAATTTTATAAATGATGAAGCTGACAGAGGATCATATTTACTGATTTTAATTTCTAAGTGATGGTTTGGTTCAGAACATAAAGACCACCCTGATTTCTTAATTGCTCTATTTTCTTGTTCAACTAAAATTTTATTAAATAGTTTTTCAATTATAGAATTCACATCTGTACTCGGTAAAATAATTTCGTTACCACTATTTACAAAGAATCTACATGTTTCTAAATCTACTGGTTTTACAAAAGTTGTAGCCAAAGAAAAATTTACTTTAAAAGATGTATTAGTTTGTTCTTGTTTTCTTTTATCTAAACAGTCTTTTCTTTTATTATTTAAAAAACATCCACTATCCTCATTTAAAACAGTATCACATTTTAAAATGATTTTTTTCAAATTATTATTAAATAGAGTATCAGTTGGTGAATTGATAGTATTTGGTTTAACCTTTTTTGTTGCCATTTTTTTAAATAACTCAGTGTTACTATAATAATTCTGAAGTGAGTATTTATAATATGATATTATTGTTATAAAATGTCTTACCTAAAAAAGAAAACAAAACCAAACTAATAATATAAACACACACACAAAAAAATCTGAACTTTACACTTGAAACACCAAGAAGGAAGTGATTACAAAAAACATCTCGGTCAGTCTTTTATACCTGTGTGATCGCATTACGTCATATTGCGCAATAGGGATGAGTCACGGTCGGGGATTCCCCTCTTCTTTAATCCTATCGTTGAATGACAAGTTATACCGCGAGCGATCAACATATACCTTTGTGATTGATTGCATTACGGTCGGGGATTCCTTTTTTTCAATCCTATCGTTGAATGACAAGTTATTGTCTGTTGAAGAGAAAACTAGCTCAATGTTTTTTTAAAATCCGGATGAATGACGTAATGAGAATTATCCACATATGGCGGAAGTTATTATGTAACTGATAACAAAACACGGAAGTTCGCAGTCTTTGCAATCTTTAAATATAGGTTAGAACAAGTTCACTCCTTAAAAGAATCTTTACTATAGGGTTCGAATGTATTATCTGTTATGTTCAAATAGGGGTTGGAACGAGTACACCCCCTGTAGTCTTATGTCTGCTATGTGTTGTTGAAAAATATGCTCATGAAAGGTAACGAGTACACCTCTATTCTCTGCTATGTTCATTATGTTCAAATAGGGGTGGAATGCTCTGCTTTGTGTTCGTAATTAAAATAAGGATGGAACGAGTCTTGCTATGTTTCGTAATTAACATAGGGGTTGAAAAACGAGTACACCCCTAAAATAGGGTGGAATCCACAACGAATACATCCCTATTCTCTGCTGTTCAAATAGGGTTTGAAAAAGTGCTCATAAAAGGGAACGAGTTCACCCTTGTTATGTTACGTACTGTTATGTGTTATCTGTTCTGCTGTGTGTTACGTACTCTTATGTGTTATCTGTTCTGCTGTGTGTTCGTAGGGGTTGAAAAATATGCACATAAAAGGGAACGAGTTCACCCCTTAAAAAGTGGTCATAAAAGAGAACGAATACACCTCCTAAAAGTGCTCATCAAAGGGAACAAATTCACCCCTAAACGAGTCCACCCCTGTTATGTTTCATATTCTCTGCTATGTTCGTTATGTTCACCCCCGCTATGTTTCGTAGTCTCTGTCTGATGCGCTATGTTCAATTAAGGGTTGAAGTCTGATGTTCTGCTATGTTAAAATAAGGGTTGGAAAATATGTTCATAAAAGAGAATGAATACACCCCATATTCTTATCTGTTATCTGCTATGTTAAAATAGGGGTTGGAAAATATACCATACTCTTTTATTAGCTGTGCTATGTTCAAATAAGGGTGGAACGAGTCTTATGTATCTGCTGTGTGTTCGTAATCGAGTCCACCCCTATTCTCTGCTATGTTAGTTATGTTAAAATAGGGGTTGGAACGAGTTCACCCCTGCTATGTTTCGTAGTCTCTGTCTGATGCGCTATGTTACCATACTCTTTTACTAGTTCTATTATGTTCTGTAGTCTGATGCTAAGGGGTTGAAAACGAATACACCCTTGCTATGTTTCGTAAAAGGGAACGAGTTCACCCTTAAAAATGTGCTCATAAAAGAGAATGAATGAATACACCCCATATTCTTATCTGTTATCTGCTCTGCTGTGTGATGTTCGTAGGGGTTGAAAAATATGCTCATAAAAGAGAACGAATACACCCCCTAAAAAGTGGTCATAAAAGGGAACAAATTCACCCCTAAAATGGAGGTCGTAAAAGACTGTGGTTTCACGGTGTAAGGTGCTCAATTTCCCAGGGGCTCGTGAGTTGTTCTATGTTGTTCTATTATGTTCTCATATGAGCCAGATCGATCCATTTTCTACTACTACCTCTCTTATGTTCCACATATGCTACTTTGATGGCAGGGTCAGGATTTCAATTTGCTGTACTAATTTTCTCTTTGATGATCTGTACTTTTGTTGCAGTTTCCGAATTTGGTTTGTATTGTCATTAACGAACTGTACTTCTCACCGCTGCAAAACTATGGATAATTTGCTCTATCCTATTGGTTAGTTCAGTTTGGTATTTATCTGTTGCGTTAGTTGTTCCAATCTGGAATCCATCTGCTGTCCTATTTGTTGCGTTACTTGTTGCATTTTGGAATTCAATTTGGAATCCATCTACTGTCTTATGTGTTGTGTTGTTTCAATCTGGAATCCAACTGTTGTGTCATGGAATTCATTTGCTGTCCTAGCTGTCGTATAAGATCAATCACATCCGTCGATGTCTCAGTTCCTGATATATTGACATCATCAACTCTAGTATTGGTATCTTAGTCCCTTTGAATATTCCTTTTAATTCTTCGATATATTTTCTTTTTATTTCGTAGTAGAATGTAGTCCGTGGTGTTTGAGTAAATGAGATAGTTTACTGTAATTTCTAACTAATCTCAAAGGTTCCAGGGTTCCGGTACCATCTATATATGTAACGTGTTTTTTTCGTTACACTCCCTTGTTCCCAATATATTTTTAGTATTTATAAATTACACAAGATTATGATAAATCACACCACAATTATGCACTTTAGGAATTGTATATTTCGTCACATATATCGAATTTGACACATTAAAATAATGAACATTCAATTATTACAAGATGGTTCTTCGATCTTTCTATTGGAGCGTATTTTATACAATTTGATGTTTACATAGAATTGACCAACAACAGAGCAACAGCACTTTCAAACTTTCGCCGAGATGATTACGGAAAAAAGATCTCATCCAGTTCCTTACCAGAGGGTAGCGTTCCCAAAACTGATGCAACGTTCCCTCTTTGTACTGCCATACTGATGCGTTGCAGTAGAAAAGAGGTTGCTCTAGCGTCTCCTGACGATAAATAAATGTGGTGTCCGACTTCTTTTATGAAGTTAAGACCTTCGGGACCCCAGAAACCACCTGATTCGATAGCTTAGTGACAAAATGATATTTTTCAAGTAAGTTGCTGTACTTCCTGCGTTTTTCTGTTTCACGGCGAGCAGCCACGTTGCCAGCTTGTGCTGAAGAAGAATGCAGATTTGATGGGGCGAAGGTATCGGAACAATAAAATCCTATAGAAGTTCTTTTTCTTTCTTCCACGGTATTAGGGTCATACCATCTGGCCTCTTGCCGTCTGCACGATTGCATCCCAACGGTTCGCGTATAGAAGGAACGCCTGCTGAAATTAGTGCCCACATGATGATGTCGTTGATGCTGGAGTGGCGTGAATGTCTGCCCGCACTATTGGCACAGGAGAGTCCGTAAAGGCCCTTCTTGTTTACGACACTTCTACAGGCAGGACACCTGTGTTGTTCGCAAACATCTGCTCCCAAACGCAGTGCACTGGCAATTCGAAAACTGTCTTTGAGAAGATGCGATCCTAAAGAAGGTGATGGGATAGCATGGAGCCAAGCGCCTGCTTCAGGAGATGATGTAGCTAGGAGTCTGACCTTTTCTTCTGGATTATCGGATGATTGAAGTAGAGAAGAAAAGTGATGATTTATAAGGGGATCGTCCCAAGAGAATTGTAATTCTCTCTTATCAAGATCAGGGGGATCTGATCCCACGATAAATGACCACTTAGAAATGTTGTCGTTGACATCCGAATCCGTTACAAGGCTAAGATCTTGTTGGAGAATGGTCTCGATCAATGGCTTAGCGCCATAGAATGAAGACAGAAAGAATGAAATAGCCAGGTCCATGGCGCGGCAAATGCCGAGACCTCCGAGGTTAACAGGGAGGGACGCCTGCAACCAAGAATTATTGTTGAGTGAGCAACTTAGAATAGATTCTAGACCGGTTTTTAAGGTGTTGTCATAGTTCCAGAAGATCAGCATCCCGCCAAGATGGAGCACAGCGAAGAAAGTATAGCAGCCTTGGCATGGACAATGAGGCGCATAGTAAGTAAAAGGCAGAGTGTGCTGAAATCAAGGAAAGACGTGTAAAGAAGAATTCTAATTTAGAAATGTGTCTTTTAATATTGTTCGTCTTGCCTTATTAGATAATGTTGCTCCTAGTAAGCTGGCGTTATCTGTCGACATCCTTTGAATCCCAGGCGCGGCTTCGTCAAACAACTTGAAGAGGTTATTAGCCTGCTCATTGGAGACTCCGAGAAAGCTGACCTCACATCTGGAGAAATTCATTTGCAATCCGATTTCCTTAGCCTGTTTACGGATTATTTCTAATGTCTCTAGTACTGTATCCTTGTCACCAGCTACAGTTCCGTCATCCAAATACCATATGTTCAGTTCCGTATTGATACTGTTAACGATGGATTGTAAAGTTAGTGCTAACAAACCAGGACCAAGAGGGTCACCTTGTACGCCACGCTGAGAGATGTCTCCTAAGTATAAGTTGCTTGGTTGCGAGTAACACTGATGGACGTATCGATAAATTGACGGAAAACTGTTTTTTTTACCTGTATGAGCATAGCATCACGATTCAACTCGTTAAATGCGTTTCTAAAGTCTATCTTCAGAAACACTTTCTCCTGATGGTGTGGAAAAGAGTAGTACATACGAGCAGCGTGGACTGCTGCTTCTGCTCCATGTGAGAGGCATACCCCCAGTTGGTGTGGGGATAGAAAATGTGTTAGAGGTTCTCTAATTCTTTGACAAATGATTTTGGCTGACAATCTCCTCCACACATTGCCTACTGCGATGGGACGAATCCCACCACTTTTCTTCCTCAAAGCTATTAGTGATGCTCCAAAGAAAATAGGTCTAATTTCCGTGGGCACATCACCCGAAATAATCAGGTGTAGAAAATCACAGATGGCGTTAGTCAGGTTGTATTTAGCTTTGCAGTCTTGGGATAGTAGGAGGTCCTTTAATATTGAAGGACGGAGACTGTCCATACCTCCTGATGACCCGGAGGGAAAGGATTTAAGTGCCGTCGTAAGCTCGTCAGCTGATACTCTAGGCGCTACAATACTGGGCTCAATGAGATCGGGAGGTTCAAAAGGGTGGCTGTGAGCCGGATGTTTCTCTTTTAATGCTTCTAATACAATTCCATTCGGAGAAGCTATAGTATCTTCTGAGATGAGAATCCGTACTGCGTTGCGGACATCACCTTCTACTAATTTGTTCTCGACACTCTTGATGTTAAAAGTGGAATTTGCTGGTCGTCGAGCTTTGAAGGATTTTTAAATGTGGTTAGGAAGGGCTTCGCAGAGAGAATCAGACTAACATTGCACTGTTTGTTTAACCCGTGATGTTAAATTATTCACTTTGTCAACTTTTGATGGAACGCACAGTGTTACGTAAGGAAAAAAGAAGAGATCCATCCAAGCTTCTGAGTCGTTTGTATGTACTATCTTTTGCAATACCTCGCACAGAGAGTCTGCCACTGTAGCTCTAGATCCTCGAGGTACCCTGCTTAACATTGGAGTAGAAGACTTTAATCTTGCTAGAAGCTTATTGCATTTGTAGATCAACATCTTTCTTGGGTACTCGACATTATCAATGGATGATTGTGACTTCCGTGAAAGCGAGCATGCTTTGGTTTTATTGATTTCATAAGGGCACCTGCTAGACCTTTCAAACTAACACACAATTTGTTACAAAGCTTAAGGTAGTCTCATTAGGTCTATTTGAAAATTCAATGTTCTTGTTTAAAGCGGTATCATTTTGGGTTTGATTTTTTTTTTTTTTGACTAAATTTTGATTCTGATGCGTTGCTTACATGGGAGATATCAGCATTTATGGACCTGCAGTCTTTATTGATGTCATCGCTAATAAGAGGTAAAGGATTACTGATATCGTTAGAAGAATCCCGATCATCTTCCATATTCGTTCTTCGTTCTATACTTCTTAGTTACCCTATCAACGAGATAAACAGGTTGTCATAGCAACCAAAACAAGAAATATGTCGATACAAATCAAGGATCCTTGATACAAATACAAATATTTAAATTATTTTCTTTTATATTTTTCTTCTACTACTACTTCTTAACAGCTTGTGCCTTTTAAATAGCACTTTTGTCCCTAAATAGAAATAATATTGTGAAGAACATACAAAATATACATTATCGTTGTATGGTATAAGCGTTTATTTTTTTTCTTAATCCCAAATGCTCAGATATCAAGAATAAGAAGTGGGTTTACATGAGTGTAGTGGTGAGAGTTATTTATATTTGAAACGCATATATACCATTATCAATAATTGTTGATCCATTGCTGGATTAAGGTCTTTCCATAGTTTTGACACCCACCTATCTTGGATAATTTGTTTTTAAAATATTCTCAGTGCTACTTAATTTCGTCACACCACCTTGTATTAAGATGTTGTGTAGTTTCTCTACTTGCCACTTGTGGCATCAGTAAAAAAATTTGCTTTTGTCTACCTTGTATAGTTTGTTTCCTAAAAGAGTTGTATCTATCTACCTACCTGTCCATTTGCTATCTCTCTTCCTCTCTCTCGCTATATATATTCATGCTATTTTCAGGCTGCAAAAATCCGAGAATCTCAAGCCGGGCACAAGCGGGCCGGATCCTAAACTGGCCGGGCACAAACGGTCGGGCTCTAAATGGGCCGGGCACAAATAAGAACAACCAAGTCTGATGTGACAAGTCAATCCTTCAATATGCAATGGAAAACGAGAAATGTGTCGTCATAACACTGCAATGTCTGTTTCTCCTTTTCGAATGAGAAAAGCGTGTGAAAGGTTACCCAAGGTTTGCTTTCTATATCCTTATTCTGTCTGTCTATTTGTTATCTGTGCTTGCTCTGTCCAGCCATGTTTATTATATATTGAATTGAATTGGAGTTTAACGTCCCGTTCAGCAGCGAGGCTATATGAGACGTGGACCTACTGATTAACGTGGAATCCGAACCACATGAGCTCCCGCCGAGAATAGAACCCAGGTCTCCCACGCCAAAGGCGCGTACGCTTACCGCTTAGCCACGAAGGAGCTCATTTTTATTATATGATACAGCTTATGGACCTAAAAGCCTTATACTACACTCATTAGTGCGTTACGAGTAACAGAGAAGATATGTAAAACTGCTATACCGCATGTAATACTAATACTACAACTACTACTGCTAATACTACTATTCCTATTACGATTACGAATACTAGTGCTAATTCCTCTATTGCTGCCACTGCTACTACACTGTAAAAAATCGTTGTGTTATTTCAACGACATGCCTATGTGTTAATACACAATTGTGTTAAAATATAACACAAACAGGTGGTTAGAAGAACTCACTCTCCATTTGGAGTTGTGTGTCAAATGTCGGTAGTTGAAATGACACACAGCCTGTGTGTTAAATTAACACAAGTGTAGAATCTCCGGTGTTGTTTTCTGCGTGATTGCCAAATATGCTGGCCATCTAATTATAAAGGCTTTATGTCTGAAGCTACAGTCAAACACAGTAGAAAGCAATACTTAAACAAATTCAGGTATTCGCAAAATTTCAACGTGAAAACCTCACGATGTGTTCTCAATTGTTTTACATAATGTTTCTGAAGCAATATGTCAACAGCGACAAACAACACCGTATTACTGTGTCACTTCTACACTGCACTAGACCTCACCAGTCAAACCGAGGATTGTTTCAAAAATGGCGGAAAACCAGTAGAAACACGCTTAAGAATCAAACATACTATAAGGATATAGGCAGGGGTAACAGTGCGGGGAACACGAGGTGACGCCTTCTCCCCACCTCTAAAAAATATGTACTGCGTCCCCCAGTTTTTAAGAAATTACAATGGGCAAAGATAGGCAGTGGGATGGCGTGACGTCATGACGTTACCTACTGCTATTACTAGTAATACGAATACAAAAAATGAAAATGAAATCTTTGAGTTTTACGTCCCACGGTTATGCCGGTTAGGCTAAAGTAGACGGTGATGATGAGAAATAAATGACATGGTGGAATGAATAAAGTGGGAGGAAACGGGAGAACCCCGAGGAAACAAACGCACACGGTGTTTGTCCACCACAAAGTTCACTTAGCGCGAGCTGCGATCGAATCAGGGAGCCCATGCATCAGAGGTGAACGCTCTACTACTGAGCCACGTTCCAGGAATATCTAATCGGCCCTGGCGTCTTGGTGATTTATTTGATCATTATATTTTGTTATCATATTTGTAGCATCATACTATAAACAAAATAGGGACATGTAACACTATTTGGTAATATCTGCCTTGCTAATTGAACATTACTACAAATTGTGCTGATCTCATGAACACGTCAGTTCACGGTTTCGTCCTCTTTGTCTAATGGTAGCGTTACAAATTCTATTTAGTAGGTGAAAAACTTGACTTTATCATACGTTCTTTAGGTAACTACGGCTCAGGCCGTATTGATGATGATGGGATAAATTGGTGGAATGAAAACAGTGGGAGGAAACGGGACCACCACGAAAACTCCCACACACACGGTGTTTATCCACCAAAACGCTTACATAGCGCGAGCAGGGATCGATCCGACGACGTCTAACACCAGATGTAAGTAATTTACCTACTGACTGCCCATCGTCTGTTTAATCTTTACAGTATACTTCCAAGTTAATTATTGTTCAATTTGTAAGTTGGACTTCGATCTTAAATGAAAGTCAAATTATGTGGGATTTGTGCCTGTTATCATCAAATTCTTTACAAATCATTTTCTACCATCATTTGACAAACAAGTTTTTTATTACTCCTGTTATGACGCTAATATTTTTTTGCTAAATAGACTTTGGACAGTCACAAGGTTTATCTGTATGTAACGATTAATTAAGAGATTATAATGTAATAAAATAAAATAAAAAGAATATATCAACGATTAGAAAGTATGTAGAAGGTCGTTTTGGAAGAAAGTGTAAATAATTTATGTATTTTTCTTTAAAAAACAAAGAAATATGACATTTTAAATGTTACTTCCTTATTTATGAGATAGTATCGTCAGTTTAATGCAATTTGCATTTATAGGATATTATTGTGTGATAATAACAAGAAACTTTAGTACGAACCTGTAAGTACAAAATAAGATAAGTGTTGATTCTAGAACAAAACTGTAAATGTAAATTGAGATAAGTGTAAACTCTAGAGCAGAGCTGTCCAAGAAGTAGCTCGTTAAGCCTTTTCATGTGATCTGCAAAGCCATCATGATTGATGATCTAGTTTAATACTAGTAGAATGCCCGTTCTTATATATATATATATATATATATATATATATATATATATATATATATATATATATATATATATATATATATATATATATATATATATATATATATATATATATATATATATATATATATATATATAGGGTGTTTCAAAACATCGACAACTTTTCGGAGGTGATTCCTCACACCAAGATAAGGCAAAAAGTATAGTATACACCAACCTGGGTGCACAAATGCTTCCTTTCGGAGTTATAGGTTGCCGAAAACTTGAAAAAATGAACTTTAAAGGTACATAGCTCCAAAACTATGGGACCTACCGTAGTCGGGTTAAAATTTCACTTAGGAAGTAATATGTGCACTATCCAAAAATACATGTTTCAGAATCCTAAGGTATCCACGCAACAATTTTTATAGATATAGTTGGTTATAACTTAAATTATATGCCCGTAGCGAAACTCCCTCTATAAAAATTGTTATGTGAGTACCTTAAGATTCTGAAACAAGTGTTTTTTTGATAGCGCACATATTAGTTCCTAAGTGAAGTTTTGACCTGACTACGGTAGGTCCCATAATTTTAGAGCTATGGACCTTTAAAGATCATTTTGTCATGTTTTCTGCAGCCTAATAACTCCAAACGGAAGCATTTGTGCACCCAGGTTGGTCTATACTTTTTATCTTATCTTGGTGTCAGGAATCACCTCACAAACGTTGTTGGTGTTGTTTTGAAATATCGTGTATGCGTATATTAAGTGGCATATTTGTGTAAAATGTTGAAAATTATTGTTGTTTATCTTTGTTTTCGCAGGATTGCAGATAGCTCTTGGTAGATACAATTACAATAAGTTCTCGCAATAACATAATTTTAAACCATGTTGCAAACTTGACCAATGTTCATAATTTTTCCTCAACGGGTTAGGAAAGAAATTGCTGTAAAAGAAAAAGGATAAAGTCAAAGTTGAATCTACTTTTGAGACGCAGAAGACGCAGAATTGATTTCAGCAACCTGCCCTTTACTATCTATTGCCGTTTATGTTCTTTGACGAATAACGTTGAAGGCTGAAATATTTGACTTCTACCACTTCCAGTTTGAACAGAGGGTTACTAGAAGAGACAGAACACATTGTTGAGACGCTGAATTAATGTGAAAAAAAGCTTGTCGCTATCTCTGCCGTTTATGATCTAGAATTTCTGATTTCAGCAGAAAGATAATGGTATCTTTTCTTCAGATACTGAGTCGATTGTAAGAAAACTCTTGTTATTTGTGAAAGCATTTGTCCTATGGCGATCAACGTTAAAACCAAAAGTGGTTTATTTCTAGAGCTTCCGGTTTAAAAATAGGGTCAAAAAGAGGACATAGAAGATATTCTCGGGACCCTCAATTCGTTCCAAAAGACCCCTTGTTGCTATCTGCTACATTTTTTTGCTCTATGGTGATCAACATCGAAACCGCTGTGGCCAATTTCTAACAGTTCTTGTTTGAACAGAAGGTTAACAGAGTAAATCGAACCTATTGTTGAAACGCTAAACCGATTCAAAAAATCCGCTTTATTCTATCCTTTACCGTTTTTACTCTACGAAGGCCAATATTGAAACCGGAAGTAGTGGTGAATTTCTACCAGTTCTGGTTTTAGTAGAGAGATGTGGGTGAAGACGATATCTTTTCTTAAGACACTGAATTGATTCCAGAACACTGCGTTTTGCTATCTGTCACCGTTTTTGCTCTATGACGATCAACGTCGAAACCAGATGGACATAACAGTTCCATATGACTTCCGATAATTATGGAGCCAATAATTTTAGAAGTCTGATTATTAATGTAATACATTGCAATTACTTATTATAAAGGAACAGAGCATTGATAGATTCTTTTATGTTGCAACAATAAAACACTGCATAAGGATGATATTTTTTAAAATGCGTAAATATGGAACAAATATAAGTAGCATTTTAACAATAATTCAGACATATTCCTTTCAGTGAAGGCATTGGCCCAAATCCCGGGGAGATGGGGGGGACACTGGGGGACTGCCCCTCCAATAATCTGATTTGAAATGTATTTTTTGGAGAGAAATATGATAATTTGGTCCTATTGGCACTTCATCTACGCCTCGCCTGTCATAAAACAGGTTCACCTCAGAAATCAGATTTATCTACCGTAATATGAGTCTCATCTCCTCCTCCCTCAGAATAAGCCTTAAATCTGCCCACCTCCCAATGTTGAAGACAACTTTGCTCCCCTGATTCTCCACAGCATTGTTTTTCAACTTCATAAATATTTTGAACATCGCTGTAAAACAAAAAGATTATGGGAACGGTCTTACCCGTCCCCCCGAAATGTTGAAGACAGATTTGCACCGCTGAGTGAAGGAGCAGTTCTAGCGTCCTCTTTCTAATATACTATCTAGTGTACACCCTGTGGTATATAAAAAACAAAATGTACAAATGTTTCACGGTTAATTCCCCCTACACCACTGGACTGATTTTGATAACTTTGGTACATAAATGGGTGCTAGATCAATTTAGGTTTTTATTACACATGTACATTAGTTTACCGGAGTGGCTTATCCTAAGGGGATTTAGAGAGGGTTCAAATATTTATGCCAAAAATACAGTATCGCATGAGCCCTTCAAACTACAATAATGAAACTCGGTATATAAATTCCTTATTAAAAAGAGGGTAGACATATCAAAAGAATTTGGAAATTTTCCGTTCTAATACGGAAGGGGTCATTTTCTATATAAATAAAAATCAATATAACAATGTTTGATGACCTACTCTCCCTAGACCGTTGCACTGAATTTGATGATTTCTGGTATATGAGTGGACTATCACCTAACTTGGAATTTTTATCATATTATCGGCCCAGAGTGATAAGGAGTGAGAGTAGGGCATGGGAAGGTGTGACATGTAAAAATAATTAAAAACAACCGATATTAGTGTCTAATCCATAGTTAACAGAGTCGTTGAGATGAGTAGTAACCCTTCCCGATGACATTTAAATCCACGCCCATTCCATATTAGTGTGAGGGATGAAGGAAGGGGATAAAATGTAAAAGAAAAGAATCGAGAGCAACCGAAATTGGAGTGACATTTTCCGTGTCATTTAAGTTCAAAATTATTCCCCACCGGTATAGAGGGTGAAGAGTGAGGGTGGAAAAGTGGAAACATATGAAAATATGACCGATATTATTATCCAATCTATAGTTTTCGCTGTCGCTGAGATGTTTACCTCTAGAATTTGTTTATCACCACACAATTGAATCTTTCTCCGCTCTATAAGTTACTGAAATATTAAGTTTTAAAAAAATGAAAGTTTTAATCTACTAAATTTGGTTCACGGTATTAATCTATGTCGACTTAGGGAAAACTCAGAGTTAGTGTTCCAAATAACGAGTGGAAGATGAAATGACAAATGTTATCTTAAAAAAGAAACAAACGTGGTTGAAACAACTCATAAAACCGAAAAGGAAATTAAGTGTAAGACCATAAAAAAAAGTAATTTAACACTTGAGTACCATCAGGAAAAAGGAAAACGTCCATAGCCAGGAAGAAAAATATTTAAGAACTAAATATGGCCACACTACTTAAGCTACATTACATGAAAATGTAATAAATTAAATAAGGCAAATTAAATTAAAGACGCAGTAGTATACAGGTTATAATTATAGCTTTAACATATTCTAAAGATCAGGTATGAATAAATAACAAAGGTTTATTTCCTGCATATTCTGAAGTCACTAGTTACAAACATTACCAAAAATAAGAGAAAAGGTCCAAGACATGTAGCCTTCATTTGCTCTGTGTGTTGTAACAAAATTTCCAAGTGTGAAAGGACCGTTAGAGGTGTAAAAATAATGAAGATTTTAACGCTGCAGGGGTATAAAGGTCTTATAATACTTTTCCAATTTATGATAATGTTGAATTGTCTTAATAGTTTGTCAAATATGTTAAATTTGAGTTTATTGATACGTTCAACTAAATAACATGAAGCATATTGCGTGTTCAGTGCACAAGGAAGTCAAGTTCAATTTTGGTCATTTTAGACATAGGTTCATCTTTCAGTTCTCTATCTGAAGCTCATTTGAAAAATTAAAAGAATCATGTCCTGATATTCTAATTAATTCTTATAATGTAAAAATATAGTGTTTGCTTTCTTCATGTAGGTACTTAAGCATACCGTCCGGCAGGAGGTCATGTGGTTCAGATCCCATCTTCCACTGTAGGTTCACGTCTCATACATCTATGTGCTCTGAACGCCCCATATACTAATTACTGTTGTGGTCATTTTTGTTGCCATATCAAAATGTCGCTAAAATTATCTAAAATTTACATTTAATAATGCAATATATACGTACTTTAGCTATAGTTAACAATTGATATTTGATTTGTATCTATCTGTGATGAAATTTAAAACCGAATGTATAGATACGACTGTCACATCAGATGTAAACCAGAAAGAAAAATCTATCTTGAGGTTTTATCAGCCATTTTTTATCATCAATCATTTTCATAAATTTTTACAGTATAATTACATATTCCAAAACAATTATCTAAAACAAAACTCAGGGATGTACAGGTGACTGGGACTAGTTTCTTTACCTGCAGATATAAAACCTCAATTAAGGTTAAGAAAGAAGAGAGACGTAAAATAAAATTTGTAAAATAAATCCTTAGATTTGCCAGGAAGCTTACATCAATGTAGAAAAATAGTGCAGCCAACCAAGAGTTTGAATCTCATATTTAATTAAAATTTTATATTTTAAAAGAATTTTTACTTTAGACAATGGTAATAGTATACATGAGAACCCCCTGATCTGCGTTTCTTCTGTGTTCTATTACCACTTCTACATTAAATACCATAAATTTTATACGTAGTGCAATAGTGAGAAGTATCCATGTGCACAAGACATGCGATATGCGTTTAATTCCCCCCTTTCCCCCACACACATAGTCATAGATAAAGTACAAGGGCACTACACATGCAGATATAAAGTAAGGTAGGCCTACGTTCTTTTTTATTTTCGTATCACTCGCGAAGTAAATGAAAGTGCGTTTGTTACCCCCTTTTTAAGTTCGTAGATACTCAATGAATAATCCCTAAAAGTATGAGCGTCCAGCTCCTTCTGGAACTGCTCCGGTCTTACGTATACTATATCCTAGACAATTTATATTTTGATATGCTTTTTATGCTACAGTCCAATTTAAACAATTCGGTGTCATTAACAATATTTATTTATAACAATTTAGTAGTTTGAACATTTCAGCTTCAAATAGGTATTATGAACGGGTCACTTTAGTTACGGTTTACTATGAAACTACTATATAACTACTACAGTGTAACTATGAAACTACTATATGTTAAATATTTTTAACATTATAACAATTTTAGTGATATAGTCGATTTGGCTCTAAGGCTACGATTCTAATTATTTTTTACCGGAAAGGTTTTGGAAGAAGCGTAAATCTACACTGAGAAAAAAAATTGTAGGTGGCGTACTTAAAAAGATAGGTTACATGCGTAATTCCTGTAGTTTTTGGACTTAACGTACAACAGACGTATAACTGAAAACGCATGTTTTATAATACTTTCTAAATAAGTGTTCCATCTATACGTACTTTCCGTATGAAACAATGTAGGCGGTCAGGATCTTACATACAAATGGACGTATATAACATATAGCTGACGATGGTAACATAAGTATATGCATGTGATATACGGAAAACTGTTAGATGTCAGACATCCTGCAACGGCGTGATGTAACATCTAAGGGCAGTGCCTATGTAGCATACGGATAACGTATGCTCCGTTCTGATTTCTATAGTAAGCAAGAGGATACCGTATATTTGTACAATATACCGCTGTCCGGAGAACGGATTTTTCTCTGTGTAGTCAAATTACTATGAATTATTAATCTACAATCTTTTCATCATCAGCGATAATTTTCATCAACTTTGCACTGATTTTATTATGATACAAAATAACTATCAATAACATTTCTTAGTGATATAGGTAACTGGGACCTAGGTCTATAGCGGAAGATTTAAAACCTCAACTGAAATTATGAAATAGAAAAGAAACATCTTAAAAGTATCAATTAATAATAGTTAAACATCACTTAAATATTAAGTATTAAAACTGCTACTTCATAAATTCAAAACGATTCTATTAACATCAATTTATAAAGTTCATTGATAAATAACAATACAGGGTTTGTCCGGGAAGTAATAGGACTGATTTTATTCTGCCATGACTGTACTTCGGAGCGTGCGCACACCGACTGGATCCGGTAGAGGGCGTTCCTAGCTAACGAACGAGCGGCTGGTCAGTTGCAGGGGACTCTCGGGATAGCTTTTCTGCTCTCATTTTTCCCTGGATACTTTGCGCTCGGTGACGTCACATGGAGGTATCGCGGTATTTTTCAAAATAAGTGAAATTCTGCATAAACAATAACACTGCTGTTTCAAGATGGGGAAAAGTTATCTTACTTGGGCATTTATTCCGAAGTTGGGCGTCCGCTTTCGCCACGTTTTTTCGCTGTTATATCCTTTCCACATTTTCTGCAATTTGTTATTAGGTTCATTAATCCGTGCTCTTCATAAACTTTTAAAAGGTTTTGCTCGTTATCAACGTATTGCTTCACAAATGTTAAAACTGTTAGTTCATTGTCCTTGTACATTCGCCATGTTGATAACATAAATGCTCGTTACTTTAGCACAATGCAACTGTTTGGTTACCTTGCGCCAAGTAGTTCCCTCCGCTCGCCGTATAGTCCCATGTTTATAACCCCTTATATATAACACATAAACAGATTTTTCGAGACCATTATATATTATCAAGCACACAAACGATCAAAT
The DNA here is from genome assembly GCF_964235325.1 of Thermobia domestica. Classification (NCBI taxonomy): domain Eukaryota; kingdom Metazoa; phylum Arthropoda; class Insecta; order Zygentoma; family Lepismatidae; genus Thermobia; species Thermobia domestica. The sequence continues at coordinate 99,014,571 of NC_137469.1, forward strand.
TATCCATATATTTCCTGTAAATTTTAAAAATGTTCCTGGAAACGGACGCCCAACTTTGGAACTTAACCCCTTACTTGTGCAGTAGCTCATTCTAATAACATAGGAAGCAATACAAATGAAATAATGTTCCATTGATTCCCTAAAAGTGATGAACTTCGAAGAAGATTGATTTCCCGCTGTAAGCGAAAGAACACTGTGAATAACGCACGAATATGTTCTGCTTACTTTTCACCAGAGGATTATCAAAGAGTTTGAAAAACCGAGCTTCTAAGTTTCCTGCAAAAGTAGTGTTTAAGATCTGACGTTGTTCCTTCATTATTGATACCAAACTGGCATGGGGAAAAATAAACTAGACACTAGTCAAGTTGAAAAACAGGTGTGTAACAACAATAATTAATGTTACTTTTATGACATTTGTTTCTGAGGGCCGGAAGCTTAAGGAGTTTATGTACGTAAAGCGAAGTGGAAGAGGGTACCAACGAGAATATAAATGTATACTCTCATATATTCTTTAGTTTAAATGATATTCGTAAGTTTTGTTAAGTATCTGAAACATTATTCTAGCAAAGTGCTCAAAGTGCATTTTGAGCAGAACATTCATAGGAACCTATTACGAACCTAACCTAACCTAACTTTACTTAATCTAATCTTGTTTAACCGAACTGTACCTGTTACGTACAAATCACATTGATTTTATTCCTTCTCGAATGCCACATCGTGTGACAAAATCATTTGTTCTGATCAAAGCGCACTCTTATCATATTCTTATAATTAAAGGGCTGGCTGAGAGAGAGGGCTAAGCCACAAAAACTAAATTCCGATAAATCGAAGAGCACAATGTAAGACAAATAACTGCAAATTTTCCCCTGTGAAGGTGGTTTTCTTATGTATGTATACCACTCTATAGATATCTGTGCAACTTATAACCTGTAATACATAATGTATAATGTGTTATATTGAGTAGTAAACAAATATTAGTAATGGAAAGGAAATGTTTTGCAGTCACGATTTCTGACATTTTGGTTAATACACACTAAATACAACGGGTTAGGTTAAATTTCTAACCTGACCTAACTTAACCTAACCTAATCAAATTAGGTTAGGTTAGATTCGGTTATATTAGGTTAGGGTGGATTAGATTTCTAACATAACCTAACTTATCCTAACACAACCTAACCTAATTTGTTACTACATATTCGGAATCTCTGAAATTTTGAATATGTTTGCTTTATGTATTTTACTACCTGAAATGTTCTTATTGAGAGGATTGGTTTATGGAAAGTATTTGAACTCCTTCCACCCTTAGAATTCACGTTTCAATGAAAGTGCAACGACAAAAATCCATAATGCCACTCCTTCCCCACGCCCAAAGAGGATGAATTTGGTTTTAATCGGTATCAGTGGTCACTATTAAGTGACCCTGAAAATTATGGACTGGACATCAATTTCGATTGTTTTTGATTATCTGTCACCTCCTTCCTATCTCCTCTCATCCCGAGCGAAAAAATGATAAGATCCTAAGTTAGGCCTGGATGCATTAAAGTACCAAAAATCGTTAAAGTTAATCGAGGAGAAGTTAGCAATCAAACATTGTTACAATGAATAGAAAATGCCCCCTCTGCCCCTTAAAACGGAAAGTTTCAAAAACAATGGGACATGTTTTTATTTAAGTTTTTATGAGGAGTTGATATACCGAATTTCATCTTTCTAACTTGATAGGTTCGTGAGATACTGTATTTTAGGTACAAATTTTGAACCCCTTCTACCCCTTAGGATTCGCCCTTTAATCAAAGTTATAAGGGCCAGGTCAACTCATGTACGGTACTAAAAATTATAAAAATCGATCCAAAGCTCTAGAATGAATTAGCAAGTAAACATTATATTCATTTTTATTTGTATATATAATTAATCATTATTGACGGTATTTATATGTTTATTACATTATATTGTCTCCTCTGTGAGTAGAAAAAACTCATTATTTGTATTTGGAAAGACAAGGAATATCATAATTATGTTTTGAATCCAGTTTTACGAATAAAGCGCGAAGTGTAACAAGCAGGCAAGTGAAAAAAATCTTCACCGATACCTCCACATGACGTCACGGACAGAGAGCCAATCAGAACGCTAATCGCGAACTGGGGCTACCTGTTATTTTATATACCTTGGGTCAGTTGTATCCGAGCACACGGAGAGTCAGAACAGGCTTTTTCGCGCGACGTGTTTCTCTGAGTGGTGCAAGCCGAAAATGCAGCGTTCGTTAGAGCAGAGGTACCCGATTAAATTCTGTGTTAAACTCGGTAAATCTGCGACAGAGACGTTTGATATGATCAAGCAGGCTTACCCAGATGATGCTTTAGCAAGAAGTGGCGTGTTTCGGTGGCACAAGGCCTTTTCGGAGGGCCAGGAAGAGGTCGCCGATGAAGACCGTGCTGAAAGACCTTCGACTTCGACAAACACCGACAATGTGACTCGTGTGCGCGAAGTTTTGAACTCAGACCGTCGACTAAGTATTCGTTTAATTGCCCAGATGTTAAATTTACCAAAAACTGTGGTTCATGAAATTGTGACGGAGCATTTGAACATGCGCAAGGTGTGCGCGAAGATTGTCCCAAAAGTGCTCACTGACGACCAGAAATTGCGGCGAGTGGAATTGTGCCAAGAAAATTTGAACATGTGTGAAAGTGACCCCCAATCTTTGAATAACGTAATCACAGGTGACGAATCATGGATCTTTGAGTATGATCTCGAGACAAAGAGGCAATCTTCCGAGTGGCACACGCCGGCGTCTCCTCGCCCAAAAAAGGGAAGAATGAGCAAATCCAAAGTGAAAACGATGCTCATTGTCTTTTCTGACATCAAAGGCATCGTCCACCATGAATTTGTTCCTCCTGGACAAACCGTCAACGCCGAGTTTTACGTGGATGTGCTCAAGAGACTCAAACGAAGGGTCAATCGGGTCCGACCAGACATCGGAGCCGACTGGAAGCTGCACCACGACAACGCCCCGGCTCACACCGCCTTTCTTGTGAACAGCTACCTGACCAAGGCCGGCATCCCAACGCTTCAGCAGCCGCCCTACAGCCCAGATGTGGCCGCCCGGACTTCTTTTTGTTTCCTCGCCTGAAACGCCCGATGAAAGGCAAGCATTTTGAGACGACAGAGGGGATCCAAGCAGTTTGCACCGCGGCTCTCAAGGCTATTCCGGAGAATGACTTCCGTGACGCCTTCAATGCTTGGAAATCGCGCTAGCAGCGCTGCATCGACGCAGAAGGAGCCTATTTTGAAAGTTTTTAAAGAATTGTAACGATTGGCTCAATCTTTTTTTTTAAAATCGACTCAGTCCTATTACTTTCCGGACACACCCTGTACGTCTCACTAAACAGGTTTACGTCCTTTCGTAAATTTCCTCATTTTGTTTTTAGTCACCTGAATTTGTTGTATTTGAACTTTGCTAATGAATTTTGACAATTACAATGTCTAAATATATCTCCTAAGTACCACAGATCGAGTTTCACGAAACATAATTTCTGTTCACTCTGATCACATACATGATAACGTTACGATAAAATAACATTTATAGTTGTGTTCTTTCCACACAATCAAGCTAATTTTATGCATATAAGGGTTATAATTATGATAATTATTAATGAAGCAATGGATGAGGATGTGCATATTAAATAAAATAATGAATAATAAATGCAATTCACAGTTACATTTACGATGTACGTTAATGAGATGTTTTAAGATATATTATTTGATATGAAAAGAATAATAATACGTTTAAGTTGCATTTACTTCAAGTCCTTGTAATTTATTTTATAGCTTCTGTTGCTACGATTTAATGTACTTTCTTTTGCTTGCATCAATTCTATTTAATTATTTCTGAATACTAATGTGACTATCGGATGCGAAGTTTCTTATTTACGTTACTCACTTTCCTGTTATCTTATGTCAAACTATTGTCTGCAATTGTTGATCGTGTCTTACTTGTTATGAGATACTAATGTATTTTGAATTATCGATTATCTGATTATATTATATAGGAGATGGAACCTAAATAAAACAATTACACTGAATCAAATTACTATATTAGATTATAGTTTTTGTATTCTGCTCGACGTTATATCTTCAAAGCAGAATCTAACTATTTTTTTAAAAGTCCGAACTTGTTCTTCAATGGATATCCAATTTTAAAACAAACAAAATCTATTTGTAAGATGTATTTTTAGTTAGAATTATGTGATGAAGGAGCTGATGCGTTATAAGAGCTGAAAAGCAGTTTGGATCCTAACGGAAAATTAGTGAACTGGGAATAATTATAGTTTATGGCAAACACGAATCAATGTTCACATTCATTGAAATACATCATATAGCTATAATATAAAAAATATATGTATTACATTGTATTCCCTGCTGGTACTTAGGGGGAAAAAACACGTCGGTCAGGATGATATTGGCGAAATTCGATTCAGGAGCTGACTGATTAGGCGGCGAGAACGCTGTTTATCTGTTTGAACTATTACTGGAGATTGTAGCTCTGCTTATTTTTAAAATCGTTAATTAAAGATACAGATACAAGAAAATGTATCAAAACAAAATTTGACGCAACGAATTAAGCATCAATCAATATAGTTTGCTTTCTGAAACTGGTCTTTTGGTTTAGCAGTAAAACCATTGATCTGGGTAAAATCTAGGAATAAAGTATGGATCTGTTTATAGTGGAATACGGAAATTCATTTATCATTCAAGGGAATCACTTCTAATGCATAAGAAATACACACTAAAAAAAGGGGAAAAGGGATCGAAGAGTGTTTTGATATGGATTTCCAATTGTCACGAACTTGATTAATTGAAGTTGAATGCCTGTTCTTAACACTGAGGCTGTACGATGTTGGGCCTTCTACTTAACATGGAATCTTACCCATCAGTCAGTTTCGCATCCAAAGCTGGCACCTCCCTAGGAGATAGAACCCTGAAACACACATACAGACAGAATCCATGTACGTTAGCCACTTACCCATGAAGTGCATTAATTGTCATAGATATTTTTAAGACTTTTGCTGTTGGGCTTATGTAGCAAATTCTTGTCAAGTGAGTGTATCAGGTAGTAGTAAAAAATGTAGGCATGTGAAATACATAGCATATAAATCTCTAACATTCGTTTTTTAAGATATATACGACATTTGTTGATATTGCTGATATTGGAATTGCTACAATATTATCGAGCTTCTCCGTTTGCACATTAGATCAAAAAGTTCACATTTTCGAATTATCTCTAGAAATTTATTTCGCCTTTACTTATTATTATTATTATTATTATTATTATTATTATTATTATTATTATTATTATTATTATTATTATTATTATTATTATTATTACTTATTGATTTTTTCAATCCTACGTCTTGTCTGCAAATTGCCTGCACCCTAGCGACATGTATTGGTGTCAGGTAGGAGGCAGTACAGCTAGCGACAACTATTAGCGCTAGCTAATAGTTGTTGACTGTCAACTAAGGTATTAGTGTGACTGACAGACTGAAACGTCTTGCTTTTATAATAAGAATTAAACATATCTAAACATTTCGCCTAGATATTTATGCAACCTGTAACTCAAAAATGTTTTGAGGTTTCCATATTAGCATTACTGACAGACTGCTCTTATAGCAAAGATTATTATTATTTAATAATTATTATTAACCTATTTCAGTGGAATTAAAAAAACAACATTGTGCTTCTGTGTGGAAATGAATAACAATAATGTGGTCAATTTATTGATTGAGTTTTAATGGGGACGTCAGCTCGAGACGATTTGTTTCCGTCACGATCAACACGACTGCTCAAACATGGACTGCCGTAATTATATGGGTACATCATTGAGCCAGTGAATGGGTCCAGCGTAAGAATTTTTTGATTTCTTGTGTGATAGCTAGTTTCATACAGAATTACTATTGACAATAAATTCAAGTTACCATGAAGAATTGAGTGCAACATTTTGACATCAACAATAATCCTTCTTTCAGACAACTTCAACGTATCCAATGACAATCTAACTTCATCTAAAGATATACGTTTATAACACCTGAATTTCCAACGTAGCCAAGCGAGGAAAAGGTTTTGGATCGTTTCCAAGGTATTTAATATATAATATGTCCTTCTGTTCCATATATTTGAACAATATTCCAGATGACATGACTTCTGACATTAGAATAATAGAGAATAAGAAAGGTTTTGACAGAATTGGTCTTTGGACATCCATTTCAGAACGCCAAGATTCCTTCTCGCTTTAGAAGTTATATCTGCAACGTGTTGTTCAGAGTTTAATAATAATAATAATAATAATAATAATAATAATAATAATAATAATAATAATAATAATAATAATAATAATAATAATAATAATAATAATAGAATATATATTTTTCTTTTGTATTCGAGAAAACTAACTTAAGTTGAACGTAAATGGATACGATATTCTCCAGAGCCTAAATTTCCTTCTGTCCTGAACAAAACCGAACTCACGATATTTTTGCTTGTACGAACAATGTGAGCTTAATATAGGTAAATGCAGTAAAGTACAAAATTATGCTACCTTAAAATATTTTAACAAAAATACGTGTATACGAAATTGTCTGACTCGTAAAAGGTGCTTTTTACTATTTGCGTGATGTGGTTGGAAAAGTTAAGAAAGTATTTTGTTCTAACTTGCCAATGAGAGTCCTTCCAAACAAGGATTTCTTGCAAATGGAGTAATCAGTAATATTCCATTACAAAATATTTTATCGTACATAAATTTTCATCTTTGCACTATGTATATCTATCTCCATTGCATTCTTTATCAGTTATTATCTAATTACGTATTAAACTGTAGGATTTTGCGTCATTCATTGAACTTTAAACCATAAAATAAAAGTAAAAATAATATTGGACTTTTGAACACGATTTCGAACACTTTGTGATGCCTGTTGTGCCCCCATCACGTAATGACACTCTTATCTCAAATCTAAACTTAAAATAGAGATTAATTGTTATACTTGTACTGCATATGTATATCCGTGTATCTGATATCTATATATTTGCAAAATATTATTCGAAACTATTTTCAATAGGTCATTACCTTCGTAAGATAGTTTTCATAACAAATGAAAATTAAAAGAGTAGACAGGTTAGCAAGTTTATCTACGGGGAGCATTATTATTATTATTATTATTTTTTTCAGGAAGGGGAGCAAGCTTTTACATGATAGAAACAAACTAAAAGTCCAGTTTCGGAATATTAAAGCATCATTTACTCATCACATATGCATATCATTTTTTTTAAAGCTATATCGCATCGCTGTTTGCAACAACAAAAAGAAATCATAGAAATGTGATGCAAACGAAATATTGTATCGCAGAATGCAATACATTTATGATCATAATGCATTATGTAAGTGAGCTGCTTTTCCAACAATAACAAAGAAATTAGTATATCATTGTCTTTCCCTCAAGACAGAACGGTTTTCTTTCTATGATAGATATCTAGTAAACGTTCAATAATAAGTATCCCCTCGCTCGAAAACTTAATTTTTGTCCTTTAAGTGTATATTGGGCTCTCAACAATAAAAAAACAATCTACAATTTGCAGATCTTCTCACCTTATTTATCCTCTTCCCAGAGAACATTATTAGTAATTTTCGATTTGTAATAAGTTTTTTTGATTATTGTCGCTTATCGCTCACAGTTGCACATGTTTTCATTTTGAAATCGGTTTTAATATGCAGTTTTTATTGTATTTTGTTTGCATTTCAATACTAGTTCGGATACCCGTTCTTCCCACGGGAAAAACAATGTTTAAAAACAATCTTTCAAAGTAAAGACATGCGAAAAATGTACATATAACGACTAGGAATACCTTTGGTATTGCCACTATTGATCCTCGGGTCAGCTGACATATCTATTCTTTCAGGATTTAATGCAAAATGCAAAAGGATGTAAACACCCAAAAGCTATCAACCTGTACTACAGAAAGAACTGTTGAGTTGCCTACCTCATAGGAACTAAGGTTCAGTGAGCATAAATTTTCCACCAAATTTTGATATCCCAATCCCTACTTGAGCCCAAACTCTAAAAAAAAAAAAAAAAAAAAAAAAAAAAAAAAAGGCTTTTGTGGCTCTAGGTGACTTTTTTATTCGAAAATTAGGTAACTCTAGATTACGTTTTTCCTATTCAAAAATTTGGTGGCTGTAGGTGACTTTTTCTATTCAAAAATTTGGTGGCTCTAGGTGACTTTTTCTATTCGAAAATTTGATGTGACGCAGTTTTTCATTCCTCGTTTATTAAGAAAAATAAATAGTTTAAAATTTTTGTTTAACATGTGTTATATTTAATAAGGTTATACATAAAAATATGTCTATCAAACTAAGAATAATGTTTAAAAAATATACTTTCCCGCTACTTGATCCTAATTACATTTTCTCTTTTTCACTTGCTTTTGCGACCCCATGAATTTCTCTCGCGAATTCGTCAGGTTGAGAAATCCTGCACTTTGGACTACACTTTATATTTCTAGAGACTGACTGGTCATAGAATTTGCGACAAAAATATTAAGTGTGCTTTGGTATATATTTTTTGTCTTAAAAAAGACTAAAACCTTTGGGGCCCTTTGTCGAGTGGGATTCGACATTTAATTTTGTCATTAGCAGTCTAATATCGAGTCACGCTTTTTGCAGTTGATTTAATAATACTCAACTAATAGAAATATTTCACTCCTTACCTTTTGGTGAGTGTTCACCTATTACACAGGCCTACAGAAAAAAAATTTTTTCTTGGTGCCTAAAATTTTAGAGCTGATTTTAACTATGTGTGGGGCGCTGAATCCAATAATGTAAGGAGTTTTTTTCTATCAGCTCTACTTTGGTAGATACAGGCTACTGTACCAGTAGTGTTATTTACGTTACAATGTATGTGGAAGAAATATTACAATCCAAAATAAATATGTAAATTATAAATGATGTAACCACTATTTCTGCATGCTTCTTGCAATAGTATACAAAATAAGCAAAAGAAATACAAATATTCTCGTAATAACAAGTTTGAATATGATCTTATAAACTCTGCAACTCAAATAAATCCTACTGTGCTCTATAGAGATTTCTATTTGGAAGAACGGCGCTCTTTTCTCATTAGTGCTGCTATCTGTCGGTACTAAACGGAAACTAGTCATATAGTAGTTCCAGGAACGTCCACTAGATTGCATTGGTATTCTACTTGGCTAGTGGATCGTAGTTGTTGTCTTGCAGGTGGAGTGACATGTTGGAACATGTGAGTTTTGTTCTGAAATCATAACTTGTATCGCGTATACTAAGGCTTTATATTTAACATCCGTGTTAGTGGCCTGAACATAAAATGAGTTCAAGTCGAAGAAGTTGTGTTAACCATCCTGATGTGTTTTGCTACATATGTGGTGAGTACACATTTAAAGACAATAGAAAACATATCAGTGACTTTGTAAAAAAAGCATATCATGCATATTTTGGTGTACGCCTAGGGGACCAAGATAAAACGTGGGCTCCACATATTGTGTGTAAAATGTGTACTGAACACTTGCGACAGTGGACAACTGGAAAAAGAAAAAGTCTTAAGTTTGGTGTTCCAATGGTTTGGAGGGAACCCACAAACCATGTTGATGACTGTTATTTCTGCCTGGTAAATGTTACGGGTATGAATAGAAATAACCGGAACAAGTGGACATATCCTGATCTGCCTTCAGCAAGACGTCCAGTTGTTCATTCCGATGAAATACCAATCCCAACGTTTCACCACTTGCCAGAGCTTTGTGAGACTGAAAACGAACGTAGTGAACATTCTTGTGACATGGATGATGGAAGTGACAGTGATTATGAGGGAATGTCAACAATTCCTCAACAGTTTAATCAAGATGAGCTAAATGATCTAGTTAGGGACCTTAATCTTTCAAAAGAATCGTCTGAATTACTTGCTTCCAGATTGAAGGAGAAAAACGTACTAGAACAAGGAACTAAAATCACATTCTACCGAACAAGGGAAAAGGAGTTTTTACCATTTTTCACTGAAGACACAAATCTCGTATTCTGTCACGATGTTAGAGGTCTCCTAGAACACATGGGTCTTCCAGAATACAATCCAGATGATTGGCGCCTGTTTATTGATAGCTCCAAGCGAAGTTTAAAATGCGTCCTTCTACACAATGGCAATAAATATGGCTCAATTCCAATCGCTCATTCAACACGACTGAAAGAAGAATATGAAGCAATTGCTTTGGTTATGGAAAAAATTAAATATCAGGACCATCAGTGGGTGATTTGTGTGGATTTAAAGATGGTGAACTTTCTTCTTGGACAGCAAAGTGGCTACACAAAATATCCTTGTTTTCTATGTCTGTGGGATAGCAGAGACAAAGCAAACCATTGGTCAAAAAAAGAGTGGCCGCAGAGAGACGACATGGTTGTTGGTAAGAAAAATATTATTAACATGTCTATTGTTGAGTGCGACAAAATCATTTTGCCACCTCTACATCTCAAGCTCGGTTTGATGAAGCAGTTTGTAAAGGCGCTAAATAAGGACGGGCCGTGCTTTGCTTACATGGGAAACAAGCTACCTCAGATCAGCACAGAAAAATTAAAAGCTGGAATATTTGATGGTCCCCAAATAAGACAACTCATGAAAGATCCGGCTTTCGTGGAGTCCATGAATGAGACTGAACGTAGAGCTTGGACCTCATTTGTAGAAGTTATCAAGAATTTCCTTGGCAATAATAAAGCTGATAACTATGTTGAGCTAGTGAACCAGATGCTTAATGCATTCCAAAAACTTGGATGTAATATGAGTATCAAAATTCATTACCTGCACAGCCATTTGGACCGTTTCCCAGACAACGTAGGCAGTCTGAGTGAAGAACAAGGTGAAAGATTTCACCAAGATATTAAAACAATGGAGGACCGCTACCAAGGAAGATGGGATGCCCATATGATGGCAGATTACTGCTGGAACCTAAAAAGAGACTGTGCAAAGAAACATTCAAGGATGTCACGAAAACGAAGCTTCCGAAGTGTTGAATAGATCGTTTTGAACAAATTATTTGATTTTTTATTCATAAAAACTATTATAAAATGTAGTTACAGAGTTATTATGTACTTGATGTTTGTGTTTATATGGTTTTCATTATTTTCAAAGTGTTCCAAATAACAGATTTAAATGTCATAGTTTTCTTTTCACTTACAGTAAAACAGCACCTATGCAATTTTCAACGTTGTAGCAGGTCAGTCTTGCAATTCCTATATCTCAAAAACTAAAGCTGTTAGGGGAAAACTAACGCCATATTTGGATTCAGCGTCCCAATTCTACTTCAAATCAGCTAAGAAACACCCGGCACCAAAACCACTGTAAGCCAGTGTTTTAATTAATATTCACATTTCAGCAAAATACAAGTTGACAATTATGACTATACTGCAAATTGTCATATGGCATCCCGATTTTTAGTGTATTTTTTATAGGGTATCCTGGTTTTTAGTATATTTTCATAAGGTATCCCGGTTTTTAGTGTATTTTTTATAGAGCATCCCGGTTTTTAGTGTAATTTCATAGGGTATCCTGGTTTTTAGTATATTTTATATAGCATCCCGGTTTTTAGTGTAATTTTATAGGGTATCATGGTTTTTAGTGTATTTTCATAAGGTATCCCGGTTTTTATTTTTATAGGGCAGCCCGATATTTAGTATATTTTCATAAGGTATCCAAGTTTTTAGTGTATTTTCATAGGGTATCCTGGTTTTAGTGTATTTTCACAGGGCATCCCGATTTTTAGTGTATTTCATAGGATATCCCAGTTTTCAGTGTATTTTCATAAGGTATCCCGGTCATTAGTGTATTTTCATGAGATATCCCGGTTTTTAGTGTATTTTCATGGGGTATTCCGTTTTAGTGAGTTTTCGTAGGGTATCCAGCTTTTAGTATATTTTCATGGGTATCCCGATTTTTAGTGTACTTTCATAGAGTATCTCGACTTTTAGTGTATTTCATAAGGTATCCCGGTTTTAAATGTATTTTCATAATGTGTCTTGGTCTTTAAGAATGAGAGGTCTACTGAATTTCTTTTCCTTTAGATGTTTCCCATTTAATCGGCACAAGAAAGATTTGTGATTTCATATTTTAAAACACACTTCTATTTCTTTTCAAAATTAGATTCGTAGTCCAGTGGTACATATGCTTTCTGTGTGTCCCGATTATTTGCTCGGTTCCTAAGTTAAGTAAGTTCCATCTCAACTGATCGAACGTTAAAACCTAAATCAAACACAAAAATTTTCCTGGAAGTAGAGACACATTTTTGTTTTATATTATTGCTCTTAGTTATTGAACATGTAACGTAAAAGCTACATGTTTTAAGCTACTGTAAATTTATACATATGTGTGTGTATGTAGAATCAGGGGTAAAAGTAGATCTGAAAAGGTAGGAGGACGCATGACGTCACGCCTTCTCCCGTGCCTATCTTTGCTCATTGTAAATTTTTAGGAAGTGGAGGGATGCCGCAGATATTTTTTTGAAAGTGGGGGTACGACGTTCCCCGCGTTCCCCTCACTTTTACCACTGTGTAGAACCTTAGTTAGTAAAGCAACTGTAAAAAATACAAAATTAAACAGCTACAAGCATTATTCAACATGTTAGCTGTGGCTTCTAAGCAAACTCAAATTAATTCATTTTAATATAAGCATTAATGTTCAAATTATTTTTCCAAGATATAATTCCATATATACATACAACATTTGTGACATTAGGTAAGTCTTCCTCCTTTAACTTGCAGTGATAAAATTTATTTTTTATGAATATGACTCCCGCAAGAGGCGCCACTGAAGAAGTTGTTTTTTTACGAATGCACTTCATGCTAGTTTAATTAACTTGACTCTTAATTTCTTTAACTTGCTACAGAGGTTGATTCAATTATATTGAGCCGAATTAAATGTGGAATTGTGCCGCATATGCGCAACCCATTGCCGTGAGACCGTTACGAGGCAAGCAAAAGTATCTCGTTAGTCACGTAGTAGAACAGTGAGATCGAGAGTAGTCTGATGCCGCCGAAACTGAATAGGTTCTGGGAGGAATTCATTGTGGCCCTTTTCGACACTAAGTTCACAGCGTCGAGTGTTGTAAAATGTGTCACGTGCGTAATTTTCGTGTAGATCGTACCATTGTGAATTGTATTATACGGGAATATGCAGAAATATGAGTTCTGGGCCCACTACTGTGTCTCCAAAGGGTTCATGATTGTGGTCGGTTTCTCGTACAAGGGCAAACTGTGTCTCCGAAAGTGAAGAGAAACTTCAAAATCAATACTGCGTTCTACCAGATTCATGTCCTGACTGAACCTATGGTTTTACATATTTCTTTACGAAACATCAATGTTGCAACAAATTATACGAGAATATTTTATTCACTGAACTACCTTGAGCTTCGGTAATGATTTTAAAAAAATACAGAACTTCTAACTTTCTAAACGAAGAAGAAATACATATATTTTTTATGATATTCTGTTTAAAGTACGATGGAAGGAAAAAAATAAAATGAAATTAAAAATTTTTTTAAAAAAACAATATTTTTATTTTGAGTTTACAACTACAAAACATAAAGTACACAACACAGTTCAGTTTTACAAAGTTTATTATCTAAAATTATATTAATTAATGCCGTTACGCTTTTTATGTGAAGGAAAAATATAGTAGTTGTACTCCTGGATAGATCATTATCTTTGTCTATGTTCATTTAATGTACTAGCACGATTTTTTAAAGGTAAAAATCTTTTTTGCAACAGTGAAATGTTTTATAGACAAAGTTCATTATTTTTCTTTTCTACAATTTCAACACACCACTAACAATTTAACTTCCTTGAACTCTATGAAGAGGTTTTAGGTACCTTCATAAAATATTCTTTTTTTAATTCTGAAGATTAAGGTTACAAGAAATGTAAGTTTACAAGTGATTCTGGAATTAATGTTTTAAGTATTGAGGATGACTTTTCTTTTTTTGATTTCAATATCAAACTTATAGTAATTACCAAAGAGTAATTAGGCACTCGTAAGGCAGAAGACTAGACTCGTGCCAAAGAGTAAGCAGTCTTGTAAAGTATATTAAAAGAATGGCTAACCACTTGCCTTTTTTAATGTTTTCTACTCATAACAAAATTATTAAATATTTTATTAACGAGGTGACAACAAAAGACTAGAAGATATAAGAAAATTTGTTTCGTACGAATGTTTCTATAAATATAGGTACAAATCCTACAAAGTAAACCATTTTATTCCTTGGTTGATAGTTAGGCTAGCTATACACTATGAGATAAATCCTAGGAAACATCTTAGAATTTATCTTAGGACAATTGTTACGACATATCTTGTATTAAATCCTACCCTTTTGTGAAATAAATATGAAGATTTTTCCTGTTTCACATCCTCCGAAAAGGTGCCAGGTCTCACAACGCATAGTCAGCAAGCATTGTTTCCCAGTGCCTTCTGCCTTGCATGTCTGTTGTGATAATGCATTGACTTTGTATTATATAAAAAAAAAATGTATGAACCTCGTATGGACTCATAACTGCGCAAATAGCATCTTTGCTGGTGGGGAGAAAACAAATTTGTTTTCACTTTCTATCACCTGATGTCGCTTGAATCGAAATCTTACGAATTTTCTTTCCGAAATAGAGGTGCTCTAAACAAGAGAAATCTCATAGGAACGTTCAGAACATAGAAAATGACATGCGATCTGATGCCATACACGTTAAAATTTTGATTCGAGGAAAAATCGTGAGATATTTCCTAGGATTTATCTCATAGTTTATAGCATGCCTTAGTCGTACGCAACTAAAAAAAAAAAAAAAATCGTACATTAACGAATTGATCTTAGAAAATCTTATGTTTGCAAAATTAGCATGCATTTGTTTTTTTTATTTATTATTATGAATGCATGATTAATCGTTCAATTAAACATTTAAATAATGATTTGTAATGGAATTAGAATTGAAATGTGGGGCAACGGTGGATCAGTAGTAGAGTGCTTACCTGTGGTACGTGGAATCCCTGGTTCGATCTCCGGCCAGGTAAGTTTATGGTGCCCAAAATCGTGTCCGTTGGCTTTCTCGAGATACTCCCGTTTCCTCCCACTTTTTCATTCCACAAATTTTTCCATCATTAGTCACCTGCTTTAATCATCGTCTCCCTTAGCCTAGAAGGTATATACATGGAACGTTAAACTAAAAAGAAAGAAAAACAATTGAATTGGTTTAGAATTATTTATTATTATGAATGCATGATTGACCGCACAGTTAAAAATGAAAATAATGTTCTGTAATAAAATTGGAATTGTACTGGATAAAAAGAGTAAACAACCATCGTTGCCAGGTCTTAATTCAGAAGCTGGATAAAACGACAGGAAGTCTATTGCCGGGGTCTTTATCCTCTGCTGGTCTGTAAGTCCGCATACTCAGCATGTAATGTGGGTTTCATACATGTAAATATTTTTAGAAATGACGAGAAAGGTGCATATATTTTTTTCACTCCCTGCAAATCCCTTGCCCCCGAGCTGAAAATCGAAAGAAAGAAAAGCTTCGTATGCGCTTAGATCTGGTAAAAAAAAAAAAAAAAAAAAAAAAAATCGATTTGTATACAAACTTTCGTAGCTGTATGTGACTCTGTTCTATTACAAAAGCTGATGATAAACAAATGAATTATTTTATATCCGTATTATTATTGAATAATAATAATAATTTTGGCACATAATATTTCAGTAGGGACAATTCCAACTCAAGAGCGTGCTATGTTGATTATTTAGAAACTTTTGAGGCATAGAATCAAACCTTAAAATACATTGAAAACCCGCTTTTATCCCGTCAAGTTCAGCCGTGAGTTTTCGACAATGGTATTAATGGGTAACTAGCATAATTTTAGTTTTCGTATATATATATATATATATATATATATATATATATATATATATATATATATATATATATATATATATATGTGTGTGTGTGTGAGTGAATGTGTGTGTGTGTGCGTTTCGATAGAGAGCAATACTTTTTGATAAACTTTTATTCTTTAAAACTTAATGGAATGGACTTTGAGAAACGTTTAATTAGTCAAACTTTTTTGTAATCTTATATGTTAAATATTTTCTCGAGAGAATTAATTAGCTAAACGTTTAGTTGGCTAAAAATTGACCTAATGGGAAAGTACTTACCTTTGGTGCGAGGAGACCCTGGTTCGATTCCCGGCCAGGTGAGTTTGTGGTACACAATATCCTGACGGCGAGTTTTCTCCCACATTTTTATCCTTTCAATTATTTCATAATCCTTCACTTTTATTAATCATCTGTTTCTTTTACTCTATAGAGTATAAACGTAAGACGTAAAAACAGAAATATTTTTATTCTTTTTTCCTTTTTACATTTTATTCTTTCGTAAACTTAAGTGTGCTAAAACTATATTTGAGGCTGTCTGTAACACTGTAAATATGCAGTAAATCCAACACTTTTAATTTAAAACCAGACTTACCGTGAATGGTGGAGAAGTGTTCTTTATATGCCGGAAGTTATTCTGAGTCAATTTCTATAGGGAGCAGGAGTTACAAATTGCTGCTGTCCCAGACTTTGATCGTTGCTTCTGATACCATTAAAGACCGAGGAATGAGTGTATTGAGACAAAAAAAAAAAAAAAAGTATGAACAAGGGTGCCCATGTTGTGGTTTCCAGGGGGGGCAAGTATAAGCGACATTACAAATGAAGTCTCAAATTTTGTGGTAACTATTGTAAAAAAATCTATTGGGTTTTCGATCTTCTGAAGTACAATTTCCTCTAGAGGGGGGCGAGTGCCCCACCTTGCCCCCCCTGATGGGCGCCCTTGGGTATAAGGACTAATTGCAGTAAGCGTTGACTTTAGTGGCAACACACAAGACCAAGAGTTGTTCCTCTAAATTCATAGAACAGTAAAATTTCTACGCTAATTAGAAGTTTTTGCCGTTTATATATTCCATTAAAAACAAGTATTACAGTATTTATTTTTATTTGTAGTTTAGCGTCCCTTTTAACACCGAGGATATGTGAAACGTGGGCTATAGCTTAACATGGGATCCGAACCATATGAGCACCGACTGTAAATAAAAACAGAGTTTTCCGCGCCAATACGCTACGAAGGAACTCGTTGTAATTCGTTTTATTAGACAATACAGTAATTTTTACAGTTCAAGAAAAAGTAAAAATAGATGCCGCGGAAGTGAATATTAATGACGTATACACAAAAGAAAATGAATTCTCTATTTTAAAAAAAAGATTAAAATGAAAGATATGTAGGAGCAGTTCCTCTTGAGTAATCAGTAATATTTAAGTCACGTAGTTACTGAAAAAAAAAAGTTTTTTAATTTGCAAGACAAGAACATTTTTTAAACATTAACTGAGTAATAACATACATAAACAACTTCTTACGATTACTGAACCACGTGATTTACGTGAATAATAGTATCTATTGTAGCTGTTACAATGTGTTAAGTGGCACATAATATCTTCAATGTATTTTTTAACGATGTCTTGTAACCTCTATACATACTTGCCTTCATTTTTGTTTCATTCAATACTTTTTTTTAATCTCCTGGCAAGAAGTAAGAGCCTACATTGGTTTTGCAAGTGGGAACTCGAAAATCTGTTTTCTCATATGAATTTCATGTTTTCTCATGTGTATCAAGGCCATGAGCAAATAAGAGAACATATTAAGAAAGAAGATTGATATTAAACGTATTATATTCTACAAGTTTGTAGTACAATGCCCTATTATTTTATTTTATTGAGAACTATTATGCAATAGTTTTCCGAAATTTACTGAAACTTGCTTCCTTTTTTTTAATTCTTTTGTTTCTTTCAACAGAAAATTTTGTAATTACTTCTTCCTTGTGTATTTCATGATTCTCTTCTTCTTCTTTCAAGTTGCGAAGCGTAATAATTACAAGAACACTGACTCGTGGCAACTATGCATTCCCATTAAAACAACAATGTTGCCAAATTGTTCTTTCTAAATACATTGAGGATAACACTTTCATACAATGGTTGTATTGAAGAGAAATAAGACAGGTTAAATGATTGCACTTTCCAGACTTAAACATAGATTTATGACACTATGCAAGAGTTAGAAGTCTGCACGGGCTCGGGCTTAAGCCCGACCCGTTCCGCGGGCCGGACTCGGGCCTACAAAACATATATCGCTTCGGGCTCGGGCCGTAAATTTTTAAATATACAGCCATATTTCTCGGACTTTTTCGGGCCTAGCTTTGTAAATATACTGTACAACGATGTTCACTTGACCGTTCTTTCTGGAGAACTTTTAAAGCACAACTGCGAAATTAAACCTCTAATTGATGTAAATAAAAATACAATTTTGCGTTAATTATTAAATTTCTGTAATTCGGGCTTATATCGGACTCATTTGATCATTTAGCTCGGGCCTAAATGTTAAACATATTTCGGACTCGGGTCGGGTCTCAAATTATAAATTCACGGGTCTGGCCGGGCCCGGGTTAAAAATTTCGGCCCGTGCTGACTTCTAGCAAGAGTACGGTTTAATATGGGATCCAAACAGTGGCGTAACAAATCTCTTCGAGGCCCCGGTGCAGAAGGGTAATTGTGGGACTCCCAATCAACGAGTTACAGTATTTCGAAGATATAACAGTTGCAGCTTGAAGTACGATAGGCATCCTCCTTATTATCCATATTAGAACAGACCCCCAGTTCTGCGGAGTTCCTTGCTTCAGCAGTGGCTGGCCCTCTTCTCTTGAGGCAATGAATATGTAACACCACTAAAACAAAACAAATAGCCTACAAGATCTTTAAATTTCAACGAACACTTTACAGATAAAGTTTCTATAATTGACGTAATGACATATCAACGTTCGGTTTTGTCGTTATTTAAATGGCTCTTTTGCTATTCTGGATTCAAGAGCCTAGCCTAAGCTTGCTATCTGCAAGACATCGTCCGCCTTATGCAGAGTCGTTTTGACTTATGATTATATGACTAAGCGTCTGACTACTGAAGGAATCTTATGTTAGTCGAACTCATTAGTATGGCACTAATCACGCGTCAATACAACTCTGCATAAGGCCCCGTCTGTTGTACACTCTAATCACAAAAAAACCAGACTGCCTTCCAGAGACTACCAGTACATTGAACTTAGATCTTTACGCCCTTCAGATCTGTGCTTACAGACAAATTTATTTTCCCTGCCTTCTGACAGAGATTAACGTGTGTAGTCTTACAAAAGGGTAGGGAGGTAGATAGATGAAAATCAACGTATTGGGTGATGCGGGATTATTCGAGCCTGAAAGCGGCAGGATTATCAAGAAAGTTACATTCAGAGAAGGAGCACTTCTGAAATCATGCTTCCGTGGTTTGATGGCTAGCATCACGGAACTGTAAAGCTTTTTATTTTAGCATGGGTTCGAATCCTATCTGCTAGAATATTTTAAAATAAAAGATCTGCTTTTTATTGCGAAGAGCATTTATGTTTCCTGTATCACATATGGATGCAAGAAAATTATAAATACGTCACAGCTACTTAATAATAGGAAATTAAATCACCTATATTAAACAAAATCACATATCCTCCTCGTCTTGTCTCTAATGTGCATGTGGTAATGGTTCGATTCTCGGTGGGAGAGAACAAAAAATTAATTTTACAATTAGTTACGTTCATTTATTACCCGTCTCATTTAATCTATAGGGCATAACCGTGGGGTGATAAACTTAAAAAAAAAAAAAAAATTCTTTTCTTTTATTCTCTCTATCTTTTTTCTTCCAATATATATTCTTAAACACAAAGCAATATGGGAAGATCTTAATCAAAGAATCTACTTATTCAGTATTTCGAACAGTAGTTCAATATTTTATTAATGTAATAAAATAAATACCTAGATTCAGTAGCCACCATTTGATTTTTCAGTGTTTATTATTATTATTATTATTATTATTATTATTATTATTATTATTATTATTATTATTATTATTATTATTATTATTATTATTATTATTATTATTTGCAGACGAAAAAGTACCAGATATTTTATGTGTTACAAAACCTTAAATTGTCCAGGAAAGTTCAAAATCCAGCGGTATTATTCAACCAACCAATACGATACCAGGGAAATAACACAAATAAGCCATTAGTAATACAAGTATACATTTTCCGTAACTCGTGATTTGCCACCTTAAAACAAATCTGAAATCGGGTTTATTTCCTGTTGGCCTCCAGGACTGTTTCGTGGTAAATCATCCGCAGCGGAATGATGTCCATACTTCAGCCAAGAAATAACTAGCTCGTCTACTTTGAGCTTGTTTAGCGGTGGGAAATTAACATTGATGAACAACAAGTTAGACAATGTTTGAGCACTTAGTCTATTTCTAATATCAGTTATCTATAAATTCATAAGGGAAAATCCCCGTTCTCACTCTGTCGTGGAAATTGATAATACTTCTACCCGATTCTGCAACTTCTCATCGACAATCTGCTTGTTAGACTTAAATCTGATAACGATTTTTCTCGGCAGTTTTGAAATACTCAACAAGAAGTATAATCTCTCTATCACCATACAACATCTTTTCCATATCGACCATGTCAGTTGGCAATGTCGACTCATGGAGAACAGAAACTTCATCTACCAAACCTTCGATAGGGAATCTTGTGCATAAATTATCAATTAAAGCCTGATAAACTGATGATTTCTTTTTTGTTTATAAATTTAATTTTTGTAATTACACATGAAGGTTTAATGCCCTTACCAAGTTTCCTACCCCCTCTAGAAAGCGAAAGGGAACGAGGTTCCTGGAAAGTGTTGAGAGGTGAATGGGAATTTCCCTCCTTCTTCCTCTTCAATTACCACACTGTTGTTTGCCATGGGCCAAATTACGATGAATTTCAATTAAATTATCGTAGTATAATTATTTCCATGATGCATTATCAATACTTTTCAGTGGAAAAAAGGATGAAATTTGAAAGTCCCAAATCAAGGTAAGCAGACCAACATAAAGGGGAGGGGGAGTAAAATTTTCAATATAATTATGCGTATAATCCAAACTTAAAAATTCAGTGTAATTAAGCTTACAGTACAAATTTTATGTCTATTTTTCTCACAACTTTATGGGTTGATTGCCGTGTGCTGTAAGCGCTCCATATAATAAACATAAGCTTCAGCAATTATTATAGTAGAAAGCAATGGATATATGAAGCAAAGCACTGTATTTTTTGTTTCTGATTTTTTTTCTTAACTAATATCGATCATTTTTACAAATCAACTCACTACGAAATTTCCATAAATATATTCCATAAAGGAGAATTAAAAAAAAAAATGCTAGGACACAGTCTGTTTATTTTCAATAAAGAGTTAATACACTGAATTTCAGCTCCATAATTTTAACGGCTTGCGAGATACTCATTTTTTTTCGCAAAAAATCGGATCGTCATTATCTCCTTAGGATGTTATGTATTATAATGAAAGCAATATAATATCCCAGTTTGGATTAAGGCCTAACTATATTCCAAAAGTCATTTCATTTGATTTTGCAATTTGACCGTGATGATCAGGCACACATAGTTACATTCAATTTTTTATATAATAATTTATACTAGCCGAACCTGCGCTCTTTACACAGCGCATCATTCATATATGAGCATGAATCTCCTTGTTATTCCTCACATCTGTACATGTCCCTTTGCAGACACAGGTGAAAGAAGTCTTGGTAAAAATCGGCAAGAGATACCGTAAAGGGAAGATTTTTTCGATTACTTTTTCAATATCTCGTACCGTTTGCAAATTTGAGCCTACTTCCGGTTGCAATTTTTAATTCAGGGGTGCCCACAAGGGGGGGCTATGACGCAAAGTGCGTCATTGAAATATTTGAGGGGGGTTAAAAATCTGTATAAATATGTTTGACGGAATGTAAAAATTAATCGAATTTTTTTTTTCATGGAAGAACACCTACGGGTAGACAATTGGGGGGGTGCGTCATGGACATAAGGGGGGGCACCACTGTTTAATTCATGTATGATCTGTGTTTTCTTTCTTCTTGCATGTAGTATGTAATAAGTAATTGCATAAACTAAGTAACTCTATGGCCTATGGAACCCGGAGGTTCAATGCCGCGTTCACAAAAGCTCTCCATTGACTTCTATTCTTAGCCAATTGGATCCAGTTTCTACTTTGTATTTCTATTTCTGCGAAATTTATCGTAATATTGTCCTCCCATTTGCACCTAGGTCTTCCTAATGGTAGTTTTCCAGCTGTCTTCCAGTTAAGATTTTGAAAGCGTTCGTTCTTTCTTCCATCCTGGCTACATGACCTGCCCACCTGAGCCTCCTAGATTTGATGACCCTAACAGGGTTGGATAAACCGTATAAATTATGTAGTTCCTCGTTATGAAGTTTCCGCCATTCTCTATTCCCGTTCCTCTTGGGTCTGAATATTCGTCTCAGGATCTTGTTCTCAAGTACTTTCAATCTATGTTCTTCGTTCCGAGTAAGAGACCATATTTGGCAACCATACAGAACAACAGGCATGATTATCGTTTTATACATTTTAAAATAAGCTAATACATTACACATATAATCAATTATAATGTCAGTGATATATGGTGTTCGTTGGACAAAACACTCCAAACAATAAAGATTCAACTTAAACTAGATGGAGAAATGGTTATCCGTTTTTCATCATAATTTGGCCATGAAACAAATACCTGAGAGATATGCAGCCCCTATATACAATTATACGGTGCTGGAATGTATAATAGGTAGGTTATGATGTTTTATTTTTTTTTATTTCAAAACTTCCAGTGTACCCGCAAAAATGTAATAAATAAATAATGGTAATGTTTTTTAAATATTGAGTTAGAACTGGACAATCTACGCAAAATTTGCAATCGATCAGTGAAAACGTCATCTTTCTAGAACCTGTAGCTTCCGAGATCTCACTGTCGAAAGGATTTGCCACAAACATATAAACGTCCACAAACGTATAGTTTAAAAACTCCGGAGATGGCAGCACAATTTATTTGCATTTATTTCGGAGAAGGCTTATTAAAAGGCAAAGGATTTGAACAATAATTTAAGAGGATAAACTTTGTGAAAAAGATCTCTTTAAGTAATTTATTTAAAGTACACCTTTTAAAAAATATTTGTCTTTGTTATAAACGTAAAATCACAAATGACCGTAAATCAAAGGTTTGAAAGCTAAAGTTATAGGTTGGAGCTCGATCGCTCTTAATTGCTATTGTAGCATTTTAATAGATAGATATTACAGTGATTCAAAAAAGTATTTTTTTCCAGTAGTTAGCTCCTCTAAAAACTCACAGGTCTCGAAAGCCAAGTAGTAGTATAAGCCCTATTGCTATTATTACAATTAAAAATATCAATATCCAAAAGTGCCTGAAGTTCTTTTTTCACTTGGTTAGATACTCACTTCAGGTAAGTAGGCAGAAACAAATGGAAAAAGAAGGGAAATGAAAGTCTTGAAAGTAAAACGAAGACAAATTTACCGGTCTTCAGAAGATACTGTCTACAATGCAGTGAGCAGAGTGGGTCGGTAGATCAGACTGAGTCGGTGGGAAGCAGTGGGTCAATATGGATGGTGGATCGCAGTAGACCACGGTGGGTGGTGGGTCGCAGTGGGTCACGGTGGGTGTGGGTCACAGCGGGTCACATGCTGTTGACTCACGACCCACTCAGAAAACTTGACCCACTCTATCTCTGATGCTAACCTTATAGCCATGAGAAACCTCCGTTCTCACCAGGGAAGGGTCCGAATGGGACACTCGAGTTGCCGAATGACATGTATCAGACATGAAAGAAGGTGTTAAACTATGTACATATGCAAATTTATAGCGGCTGAGGGCAACATGGAAAAGCAGGAGATCTGGAAGAAATATGGCCGACCGTAGGGCCCAGCAACAAAGAAAACTAAGGAATCACTCGTTCTACACGTGAATGGCCACAAAAATTAAGTTCAAATGTTTAGCAGTAAATGCATGATAAGATCTGCTATATCTGTAATTAACATCATGGCCGCCATATTAAGCGGTCATCTTGAATTCGGACTCATAATGTAAAAGAGAAAGTGGGTCATGTGGCATATGAAATAGCACTGAAATTTTATCAGGAATTCATTGGTATTAACCAGTTTGTATTAACTTTATTGCAAATTGGGGTGTAACATGCAAAAAAGTGAGGGGTTATTTGAACAAACTGTGGAATAACCTGTCGGAATAATGTTAGAATATGATGCGTATTTAAAAAAAAAAAAAATACAAAGAACATTTGCACATGCAAAAAGCTGATAATATTGCAGTGTTAAAGATGGATGGTTCTTGTCACGTTAAAACACCCGAAACAAAGGAGGGCTGTGGATTACAGGTACAATTATGAGCTGGTTCTTCTCAAAGAAAATAACATATATCATCACATAAGCAAGTATACTAATAAAGGTACGTACCAATCTATGAAGAACAGTTGATGGGAAGAGTATCCATAACAGTGTGATGAAAACACAAGAGTTGTTCTCACCTGATACGCTATCATCTATCTCTAACATTTGATATTCTTCGACCACTGTATCAGGCACGTAGCTAGGATTTTGTAATAGGGGGGTCCGTGACGAAATACTGTGGTTATCATACCATGGGCTCGATCATACTAAACTATTTTACTGGCAACATATGTTGGTCCGTTTAGTCAGTATTTTATAATAGGAGGGGGGTGACATGTAGTACTGTGGTTACACACCAGAGGCACGATACATCTAAACTATTTTACTGGCAACATACCCATATTGGTTTGTTAGGACACTAAAATGAGGATATGTCAGTAAGTATTTTAATAACAAACTATAAAGAAATCTCGAGTAAAAGAATATGTAAAACGTTTTGAAAAAGATATCTTCCGAGGTCATTCGAACTCAGTTCTTGTCTTCTTTCTTTTTCTTTTCCTCATCTTCATTTAATGCCGTCAAGGATGGCAACAAGATCTCTTTCGGCAGTAAACACATCCTATAAAATGGATTATTGTTGCCGAGAAATTGAAAATTTCTTCAATAAGTGTAACTGGAATCTATGTTGCCATGCTCATATTATTGGTGATTGGGAGCATTTCTTAAGTTCTACCTGAGAGTCTGTCTGTTGGAACCAGTTTATCGATCGTCATTTGTAGTCCATAGGATTAGCATGGAACTAGATGGAATTCGGTATGCTCCATTACAATAATGTACATATTTAACTTGAGTCCCCAGTTTCCACCACAACGTAGCTCCTCATAAGAAAGAGTAACCAAACACTTACTGTGGCTTTTTATTTTAAATGCTGGTTCTTCTTTCTTTTTTCTTTTTGTTTCATCCTTCCTTAATATTTTTTTTTCATTTCTGGTCTGAAGGGGGGGGGGGGTCCGGACCCCCCGGACCCACCCCTTGGCTACGTGCCTGACTGTATCAATATTTACTAAAAACTACATTTCTAATCTTCTGCACAGGTATTATTGTCGTACGTCCCAAACTTAAGCACTAATAATGACACAACTACCTGGGGATTCATATTCATGCCCACAAGAAGAAATATTTTTTCCAAATGATGAATTAGAATATACGTTGTCATTTTTTTACCACTTCCTCAACAGTGACTCACTGACCAAGGGCACATTAACCTTGCTACCAACCACTATATTTACTTTACTACTTCACTGATAACGCAGAGTTAGCATACGCGCCTTTGGCGTGGGAGGCCCGGGTTCGATTCCCGGCGGGAGCTCATGTGATTCGGATTCCACGTTAATAAGTAGGTCCCCGTCTCATATAGCCTCGCTGCTGAACGGGTCGTTAAACTCAAAATCAACTGAACTCAACTGATAACGCAGATACTAGCTAATGAGCTTTCTCGCGTATTTTCTGTCTGCAAACTGGACACACAGTAGGTGGCACGGACTCACCTTTGGTCTCTTCTTGTAAACACACTTTTCCTTTGATCTGTATACAACCAGAGTTCTCCAAGGTCTAGCTATTGCGTCACACTAGTAAGTCTATATCAGAGAACTTATATGCGTCTTTCTTGCATGTAACTTCTCAACTTGCAATAGTAACTACAAAATGGTTAACATCAATGTATTCCTGGTAAAATTTCAGTGCCATTTCATATGCCACATGACCCACTTTATTGTTTATACTGTGAATCCAAATTCAAGATGGCCACTTTGAATATGGCAGCCATGATGTTCATTACAAATAGCAGATCTTAAGTATCTACTACTAAACATTTAGCTTCATTTCTGTGAACATTCACGCGCGGAACAAGTGATTCCTTAGCTTTCCTTGTTACTGGGCCCTACGGTCGGAAATATTTGTTCCAGCTCTCCTGCTTTTCCATGTTGCCCTCAGCCGCTATAAATTTGCATATGTACATAGTTTTACACCCTCCTTCATATCTGATACATGTCGTTTCGGCAACTCCCGTACCCCATTCGGACCCTTCCCTGATCAGTGGGAGAGCTATACTGCTTCAGATCTCTCCTTAAATTGTAGGTCTCATTCTATTTTTATTACCTCTCTGTTCATTGCTGGAGTCAAATAAAAGTCAATCAACAAATTTAAAGGAGGAATAAAGGTAAAACATTTCCATTTACGTATACTTCTAGTGAGCTCCTTCATGGCTAAACAGCGTACGCGTCTTTGCCGTGACAGGCCAGGGTCCGATTCTTTGTGGGAGCACATTTTGTTCAGATCTCACATTAGCTTTCTAACACATAGACTATATATAATTAAATATTACGGTCCCAGTTCGTTTAAAATTACTTTAGTATCCACCAAAACTTACCACGATAATTATTTCAATAAATTAAACTATTTTTATTCCTTTTAAACTTCGTGTTTCCTTAATACTTATCATTCAATTCGCTGAAATTATAAATACACTTCAATCAACTATGGCTTCTTCACTTATTATATCTTTAACAGCATAAATAAAACAAGTGTAAACAAGTCTGGCCATAAGATTTGTTATCATGAGGTACCGAACTATTGCCCTTATTGCCCCATAACTAAATGTACAGAAACGTTATCATTGCAACCTGTAGGATCACATTTCATATAGTCTCGCTGCCGTGAGGGACGCTAAACCCTCATACAAACTAATCATTGTGTACTTCTAAATCGCTTAACGAACCTAAGCATCGAAACTTGGCATTAAACAAAACGAGTTACGGGCTTGAGACATTGAGTACAAGTAAATTCAGATTCAAGGACTTTGGTTTTAAAAAAAACTCAAAGAAAGGTTTTAAAAAGTCAAAGAAATTATAGTCCTGGACACTTTTAAATTGATTTTTTTTAAAGTTATTATTATTATCTTAATTAGAGAAATTGAAGACTTTGGGTCAAAAACCCGTCAAATCCAAACAGTGAAAGTGTAAAGGAGATAACTTTACAAGAGTTTCAGTTCATCCAATTTTCCTTCAAACTTGGCACATATATACTAGACCGAAAATAAATCGTCACATATTTTTTGTTTCTTTCGGAAAATAGGGTAAGGGGGCGAAGGGACCCCTTTTCAGAAAAGGGTCCCCTTGATTAACAGGGCCACTTTAAACAAACGGAACTCTGCCTATGTAAAGATGACTTCAAAGTAGGTGTTGCCGTTTTTGCGAGAAAAGGGTTGCAGAGGCAATTCTCCGATCGAAATGACAAAGAAACCCGCACAATCCTTACGGAAATTGGATTTCGGTGGAATTGCTAAAAACCGTGATATGTTGTAGATATTGTGTTCCTGAAAAAAGTCTCAGTGGGCACTACCACAAATCACTGACGGTTTGGTCACTACAGGGCCATTTTTTTTTTAAACAACCGAAGATAACGACAGTAAAATGAGTGTCTGGATTACAGTAAAATGACAAAAACCGTGATATGTTGTAGATATTGTGATCATGAGAAAAAGTCTCAAAAAGCACAACCACCAATCACTGACCGTTTGGCCACTACAAGGCCACATTTTTGGAAACAGCAGAAGGTAACGTTATTCTGGATTTCGGCGGAATTGCTTGAAACCGTGATGTGTGGTAGAGATTGTGATCCTGAAGAAAAAGTCTCAATTTGCACAACCATCCATTACTAACCGTTTGGCAACTACAGGACAACTTAAAAAAAAAGAAAAAAGAAAAAAGCTGAAGGTAACGTTATTCTGGATTTTGGTGGAATTGCTTGAAACCGTGATATGTTGTAGATATTGTAATCCTGAAAAAAGTTTGAACAGGCGTAGCCACCAATCAATGACCGTTTGGTCGCTATAGGGCCACTTAAAAAAGAAAACAGAGTGTAACGCTAACGGTATTCTGAATTTCGGTGGAATTGCTTGAAACCGTGATATGATGTAGATATTGTTATCCTGAGAAAAGGTCTCAAGAGGCACAACCATCCATTACTGACCGTTTGACCATTATAGGGGCACTTTTTTTTATTAACGAGCAGGCGGTAACGGTATTCTGGATTTCGGTGTAATTACTTGAAACTGTGATATGTTGTAAATATTGTGATCCTGGAAAAAAGTCTCAATGGACACATCCTTCAATCAGTGACCATTTGGCAATTACAGTGCTAATTTTTTTTAAAAAACAGCAGAAGGTAAGGATACTCTGGAATTTTGGTAAAATGGTATGAGACCCTTAAATGTCCTATCCCACAACCCGGAAAAGCGATGGGGAGAGTAGTGGCTAACTTTAAGCATAGACAGCATTCAAATGTTCTTCTTGCGGGACAGAGGAAAACCCTGGAAAGCCCTAGACATTGTTTTTCTCAGAATCACGACATCTACAATATATCAGTTTCATTTATTTACACCGATATAAAAAATATCGCTATATCCGTTTTTTTTTTTTTAAATCTGGACCTGTAGTGGCAAAACAGTCATAATTCGATGATTGTGTCCATTAAGACTTTTTCTCATAATGAGAAGATCTTCAACATATCTCAGTTTTACTCAATTTTACCGATTCCAGAACATCGTTATACTCGGCTGCTTTCAAGAAAGTAGCCCTGTAGTGACCAAACGATTAGCGATTTTCCTCAGGATGACAATATCTGCAACATATTACGGTTTCTGTCATTTTGACCGAAATCCAGAATATCACTATCTTCGGCTCGGCTGCTTTCAAAAAAGTGGCCTCGTAGTGGCCAAACGGTCAGTGATTACTGGTTGTACCCATTAAGACCTTTTCTCAGGATTACAAAAGCTAACAACATATCACGCTTTCAGTCATTTTGACCGAAATCCAGAACATCACTATCTTCGGTTGCTTTCAAAAAGTGGCCTCGTACTGGTGAAACTGTCAGTGAGTGGTAGTTGTGCCCATTAAGACTTTTCCTCAGGCTCACAATATCTACGTACATCATATCACAGTTTCAAGCAATACCACCGAAATCCAGAATAACGTTACCATCTGCTGTTTTCAAAAAAGCGACCCTGTAGTGGCCAAACAATCAGTGATTTGGTGGTTGTGCCCATTGAGACTTTTTCTCAGGATCACAACATCTACAACATATCACGGTTTTAATCATTTTTACCATAACCCAGAATGTTTTATCTTCGGCTGTTTTCAAAAAAGTGCCCCTGTAGTGGACAAACGGTGCGAGATTTGTGGTTGTGCCCATAGAGACTTTTTCTTAGGAACACAATATCTACAACATATCACGGTTTCAATCAATACCACCGAAATCCAATTTCCGTAAGGTTTGTGCAGAATCTTTTGTCATTTCGAAGGGGGTCATTGCCCCCTGCAACCCTTTTCTCGCAAAAACAACAAAACCCGTATTTCCTACTTTGAAGTCAGTCATCTTTGCATCGGTAGAATTAAGTTTATTTAATGTGGCCCTTGTAATGAATGGTCCTTTATTTGAAGAGAGGCCCTTTGCCCCTTCATTTATTTTCCGAAAGAAACCAAAAATATGTGTCGATTATATATATATGGGGGGGGGGGTGTTTGTGTGTGTGCCAAGTTTGAAAAAATCGGATGACGAAAAACCCTTGTGAAGCTATCTCCTTTATATTTTCACTTTTTGGACTTCACGGGGTTTTGCCCCCAAAGTCTTCAATTGATTCCTCATCTGCTGTTGTCAACGCATCCCAACAATTTAACTTAGTATTCAGAGAGAAATGGAACAGTGTCCGTACCTCCTATCTAACCCTGCCTAAGTCTGATGTTCAAGAATAGTTTGCTCTTGAGCATCTTAGCCTTCGTCTGTCAGCGCCGTCCCAATCATATCGCAATTACGATCGCTCACTAAGAAAATAAAGAGAATAATGAGTGTGTTTTTAAGTAATTCTTTATATCTTTAGTAGGACTTCATTTGTTGGAATAGCATTACGTTATTTTAGGATAAGTTGTCAAAGTAAAAGGTTCATATAGTCTGTCACTGGAAGGTTTGGCCCTCTTTCTTGGTTGACATATCACTGTCTCGATAATAACAAACGATTGGGAGAATACTTTCTTCTTATTGATAGATAACGATTAGCATTTCTATTGTAAGCTAGAACGATTAGCATAATTAAGCATTTTCATCTTTTTTTCTAAAAAATCCTTTTTCTCTCTTCCTCTCTCTCTGGAGAATCTAGCAATCTTACACAAAACTCATATCGTTGGGAATATTAGGCTTATCAAAGTAGTTAATATTAAACATGTGTAATATCCAGTGGCGTCGCCCTGTGCAGTTCACAAGAACACGCGAACCACGAAATATCATGAACTGTCTGTTGATCCTTAAGATATCTAATAATATTTAGAATATTATTATATTGTCGTTTCGTTTCTACTGTCCGCTTGCTTTAACCCTTGTGTATATGCATTCCATCATTACACCATGTTCACAACAGAGCTACGAATGTGATATACTGCTCTGTGTGTAATACAGAAGGGAAGCGCGGGCAGCTGAGCGGAGGAACTGTGGTCTCCTAACGTTCAAATCAAGAGTTGAACGTTCAGCGTTGACAGCTGTTGTTGACTAATTCCCGGTTATGTGGCGCTTTAAATAGAATCAAAGAATGAACTTCTGCAATTTAAAATAAAAGAATATAGTAAAAGAATATAGCTCATTCTTTCAATGTTATCTACACTTTTTTTTTTTAATCTCAATTTCTTGTAATGAAAATAAACTAATGGAACAAACAAAATTACGGTCTTTCAAGGTCGTACCAAGGGGGATGGGAGACTTAAAACCAGTGTTGGGTAAGTTACTTATAAAAATGTAACGCGTTACTAGTTACTTTACTTTCTCTTAAAATGTAACGCATTACTTGCCTCCAAAAAGTAATTGTTACTTTACTTCGAAAGTAACACGTTACTAACGCGTTACTTTTAGGTCAGAAACTTTAAAAATGTGTAAAAAATTATGACTTCAATTTTCCGTACTACTATTACTACCGCTATTATTATTATTATTATTATTATTATTATTATTGTTATTATTATTATTATTATTATTATTATTATTATTATTATTATTATTATTATTATTATTATTATTATTATTATTATTATTATTATTATTGCATGTTCTGAATCGCTTTATGTAAATGCAAGGACAAATTTTTACTTGATATATGAACATTTTCATATAATGTAACATTGATAAAATGCCATACTGCGTTACTCGTAGGGATGGACACGAGCGAGTTCGAGCGAGTTTTCTTTGACACTCGATTCGACTAGAAACAGACATATTTGAGCTCGACCCGAGAACTCGACTCGAATTGGGGTCGAGTTCCGAGTCGACTCGAGCCAAATCCGGTGTGTACCTTCGAGTACATTCTTCAAGTATATTACATAGACAGTATAATTATTATCAATGAAACTACTACTACTACAACTTTTATTATTATTATTATTATTATTATTATTATTATTATTATTATTATTATTATTATTATTATTATTATTATTATTATTATTTATTATACCAACACTGTATATAAAAACAAAGATAGGCCGTTTGTGTTTGAATACTAAAAAACTAGTTGATTGCCAACCACGGTAGTCGTGAAGTCTAGGAGTCAAGGACATTGTTCATGAGCTTCTGAATTTGGATTGAGGGTCTAGATTGAGTATTCGGGTTCGAGCCAAACACTGTTAAAAGTTGTAGGGCACTGGCCAAATATCTTCAAAACTGCTCGGCCCGGGCTTAGAATTGTTAACGACTCGAGCAGCTCGGCTCATAGCTCATTCACTATCGACCAGAACCGAGAAGTGAGCCGAGGCAACAGCTCACCCAACCGACTCGGCTAGAGCCCTCAATTGAGCCGAACCGAGCAAATGGCTCATTCCTACCAAGCCAGCTCGAGCCGATGGTTCACTGCAAGTGAACCGGCTCGAGCCATCTTCTCAGTTGAGCCGAACCGAGCTGAGCTTGTTATAAAAAATCTCTTGTGGTCTCGTTATCGAGACGAGACGAGATGCGAGCAGTGTCCCCTCTCGTGAGCAACACTAGAAGTATTCCATGGCTTTCGTTTTCCAGTGTAATCAGTCCATGATTTCAAGACGACTTAAAACAAACGAGCCATTTATCAAACTCGACTGGACTCGAAACTCGACGCAAAAAACTGAATCGGCTCGGAACTCGACTCGAGGATATTACCCTTGACTTGACTCGAAACTCGACTTGAATTCGAGTCGAGTCGAGTTTTAGCTTGACTCGTGTTCATCCCTATGCGTTAGAAAAATGGTTGCTTATTATTATTCTGCTAAACTAATTATATAATAATAACAATGTTGTTATGTAAAATTAAAAATAAAGAATATAGAGAAACATTACACTACTCTATAATCAACGGGACTCTAGGATAAGCAAACTGATCTGAAAGAACTCCAATATTACATACCACCAGCAAACTATTTTCTAGTAATAAACTAGGTCTGCTCATCAAAACACAGTTTATTCATATTAACCCCATACTGTAAATTGTTAATTACGGCACCCTAGTTGTTGATAAATATTTTCCACCAGGGCACTTCCGACACTTTACTTTTAAATTCTGTCCACCATCATCCTCGGTTCTTAAGAAAAAAAGTATTCTTTCAAATCTTCGAACGGTAAAATATTTTCGTTCTCCATCTTTATAAAAGCAACAGTAAAATAGACTACCGGTATCATTGTACTCCTAGTTCACTCACTGAATGTATTGATTTGAAGCTGTCAAAATCTACGACAAAATCTTCCAGGTGCTTGCAATCAGTACACGTGATTTCCCTAAGGCTGTCCTCATCTTCAAAAAACAGCAAGTGGCACTACGAACTTATCTGTTTCTCTGTGTGTCTGTGACTGTCGGTCACTGACATACATAGTTCATGCTCGATTGTTTCATTCTGAGAAATTCTCTTACAGGAAAGAAACATTTGTTTCCGAAAAAAATATATACCTATATTGTAGTTACTCATCCGAAATGTAACGCGAAAAAAGTAACGCAAACTAGGTACGTTACTTAAAAATTTGTAACGCGTTACCGTTACAGTTACTTTGGAAAAAATGTAACGCTTTACTAGGAAACGTTACTTAAAAAGTAACGCGTTACTTGCGTTACGTTACTTCCCAACACTGCTTAAAACCCTTCCCCAGAGATTCTTAAGTTAACGCAGAACAAAATTAAATTTTTAATTTATTTTCAACACTTCTTTCTACGAAATACGTATAATAATCGATTTTTCTTTCGGCTATGGTTTCCCTGCCAAAATAAACGGAATGTTTGTAAGAAAAGCGAATAACTTATCAAAATATACTGTACTTAATAATATTGGTACAATGATAAAATCTTATCTTCTGTATTGTGGGAACCTGAACGAAATTTAGGATCTGATTTTCCTATTTCAACGTTCATCTTTAACACATGCAAAATAGAAAAAAATAGGAGTATTGGCATTTGTACTAACGTACGTTTACCTGTAATGCTTCTAAAAACGCGGAAAGGTTTTTTCTTTGAGTGGATTGGGTGGGGCGTAACTTACTTCGGAAATTGTACTTCATGCGCAGAAACATTATTCGCTCAGTGTATTTTAAAGTGGCAAAAGTGAAAATGTGTTGTGTGGTGGTATACTGATTGACTTATAAATGTATTTGCTAGTATTTATTATTTATTTTTCATAATTTCCATCAGCTATGTACTGCTAAATTTTTTCTTACTGTTTGGTATACGTTCGAGCGTTTTCAAAACTATAGCTTATATTCATCTTTTTACCTTCATTTTATCTCTCAATTAAAAGTAAATATATAATGAACTATAAAGAAATTAGGTGGATATATTCCGTACACTCCCGTATACCCTCCTCGATAGGTTTGTAGTGTTAGGTTTTTCTAAAATACTTTCTTATAATAGTGAATCTAAGGGCTCTTCGATACAGAAGCATTTTTCGGAAGATTTCTTGTAAGAAATACCTATCATTATGCTATCCTATTTTGTACAGGCTTCTATTGAGTAATTGCAATCTAGTCGTACTGTATATCTTTTAGTATCCTGATAGGTTGTTAAAGTTTAGAAAGAAGATAGAACATAATCGACCGAACTAAACTATCATCTGGAGCTGAAAACTAAACTGTGTTCAAAGGGCCCCTTGACACAAGGAGCTCAAAATTGAAGTATCGAATTTTAGCAAAACTCTGGTGCTATCAGGAAGGTATGGAGCTGACACATTATGAAAACTATAGTTTCCGAAATAAAGTAATTATCATGGCAGACGCTGACAAAATATTAAAATATTTTATAATGAAGTATATGGGAGACTACATGTGACAAATGGGTACTTACAATACCAACCAGTAATGGCTTTTGACCCGGGAAGCTGCCATCACGTTTCATATGTTCAGCCACGTAGACCTGAGCATTCTCGATTTGGTAGATACCTAATGTTATTTCATAGTCTGTAGTTAGACAAGGAAATTCAGTGGGTGAAGTAGTATCACATGGCGTACAAACTTGCAATGTCCATCTACCAATGTCTCCCGTATCGATAACCTTTTGTTGCAGATGATTTGGCAGATTAGTACGTGGTAGTATAATAGCAACTTCTTGCATTTCATAGAAATCTTTAGTAAAGGGTGCAGCGAACTGGTTTTCCATGGCGCAAGGAATCAGAATATATGCACGAATATGTGTCAACGTTGCTATGGTGACTCTATTTCTGTATATTTTGATATACATATTTTTGGCCTCTACTGACCATCTGTATCTAGTGACAACACGTGAAAAGCTAGCATGCTGCTTCATGTTGTCTTGAGCCCTTTTGAATGAGAGCAGGCATGTTGGCAAGTATTTCTGCTTCCTGCAATACAGGTATGAGTCCCGAAATCGTCGCTGGACCAGAATGCAGTCACCAGCCTCTATGAAGTCGTGTAAGTTATTAGTAGCATCTCTGAACGAAGAGTTGATAGTGTTGACATCGTTATTTGCACCAACGAATGGGATTATAATATCGACAATAAACCCTGAAAATGTGACAATCATTGGCTTTACAAGAGAACAACATTTCTGTACACTGTGCGAACGTCTCTGAACACTGTAATTATTTGACTTTTCAGTATATATGTAAGTACCATCCAAACTAACACAAGTTTATTTGTTGGAATTCCATGTAATTTCTACTCTACTCCGGAACTTTGATGAGAACGAGATCGCGATCTATTTTTTAATACCTAGAATAGTGGGAACAAACCTTTCTAGCAAGACCTCGCGAACAAATTGCAGTGCTCTACATGCTCCACTTTCGTCTTTGTATTTAAACAGTGCAGCTGGAAAACTGTTTGACAAATCATGTCGCAGTTTCATGAGGAGCATTGCCAATCTGTTATCGATACTCGTGTTGGCACTTGGTTGCAAATGGGAACAGAACTGACGAAGGTGCATAAACTGCCCGCTTTTTACACCATTGAAAGCAAATAGGTCATTGTCCGAAACACAGGTAGCTTCAATAGCGTATGAAAAGGGTTCAGTTTGTACACCGTAACTGGTCATATTTGCTTCAACCGAAAGAGTTCCTTCACAAACACCACTAGCTACTAGAACTTCCTTAAGTAAGTTTCAGACTTTGCACCAACAATTTATACAGAGATAACTTCCGCTTCAAAATAGAAAGATTTCTCAAGCGAACCACGCAAGTAACTTGCGACCTGTAACTCCATTTCACCTACGAATCAGCGATAGAATATCCTCGGTAACCGACTGTCATGTCACAGCAATGTCACTCCGAAATGGTCACTCTCAGATTGAAATAAATCAAACGTTCAGTCCTGTAAACAGACACTATGAAGATTCTCTAGCATTCCTCTACAAATGAGCGATAGCACAAATACGATTCGCAGTAAGTAACGTAATCTAGCGATGTACTGTATATTGGGGTTTTCGTTGCTCCAGTTAATTACGCTTGCTCTATCCTCTCTCCCTACACTAGCTATAAACTATGCTGCTGCGATGATGATGTTGCTGATCTGGTGGTATTCTTCCCGAAGGTTCTTTGCGAAAGATGAACTCACAGGAACGTTATTTTGTGCGACATATGCTCCCGTACGTTGCACTTAAATATTCTCGATTTCTCACTTTTTGTCCGGCACAGTAGTCGGAAATTATAAAAGTCTCCATCGTGGTTTTTAACTATTATTTACCGGTGTATATGCTTTACTCGCTGTCCAAAATCCAGTTCCCTAAGGTGCCTAAAAATCTTCATTTGTCATATGTAGTGTCCCTTATACTCCATTATTTAAAAAAATGATATTTTGCTCCTGTCCGCCAAGATGATGTCTTTATTTCGGAAACTATATTTTTTCATAATGTGTCAGCCCTATACCTCCCTGATAGCACCAAAATTTCGCAAAAATTCGACACTTCAATTTTGAGCTTGTGCAAAGGGTCCTTTCATAGTTGATTTATGTAAATGGGTGACAGATTATGAAATGAAAATATCATTGTTTTGCTTTTCTTGCCTCTTATATGAAGGGAATTAGCAGTGGACCTGAATTGTGCAATGTATTTGGGAGATCTGATTGAAAAAGTAAAGAAGTATGAAAACTGTAAAAACACGTTAAAACTGTGCTGAATTTAACTAGTGCGAGCACCAGCGGCAAACCCATTCTTTAGTATAGAAGTGACTGATGTAGCCTAAAAAGATGTTATACTTCGTCTGTGCTCTTTCTATTCTTTAAAAAAAAAATCTATATTTCTTCATAGAACATAGATTGCATATTATTTCTCGGCTGCAGAATTACATCGGATCAATCGTACATAGATGTAGTGTCTTATAGTATTGGACCCCCGACCCAAACGTTGGACTCATCCAACAAAATTCTCTGGGTGCGCGCCTGGTAAGTGCACCAAATATTCTATCACGATTCGTTCGCATGGTAATTTCTATTAAGACTCATAATGATCTTGTAGAAGAAATGTTATTCTCTGACTTTTGATTGATTGCGTCCGATTTTTGGATGTTTGAATATGCTATATGTCTCCATTAGGAATTGAAGAGATTTTAAGGTGAAGACAATATATTCTTGGAACACTGACTACATATCAAAAAGGCATATCTCAATATCTCTGACCATTTTTACTGTATGGAGATCAATGTTAAAACCGACAGTTGTAGTGGACCACTTTCGGTTTTAGAAGAGATTTAAAGGGTGAAGACAGAATCTATTTTTGGCACACTGAATCAATTCCAGAAGACTACTGCTCGCTATTATCATTTTTGCTGTAAGTATGATTATCGACATTAAAGCTGGACACGGTTGAGTTCAACCACTTTTCTTTTGTATAGAAGGTAAGAGAGAAGATAAAACATATTCTTGGGATGCTGAATCGATTAAAAAAAACAGTTCTTATTATCTATTATCGCGTTTGGTTTGATATCTGTCAACGGATAGACGGATTGATAAACACAGCCTCTTTATAGTCCCATTATTTTGTGCATTGTGTAGTTTGAAAATCTAAGCCTCATTTAGATTCTGACAACAAAACTAGTGATTTTATTTTACCATGCATCATTAGTACCTAGTATAAAAACAATCCATAAAAGCTGATTTTAAACAATATACGAGTTGGCGAAGTGTCGTGACAGCCAATTTTTGTAAGATCAAAAATTTAAGCCACACTTGAACTTCTCATAGCTACAATTTGGATGAAAGTGTGGCTTCTTTACGAGTCGATATGATACGTTATTGGTGACATAAAAATTGCGATTCATTGGAAGTTTTATTTTCTTTCTTCAAAAAACTCAATCTTCCGGCTTCCCGAGCAATTTAGTTAGTTACGTGATATTTTTCTTCATTCAAAACTGCTATGATGTCATACAGCTATCAGACGGCATCTCGAATTCACATAAGTTAATGTCTAATTAAAATAAAAGGCCCATCCTTTTGGACAATTTAGAAGAGTAATGTATATACTTGGAACTTGTCCAAAAATTCCAGAATGCAAGGTTCTTTTACAGAATTAAGGTCGCAAAAATTATGATTCCATCTATGTTAATGTAGACCATCTTTTATTTTCCCCGGAAATGGAAGTGGGTCGTTCGTCCCTCATGACTCAGCAACTTTTAAACTAAGGTCCTCGTTGTTTAGTCTTTCTTGCTTTTGAGTTAATATCTTCCGCTCATTACAAAAAGGTTAGGCTATGCACACGCAAGTTGGCATGCTGCAAGTAACGGATTTCATCTGATATTTATCTCGTTGAAGCTCTTAGAAATAATGACAAATGCAAAATGCAGATAGCTTGAGAGTTATCTTCATAAATGGCATATTTATTAATACATGATGGCCTTGTTTGACACCCGTACAAAAAATTTCCTTATTATGGGTGACTCCTTGTTTTCTGCGAGAGGGTCTTTTAACCAACAAATTGATCTCGAGGGGCCGATGACCTTTTATAGAGGGCTGGGCTATCTACACACTAAAAGCAACTCAAAAATGTTCTTTAGGAAGCTTTCACCACACATACATCAACCACACATACATACACACATCTATCCATCCATACATACATACATATACAGGATGAAACTGAAAGATATGCAGAAACTCTGGAGGTGATTCGTGACATGTAAAGAAGACAAAAATGCCCTCTTGCATGGTGCATTGATGTGCACATCTTTCTATTACATTACAATTGTCAGGTTCGAGTTTCGGTTCCAAGCTGTCACTCGTACACGACGCG
The DNA here is from genome assembly GCF_964235325.1 of Thermobia domestica. Classification (NCBI taxonomy): domain Eukaryota; kingdom Metazoa; phylum Arthropoda; class Insecta; order Zygentoma; family Lepismatidae; genus Thermobia; species Thermobia domestica. Next base: position 99,053,797 of record NC_137469.1, read on the forward strand.
GAATTTGACAACATGCAAAGAACTTTTTGTCTTCTTTTGATATCACGAATCACCTCCCAGAGCTAGTGTATATACATGGGAAGCATGTTTATCCCTTATCACCTTAGAATACGTATTTCAATGAAAATGTAAGAACAATCCGTAATGTCACTCTTTTCCCATTTCCCATATCTTCGGCACTGTCGTCAAAGCCTTCGTTGAAAGTAAATGAATAAGTGAATAGATAAGGAAGAGGAACGCCTTTGGCGTTGCCGCCTCTGTCGATTCCCAGTTAGCTGACACGCTTGGGAAGAATAAGGAGTATATAATTTTTTCAAAGTAAAAAAAAAAGAAAAGAAATAAAAATGAAGAGCAACGCCTTTGGCATTGCCATTTCCATCTGTTCGATGATAAGGGATTGAGTGAAATATTTCGTATTGGTTATTAAGCACCAAGTGAGAATCCTGGGCGAATATTTTAGAGCTACGCATTCTGCAATGCCCTTCCTACGCCTTAATAAGGATCAATGTCTTTGGCGTTGCCACCTCTGTGGATCCCCAGGTCTTCTGATATTACACGGGAAGAATTAAGAGTGATAGCAATATATCTGGAGTTTCTATCCCCACATCTTCGTTAACAGTAAAGAATAAGTTAAACAAATAACTAAGTCCCCATGCCTTCGTATTATATATGTATATATCTTATATATAAAAGAGAACGCACAAATCCTTTGTTCCCTCATCACGCTAATACGGCTGAACCAATTTCTTTCATTTTTGGGGGGTTATTAGGATTTGGACCCTAGATGGTTTTTATCATATCACTTTAATTTTTAATTACCAGTGTCTTGAGATAATTGACCATTCAAGTGTCCATAACGTACAAATCCTTTGTTAGTTCATCATAGGTAAAAATAAACGTATTTATATGCAACCCGCATGACCGTGTCACTCGGCGGGTTAACATAAATGACAGGCGATATAATGTTAACATTTACTGCAATCTACTATGGTTTTTATCATATCACTTGAAAGCGAAAAAGTAAAAATTATCTAAGTAACAACGTTTATTGCGTTCCGGGGTGACCGCAGCGAAGCGGGGCGGGTTAACATAAATGACAGGCGATATAATGTTAACATTTACTGCAATCTTCTATGGTTTTTATCATATCACTTGAAAGCGAAAAAGTAAAAATTATCTAAGTAACAAAGTTTATTGCGTTCCGGGGTGACCGCAGCGAAGCGGGGTGAACGCTGCTAGTCTTATATATAAAAGAGAACGCACAAATCCTTTGTTCCCTCATCACGCTAATACGGCTGAACCAATTTCTTTCATTTTTGGGGGGTTATTAGGATTTGGACCCTAGATGGTTTTTATCATATCACTTTAATTTTTAATTACCAGTGTCTTGAGATAATTGACCATTCAAGTGTCAATAACGTACAAATCCTTTGTTAGTTCATCATAGGTAAAAATAAATGTATTTATATGCAACCCGCATGACCGTGTCACTCGGCGGGTTAACATAAATGACAGGCGATATAATGTTAACATTTACTGCAATCTACTATGGTTTTTATCATATCACTTGAAAGCGAAAAAGTAAAAATTATCTAAATAACAAAGTTTATTGCGTTCCGGGGTGACCGCAGCGAAGCGGGGCGGGTTAACATAAATGACAGGCGATATAATGTTAACATTTACTGTAATCTTCTATGGTTTTTATCATATCACTTGAAAGCGAAAAAGTAAAAATTATCTAAGTAACAAAGTTTATTGCGTTCCGGGGTGACCGCAGCGAAGCGGGGTGAACGCTGCTAGTATGGAATAAATAACAAAAGACAAGACGTTGACATTGTCATTCTCTGGACAACGCCAAATATAGTTAATAACTAAAAGCATCTCTTTTCGTTTTCCCTTTGAAAACAAAGAAACAAATGAAATAAGTAACAAAGAATAAACTTTTCGTTTGGCCTGTCAATTTCTGGGCAGTGCCAAGTGAAATAAAAAATGAATAGCAACCTTGGGTAATAAATAAATCAGTGAAACAAATAACAAAGAGCATCACCTTCGGTGTACCCTTGTCAATTTACGAGCAACGCAAAACGAAACGAATAACAGAGAGTAACGTCATTGAATTTCCTTAAAGAAACGAGTGAAATAGATAACGATGTTATTTCTCAGACAACTTGATAGGCCTGTTATTGCATAAACTTTTGGGTTAAATATTATTGGGATTGTTATCAATCATCACAGAGACCTCGAAAATTATGGATTCGATATTAATATCGGTCGTTGCCGATTATTTCTACACGAACGGCTTTCCGCCCACCTAACGATTTCTTGCCTAACTTGGACTTACGAGGGAAGGGCGCGATGCCACTCAGAAATAATTGTACCAAATTTGGTGTAGGAGTCGGTAATGGGAATAGAGACGAAAGTATGGAAGCATTCGTTTCGCAGGCGTCCGGAATTAGAAATAATGGGCCTTACAGTTCTGGGAAAGTTTGGCCTGTCTAGTGATGAGCGCAAGAGTCTTGGTCTTGCAGTTTTTGCAAGAGTCTTGCATGCAAGACCAAGACCAAGACCAAGACCAAGACCAGGAATCCCGATGCAAGACCAAGACCAAGACCAAGGGATGCAAGACCAAGACCAAGACCAAGACCATACCTGCAAGACCAAGACCAAGACCAAGACTCTTGCGCAAGAGTCTTGCACAAGTACCAACACTACTTGAATTTTTTATAGAATGTAAAAAGGAAGAAGAAAAATCATTACATCTTTCACGTGAACTTCTTGGCTCCAGTAAAAATACCGCCGGAAATCGGTTGTTCACGAGACGTCCGACAGCATAATTCTATGAATTGTTACAAGCTATAATAACTTCAGTGTCTGATTTACTTTGGTCATCATTTGATCATTCACGACGGCCCATGATTGGATTTTTGGGAAATTATATGAAGAATAGTTGTGTCCATAAGAAGTGGATAAGCAAAAATAAACTAGAGCATGTTATAGACACGGTAGCTCAGTGGCAGAGCGTTCACCTCTGGTACATGGGGCCCTGGTTCGATCGCAGCTTGCGCTATGTGAGCTTTTTTGCTGAACAAACACCCTGTGCGTGGGTTTCCCCGTTTCCTCGTACTTTCTTCATTCCACCATTTCTCATCATCACTGTTTCCCTTAGCTTCAGTGTTATAATCGTGGGACGTTAAAGTAGATATTTAATTTCATTTCCAAAACATATGAATGGTGTTCTTCTTCCAAAACTAACGGGAAATGTAGCATTGAACATCGGCAATTCCGTACACCATAGGTGCCGACTACATGGATATGGCCTTGGCTCTGAGGTTCAAGCATCCGTTGGAAATTTTTAATGTGTACTTATAAAATTAATATTGAAATAACATTTTCATGGCATTCACAAAAACTTAGCGCATGTGACCGCAAGTTTGATTTCATAGGTGAATGCTTATACGTTGAATAATTGTTTATCAATATAACTTATAGCCCCCTTAAGTATACGGCATATCTAGGATTCAACGATATAACATTATACAACAATAAATAATCTATATTCACAACTGAGAGTGATTTCGTACTTATTTCAAATAACTTGAAGTTTGATGCCGTTGTTATGTATTTCTAATGTAGGTCAAAAGTATTTATATAAATTGAGTATATATATATATATATATATATATATATATATATATATATATATATATATATATATATATATATATATATATATATATATAATAAGACAGACAGTTGAGTCGTTTTCAGTTTTCACTCAAATTATTCTAAAATATTGGGGCCGCGGTGGCTCAGTGGTAGAGAGTTCAGCTCTGGTGTTTGGTGTCCCGCGTTCGATCCCAGCCCCCGCCAAGTGAATTTTGTGGTGGACTACACCATGTGCGTGGGTTTCCTCGTGGTTCTCCCGTTTCCTCCCACTTTCTTCTTTCCACCATTTTCATTCATTTTTCATCATCACTGTCTCCTTTAGCCTAGCCGGCATAATCGTAGGACGTAAAACTCACAAATTTAATTTCATTTCATATTCTAAAATATTAAGAGGTTTAATTATTATTATTTTAATTTGTTCTCTCTTTTTTGGTCAATATTGCAAAACTTATCATCATCGTCATAATAATAGCTATTCTGCCATTATTGGCAGGTCACTTGCTGCAGCTGAGAAGCTTCGATGACTGTGGTCCTCAGCTAGTCTCTTCGTCTTAACGTAGCAATTTTCTGTCTTAATATCTTTCTTCAACTACGATCTCCTTCGCCCCCTCCCTCTAGCACGTCCCTCATAATACAGTTCCTCCTCAGCCAATGTCCTCCTTTTCATTACATCTAAAATTTTTCTTTTCTCCCCTACTGCTACTATGTCTAAAACCTTCGCATTCGTTTTCCGTTCAACCCAGCTGATTCTCTCCTTTTTTCTCCATGCCCACATTTCGAAAGTCTAACTGTTTCATCGTTTTTGCGTATGTTCTTATTTCTGCCCCATACAGTACATATTAGAATCAGTAAAACAAAATTTCAATATTTAATTGGGAGATTGTTCAATACAAAGATGAGCTAATCGTGGTAGGAAAGAAAAAAAATCTGACGCCTTTAGAGTGTAAAAATAAATTTGCAATTTATGGTATTTCAGTAATTTGTGCCGTCTTGGTTTTCTTTCATGCGTCTCACTGTCAGGGATAGCCTCCCCAGTTTGGGAACCAGTGGAGTATTGGATCTGTTAAAACATAAAAATATTACGAAATGTTGTGATTTATCTTATAAGTAGTGAAGCGTGATCACCCATTGAAAAAAAAAAAAAACAGTAAAGGTCATCGCCTATGTTGTACAGTATCATCACACTTACACGAAGGTAAAATATATTACATTTAGAAACATACATTGTATTTCCCTCACTATTGACGCAATGTAGGATTTATTATCCCTTATATCCAGAGTAAAATTTACTTATGAAAATCATAGATTTCTTAAAAGCAAAACTTGCAAGACTCTTGCAAGCAAGACCAAGACTGGGTGTGCAAGAACAAGACCAAGACCAAGACTAGGTGTGCAAGACCAAGACCAAGACCAAGACCGAGGGTTCCACTGCAAGACCAAGACCAAGACCGCATGTGCAAGACCAAGACCAAGACCAAGACCACCCGGGTCTTGGTCTTGGTCTTGCATTTGCTCATCACTAGGCCTGTCAATCAGATATTGATGGGAAGGAGCCTTTGCTTGCTGTTGCGGCCAATGCAGAGAAAGATAAATAAAGTAGAATGAAAACAGAAAAGATTAGCTGAACAAAAAATGCGCCAATGTCTGCCCTAAGTCCCACCAGGCGAATGCTGGGATACTAAATATATTAACTGCCCTTGCCATTACCCATTGGGTATGCATCATTAGTTAGCTTAATGAAATGGTATTAAGCAAATAAAGGAAATATATACACAAAAATAAATCGGATGTCACGAAACGCTCATGTTCACTTTATGTTGACACTATTAAAGGGCAGTATTTGTGAAATATGCGTGAGTTATATTTGGAATCTTGAACGAAGTTGTTCTTACAAGGCTGTTTTTGTCTAATACATTTTGCTGCTTTCTAGTGGTGGGTAGACCAAATTCAAGTATTTCCTTTATCCTTTGCGTTAACACAGTTGGTTAATGAATAGTCTTGTATGTATTCTAACGGATATTTTTGTCATGGCCATCCACAGTCGTTCCCATTTTAAACATCATTAATCCCGAAATATATACTTAAATTTTCTCAAAAACACACAGTACTTTAACTTTGGTGGGCGCCACGTCGTAGATATCAAAAGCCCGTACAAATGAATTCAGTTAAAATTGGTGGGTTCAAACATTTAATACTTGCGTACTGACAACATCTTATAGTGTAAAGAAATACAGCAACTTCATTTCGACCCCTTCCCTGGGAAACTTCTGGCGACGCCCATGAATTAATTTCTGTATATATTTTATTTTCTTAATATAATTTTATTAAGCTAACTAGTGATGCATATCCAATGGGTAATGGCAAGGACAGTTGATATATTTAGTATCCCAGCATTAGCCTGGTGGGACTTAGGGCAGACATTGGCGCATTTTTTGTTCAGCTAATCGTTTCTGTTTTTATTCAACTTTATTTAACTTCCTCTGCATTGACCGCAACAGCGAGCAAAGGCTCCGTCCCATCAATATCTGATTGACAGGCCATACTTTCCCAGAACTGTAGGGTCTATTATTTCAAATTCCGAACGCCTGCGAAACGAATGCTTGCATATGTTCGTTTCTATTCCCATTACCGACTCCTACACCAAATTTGGTGCAATTATCTCTGAGTGACATCACGCCCTTCCCTCGTTAGATGTCATCGATAGTATAGGCTGAAGAATATGGATAATTAATGAAAGTAAATCAGTGAGTGAAGATAATCGGTGTAATAAGAAAGTGGGAGGAAACGGGAGAAGCTGGAGAAAAGTCAGGGACACGATATTGTCCACCACAAACTCACATGATCTGGGATAGAACTCGTGACCCCACACATCAGAGGTGATCATTCTACCAGTTTAAAAAGAAAACTTTTCTGTCATTTTGGTTACTACTAGACTCGGCAGAATCATGAAAACAGAAACATTGAGAACAGTTAAAAACGCCCGTGCTATTCAGAGAGACTCGAAACCCCAATGTATAAGATCTCACGATTGTCAGTCTAACGCCACAAACCATTCGACTACACCAGAGTAGCGGGGACATGGTGGCTCATTGGTAGAGAACTGCATTCACCTCTGGTGCATGGGATCCTTGGTTCGATCCCAGATCTCACCAAATGGGCTTTGTGTTGGACAAACACCATGTTCATGTGTTTTCTCGGTATTCTCCCGTTTTCTCCCACTTTATTCATTCCACCATTGCATTCATTTCTCATCGTCAACGTCTCCTTTAGCCTAGCCAGCAGTAATCGTGGGACGTAAAACTGTCTAGACATCTCATTTCAATATTTTACACCACAGTGGCATTACTGAGTCTCCATACCCCATCTCATAGATATTAGTAGGTAACAATGTGTTTAGTATGATGGTTCATAAAAATATAAAATTCAGTTTTGAAGAAGCGTACACGCAATAGTCTAGTTATGCGGGACACATTTCGTAACGTTTGCGTCAACGCAACACAAAATGTACTGTTTAGTTTGTTATTTGATATACCGGTTTTATGACTTTTTGTACTTTTTTAAGTAGCAAAGGCATGTGCGGAATCTGTGGTCTTCTTTTTATACCGTTAGACAGCGGAGAAATGTTAGTATAATATGATGTTTAAAGTAACAATAATCAAATTAAACATATAATTTAATTTAGAGTTTCTTCCATATTTGAGTCTGTTCTTTGTCAAGAAAGGATGTCATATTTTAGAGGAAGTTTTATTTTTTAAATTTGTTAATAGATTTTTTCTATTTTCAAGAACTTATCAGGGTCAAACTTGGGGAAAAGGTAGGCTAGCCAATGGCAACCGTTTACTTTACGTTGTAATGCTGTAATTGGCCACTTCGCAGAGTATTAGCCTACCAAATAATTTGCCAACATAAATCCAAGAAACAAGTTCGTGTAACTCTAGCCGTTCACCTATGCTACTTGTGTATAATTTTTTTCATAGTTATAAAAAGTACAATTTGAAAATAAAAATATAACATAATTGTTGCCAATTTGTTAATTGGCCAACTCACCGTTTAAACTAACGTATTTTTCAACTTTATTTTCGCAATTTACCAATTTGCAATGATGCTAGCAATTTGCACTAAATAAAACTCCTTCATGACTATACGGTGAGCGCAAGGAGCGGTAGACGTGGATTCGATTCGCGGTGGAGCTTATGTCTTTGAGATTTCATATTAAGTTGAAGGTCCACTTTCATGTTGCCTCGCTGCTGATTGGCGCACTAAATTCTAAATAAACTTATCAGCCAATTAGCATAAGTAGGGCCAACCAAGTGTGCTACAAGTATATATACTAATTTGAAAAGTACAGTCTTGTTATAAAAAAAATCAAGCCACCCACTTCACATTAAAAAGGCATTATTATCATGGGCATCATACAAGAAACTGCAACCCATATTTACTTTATTTACTCTTGTTTATGGATAGGATATTGTTGCCTACGAAACGAGACGAGACGAGACGAGAAATTAATTCTTTCGTTTCATCTCATATTTTTTGTACAACTCTTGTCTCGTCTCGAAGAATTATTTCTGGTATCGTCTCGATTTTTATTTATCTTTTTTTCATCTCGTCTCATTTTATAATATCATGTACAAATTTATACTCTAATATTTTTTCTTTAATTTCATCTAAAAGTATGCATAACACTTCTCCGCTACGAGAGGTCCATAAGGGATGTGTTACAACAGTGGTGCCCACCCCCCTTATGTCCATGACTCACCCCCCCAATTGTCTACCCGTAGGTGTACTTCCATGAAAAAAATCTCTTTTCGATTAATTTTTACACTCCCTCAAACATATTTATACAGACTTTTTTACCCCCCCAAATATTTCAGTGACGCACTTTGCGTCATAGCCCCCCTTTGTGGGCACCCCTGGTTACAACAACATTTAAACCATATTTATTATTGTAGTATATTGTGTAATAATGTATGTATCTGTAAACGTTGATAAATACTCCTCATTATGTTCGGACAATCATTCTATCAATTTATATTTATTTTGTACTACGAATTATGTAATACTACAACACTATTTGAGATCTACGATTTTGTTTAAGATATTCGAGAAACATCTCGAAAATATGAATAGAATTGTCATGTTCTTCCTTTCGAATTTGAAAGTGTACTTTTTGTCTCATTTTCGAGAAGATAATCGAAACGAGACGGAAATTTCCGTCAGTTTCGATCAGAAACTGGATAAGAGTACAACTAAGAGTCGAATGTAACAGTAGACGAGATTACAACGCGTTTTGAAACAGTGATGAGAAATCAGAATAAAAATGACAAAAAAAAAAAAAAAAAAAAAAAAAAAAGCTGTCTCGTCTCGAAAAAGTCGTTGTTAAAGTGATGTTTCTTTTCGGAAAGTGTAACTATTTCTAATTAGATGAGCTCTGTAACGTCTCTTAGGGGCGTAGTGGCAGCATGCTCACCTCTAAGCAGTGTTCGTAGGTTTTCCCTCGACTGACACAAAATTTTCCCTTTTCTTATCAAATTTTCCCTAGTTTGTTAAGTGTCTAATAGGATTAGTTATCTGATAAGATTAAATTAGCTATATTGTAGGAACTACCGACCAGATTTGTTTTATTCATTTCCTTTTTGCTTCTATTTTTAAATTTACTGTTTATTCATTTTTCTTCTTCCTTTTTCTTTTTCTTTTTTTTTACAGAAAAAATATTTATTTATTTATTAAGTTTAACGTCTCTTTCAGCAGCGAGGCCATATGAGACGTGGACCTACTGATTAACGTGGAATCCGAACCACTTGGGCTCTCGCCGGAAATCGAACCCGGGTCTCCCGCGCCAAAGGCGCGTATGCTAACCGCTTAGCCACGGAGGAGCCCGACAGAAAAAAGAAATGTATCAGTTTAACTTTCCATGATTATGACCTTGAGTGTAAGGGTGACGATAATGATTAAAGCAAGTTAATGATGATAGAAGAATTAGAAAGTGTGAGGAAACGGGAGTACTCGAGAAAATCCACGGACACGATGTTGTTTAGCACAAGCTTACTTGACTGGGATCGAACCAGGGACCCCACGCACAGAGGTAAGCGCTCTACCACTGAGCCACCGTGCCCCCCCCCCCATCCAACCTACAATTGGTGCAAATTATGCTACTTTCAGCACACACAAACTATTGGTATTGTATTAGTTTATTTCTGAGGAACAAAGAAGAATTTAAGCATTGATATTGGTCAATCAGTCAGCTAGAGAATTTCCCTGAATCTTTTTATATTTTATCGAAAAATTCCCTTTTTTCCCTTTTTGATAAATTTATCTATGAAATTTCAATAGATTAGAGAAATTTCACTCAAACTACGAACACTGCCTCTGAGGCGAGGGTTCCCTATGAGTTTATGGTGAACAATATTGCATCATGGGTTTTGACCTACAAGGACGTAGAACATAAAAATTTCTTTTTTTTTCTGCTTCTCATCTCGTGGGCAACCTGTGGACAATTTTTTGAACAAGAGTGTACTAGGTTAGAGGCGCAATTAAAAAGACCCAGAGTATGTATGATATCAATATTCAAATCTGAATGTTACCGTACTTATTAATTAATAACGGGCACATTGACCTAAATCTGGTGAAAAGGAAAAATGAAATAATGAGACATCGTCTTTTTAATGTCACTTAATTCATTCAGAACTAAAATGTTTACATTCACTTTTCCGCTGAACAGAATAAAGTAGCGAATTGTTCTGTCATTGAGACAAGTATGCACGTATTGAGGAAATGAGGGAATATGAATCCACTCGTGCTTTTCTACTGAATAATTAACATTAAGAAACACCGTACTTTACAACTTAAGATGATAATGCATCATATAATAAATAGCCGAGAAAGATTGCTTACACGTGAAACAAGTCATTTATTTACATTACATTTGATCCCATTCCAAATGAGTGTTATGTTTGATTTGCACTGGAATGCAATGTAATGAGCCACACACACTAGGCTTAATCTAAAATTCATTATTGAAGGTCTGGAGTTTCTTGACCTAAAAATAGTACATACAAGTAATATATAAAATTACATTTAAAATCTTTAGTATTGGTTTTACAATAAACAAAAAGAGCGTTAAATTTACTAGAAATCTTTCTAAACACACAACTATTAATCATCAACTTAACTAAAATCCTCACATCTTAAGAAATTTCTCCTAATACAACATAATTCCAAATATCAGACAGAAAAAATAGTACTACTCTTACTGGAAAAAATAGTACTTAGATACAACATAACAGAAAACACCTGCAGGTATTAAAGATTAAATTCACAGACCTTAATTTAACATACGAACCCTGAGAGATAAAATGGATTCCTATATGTTAGATCCAAAAACCCAGTATCAAATCTATACAACAAAACTAAAAATAATACGTTAAAACTCCTTTTTATTATTTGAGCAGTACAGTCGAATTTGACAGATGATCAAGTCTATGAACATTGAAAAGTAGGAGAATCCTATTTTTTGTTTAAAAAAAAAAATGCATTAGAATTTGCTACAACACGGGTCTAACTCACCGACAACCAAGACAGTTGCTCAACTACTACTGTCTACTAATTGCAATATATATGTGCCCTATCCAAATATCCAAGTTTCAGAATCCTGCGGTACTTCCACATGTATTTTTGGATAGCGCACATGTTAGTTCCTAAGTGAAGTCTTGACCCGACTACAGTAGGTCCCATAGTTTAGGAGCTATGGACCTTCAAATTTCATTTTTTTTCAAGATTTCGAGAGCCTATAACTCCGAAAGGAAGCATTTGTGCACCCAGGTTGGACTATACTTTTTGCCTTATCTTGGTGTCAGGAATCACCTCCCAAATGTTGTCGGTATATATAGGGTGTTTCAAAACAACACCGACAAACTGTAAGAGGTGATTCCTCACATCAAAATAAGAGGGAAAAAACTTCATATGGACCTATGGCGAAAAATACATATTTTCAGAGCTAGGGCTGTCCAAAATCACTGAAACAGACTCTCTTTCGGATTCCAGAAACTGTGGATGGTGGTCCTTATCAGCATAAAGGAAGCCACGCATACACAATCCAAAAATATTCCCTACAGGGTGTAATTCTCAGATATGCTCTCAATAGAATTTCAGATATACCCTGATTTCAAGAATGGTCCAAAGTAGGCAGGAGGTAAGCCTTGACAACAATGGACATCCAGTGGTTCGGAGGGAAGTCGGAAGTGTTAGGAAACGGCAGCTTATTATTTATTTATTTATTTATTTATTTATTTATTTATTTATTTATGTGTGTGTGTGTGTGTGTGTGTTTGGAATAAAAGTGTGATGCGATGTATTTCGTCATGGTATATTTCACATTTTCTTCACTTATAAGCGTGAAAGAAAACATCGCAGCATGCGTTTTCCCGACTACGAGAGACCGTGCTGCTGACGATCCTTAACACATCCGACATTGCGCCAAATGATTCCGTGCTCACTGCTATCAAGGCTTATCATTTACCTACTTTGGACCAATCATAAAGTTAGAACATACAAAATTCGGTTGATGGCATGACTGGGAATTTCACCCTGCAGGGAATACTTTGTACACCAATTGAACATTAATGAAATATGCATATTTGGATTGCGTATGCATGACTTCCTTTATGCTGATAGGGACCACCATCCACAGTCTCTCGAATTCGAAATGAGGCCTCTTGATTTTTTTTTTTTTTCGATTTTGAACAGCCCTAACTCTAAAACTGTGCACTTTTTCCCACAGGTCCATATGAACTTTTTATCTTATTTTGATGTAAGGAATTACCTCTTACAGTTTGTCGGTATAGATCATTAACACCCTGTATATATATATATATATATATATATATATATATATATATATATATATATATATATATATATATAGATAGATAGATAGATAGATAGATAGATAGATAGATAGATAGATAGATAGATAGATAGATATAGATACACAGTAAAAAATGGTTGTGTTTATTCAACTCAATTTTAACACAGGGCAGTGGTTCCAGTGTGACTACCACTATGCGGTATTAGTTCAACACAGACCCTGCGGTGTTGGCGTTTAACACAGGGGATGTGTTACGTCTTTAACACCAACCGGTGTTGAGCGGTGTTAAATTCGGATCTGTGTTAGCATTTTCGGTGTTGATTCGCCACCATGTCAGGGTCGGTAGTGTGGAGAAAAGTGTTGAGTGTTACTTTTGGCGGTGTTGCACCAACTCGAAGAAAGTAACACAGTGTCAAGGCTTTGAATCACACCATGTCAAGTATCAATATAACACAGTCCTTGTGTTACTTCAACATCATTTCTTATTATTTCAACACACAATCTGTCTCATAATTCAAAGTCAAAGCCGTATAAGTAACACCGTTTTGGTGTTAATTCAACACTCTGTATTAAGATTCAAGGTCAGACCACTAGATTAACACCGTTTTTGGTGTTAGTTCGATTCCACTTCTGTGTTACTACGACATCTATTTCGATGTTGAAATAATTTCGTGTGTGGTGTGGATGTAACCATTTTCCTGTGTTGGTGTGCATGCTTACGCTTACTGAAGATTCTAATTTTAAAATAAGAATAGTAAACTACAGAAAACTTCATATAGAAAATCTTCATAAATATTTTGTTCGAGAATGATAAAAACTCTTACCTCTGTATGTTTGCCTCTTAATCGTGATTCTACTTGTTTTCCACCATTTTTGAAGCACAGTCCCCGGTTGACTGGTGAGCTCTATTGCAGTATAGAAGTGACACAGTAATACGATATTGTTTCTCGCTGTTGGCATATTTCTTCGGAAACATTATGTATAACGATTGAAAACACATCGCGCGGTTTGCATGTTGAAATTTTGCGAATATCTGGATTTGTTTAAGAATTTCTCTCTATTGTATTTGTCTGTAGTTTCGATTCATAAGCCTTTATAATTAGATGCCGTATATATTTGGCAATTACGAAGAAAACAACACCGAAGATTCTACACTTATGTTAATTTAACACACAGGCTGTGTGTCATTTCAACTACCGACATTTGATACACAACTCCAAATGGAGAGTGTGTTGTTCTAACCACCTGTTTGTGTTATATTTTAACACAATCGTGTTTACACATAGGCATGCCGTGGAAATAACACAACGATTTTTTTACAGTGTATAGATATAGATATAAGCGTGTACATAGGGTACAGCCATAAATAAATGCAAGTAACAATATATAGTTTAAATGTCAAACATATAATATTCGCCACAGGAACGAAGCCAATGATGGGAGCCAATAAAAAGCACAAGTTTCAAACTTGGTTTAATATCGTATATTAACAGTGATTGATAGATAAACCCAAAATCAGGGGTAAAAGGGCGGGGAAACGTGTGGACCGCCGTCCTCTTACTTCCAGAAAATATCTCTAGCGTCCACCTACTTTCTAGAAAAACCACAATGGACAAAGATAGGCACGGGGGACGGCATGACGTCATCCGTCCCCTACCTTTTCCAACCCACTTTTACCCCTGCCCAAAGTAACAACAACAACAACTACTACTACTACTACTACTACTACTACCACTGCTACTACTACTACTACCACTACTACTACTACTACTACTACTACCACTACTACTACTACTACTACCATACTACTACGACTACTACTACTACCATCACTACTACTACTACTACTACTACTACTACTACTACTACTACTAATAATAATAATAATAATAATAATAATAATAATAATAATAATAAAAGAAATGAACAAAAGTACTAAGAGTCTTAAAAGAATTCGGAACTGAGTTCTGATAGGACTCTGATATGTCGGAATGAAGTTCCCGAGCATTTCGTCCCCCTTTAAGCGTTGCACTTATAGTTTTACGCTAAAGTAAATTGCCAATATTTTCATGTGTTCCAAACTTGCTCTCATTCAGCTGGAAAGTTTCAAAAAAATGTTCCAATTTTACGCTCTGAAAATGGAAAGAAGCATAAGAAGACTTACATAAGAAGCAATAGTTCACAATAATTGGAAACTCAAATCAATATACTCGTATGACAGTAACCGTTATGCTCTGAACAAATTAGAGCAGCATATAAATACTCTACCATTGCATCCAAGGCTTCTATTAAACTGTCGGTGTGAGGTTCACCCTACCATAATCCTTCGGACTAGTCGAGATCTCTATTGTGCAAATAGTACTCTATTTGAGCTGTTAAAGCTAGCAACTTTAAAGGTTTGGGCTAATATTGTAGATACAACTTCCAAAATTTCTGGGATCTTCATACCACTTCTTAAAAAGTTTGGGCTAGTCAAGATTTTTATTGGTTCAGATAGTCCTTCATTTGGGCTGTTTGGGCTAGCAACTCTTCCAGAGATATAGGCTCTTAAAAATATGGAAATTAGTAGTTTTTGTATTAGGGATATTTTCAATATTATCTTCAATCAAGCTGATATTCTTATTGGGCTAGGTAGTACCCTTGATGGGCTACTTATCCCAAAGGATAACGTTTTGGCCACTGACAGAGCTACAGATTCCCCAATTGTGCAAGGCTAGGGTGAAGTTGGTCCTGCAAGCAAATATTTAGGGTATTCAAATTTTTTCCTGAACTAAATAGTGAAAGCCATTTTCCAGTTACTCCATTTGGGCTTGTTGAGCTAATAACTTTTATCGTATTGACTACTCTAGTTGCAGAGATATGGGCTTTTTATATTAAAAATAGTAATTTCGTGCTTTCTGTCTTGGTGATATCCCTGTTACGTTCAATCTAGCCGATAGTCTTATTGGGGTAGATGGTGTTATTCTAATTTTTAACAGTCGGTTATGTAGGAAACAAACCATACAAGATAGACAAAAGCAAGTTTTTATTATTATTATTATTATTAGATACTACAAGTGACCAGTAGAGTCCTATCCAGCAGCCTAATACAAGATGGTGAGACATAGCAGTGCGATATCTAGGAAAGGGATTGTCCTTGAAAGATGTTTGTCAAAAAGTATTGGAGAGACCTTCACCCAGCAATGGATCAACAATTGTTGACCCAGTTCTCATTCTTAATATCTGAGCATTTGAGATTAAGAAATAAACCTTGTTCTGAGAGATCATATGTTTAACTGTGTAGTTGTAAGAATTTCTAAATAGTTAAACTAAAATTTATTTGTTCCTGGGTAAAATTTACTGTTATGTCTAGGTATAACAAACGGTTCTACGAACTCGAATTATTTTAACAACCGGTTTTAGCGAACCTGCTGAATAGCACCACTGGGTATGTAGCATTTTTCTTGGTCCATTGCATTATACAGTAGAATTTGAGCCACTCAAGGAATAGAGATTCAGCTTCCCCAAATTTGTAGGGTGATATGAAGTTGATTCTACAAAAGTTGGGCCTAGTTAAGAATTTTATTGGGCAGATAGTACTCCATTTCTGCAACTTCTGACGTTTGGGCTAATCTACTTCCAGATATGTGTGCTATTGAAATCTGTAGAATGGATTTAATTATAGTTAGGGATATCTTCACTACTGTGTTAAATATTTAATTGAATCGGGAGTAGGACAAGAAGAATGTTCGAAAAATAAAGAACACTTCGCGATAGCAATTTCTGTGTAACTAAATATCCAATCTCATTACGTTTTTGGTATTTTGAGAAGTTGAAAGATCTTAACATACGTTACTATTGTCCAATAGGAATGTTTTTGTTTAAGCAACATTTTTGGACTAGCAAACCGTTTTCCAAAAGTAAGGTATTTTGGAATTGTTCTCGTTTTTCACTTATCGATTCGATTATTTTATTTCTAGGTCTGATAATACACTGACCGTCATAAATTAAGCAACAAATGGATATTCGTGTGTATAAGGAAAGTAAACACATGCTGATGAACAAACTGTTATTGAAATTGAAGAAGCACCTATTCTACGCCATACAGCAAGAAAAACCACCAAATGAAAATACATTTGTGGGAATGATGCTGGACGTAGGTGGCACTGAAACTGTGAAACACTGAAGCCGCAAAAGCATAGTTTGCTGACAATAAGAAGAAGGGATATGATCACCTCCCCTAGCCAGTCTTGGGAAGTAACGTAACGCAAGTAACGTTTCCTAGTAACGCGTTACATTTTTTCCAAAGTAACTGTAACAGTAACGCGTTACAAATTTTTAAGTAACGTACCTAGTTTGCGTTACTTATTTCGCGTTACATTTCGGGTGAGTAACTACAATATATGTATTCTTATTTCTTCGGAAACAAATGTTTCTTTCCTGTAAGTGAATTTCTCAGAATGAAACACTCGAGCATGAACTACGTATGTCAGTGACCGACACACAGAGAAATCGATAAGTTCGTAGTGCCACTTGCTGCTTTTGGAAGATGAGGACAGCCTTAGGACAGATTGCAAGCACCTGGAAGATTTTGTCGTAGATTTTGAAAACTTCAAATCAATACTTTCAGTAAGTGAACTAGGAATGCAATGATACCGGTAGTCTATTTTACTTTGATTGGTGTTGTTTTTATAAAGATGGAGAACGAAAATATTTTACTGTTCGAACATTTGAAAGAATATTTTTTTTCTTAAAAGCTGAGGATGATGGTGGACAGAATTTAAAAGTAAAGTGTCGGAAGTGTCCCGGGGCGGCGGGAAATATATATCAACAACTAGGATGCCATAATTAACGATATACAGTAAGGGGGTAATATGAATAAACTGTGTTCTGATGAGCAGGTCTACTTTATTACTAGAAAATAGTTTACTGATGGTATGTAATATTGGAGTTCTTTCAGATCAGTTTGCTTATCCTAAAGTCCCGATGATTATTGAGTTTGAAATTAGCTTTAAAAAGCGTGTATCGATTTTAGAGTTACTTGCAAGTTTTGATTCACCCCTAGTTCATGTGTTCTCAAATTATTACATGTAGTGTAATGTTTCTCTATATTCTTTATTTTTAATTTTACATAACAACATTGTTATTATTATATAATTAGTTTAGCAGAATAATGATAAGCAACTATTTTTCTAACGCATAGGGATGAGCACGAGTCAAGCTAAAACTCGGCTCGACTCAAATGCAAATCGAGTTTCGAGTCCAGTCGAGTTTGATAAATGGCTCGTTCGTTTTAACTCGTCTTGAAATCATGGCCTGATCAGACTGGAAAGCGAAAGCCATGAGAAATGTAAGGTAAGCAGTAATATGGAATACTTTTAGTGTTGCTCACGAAAGGGAACACTGCTCGCATCTCGTCTCGTCTCGATAGCGAGACCACAAGATATTTTTATAACAAGCTCAGCTCGGCTCGGCTCACTGAGAAGATAGCTCGAGCCGGCTCGCTTGGGGGTGAAACATCGGCTCGAACTGGCTTGGTAGGGATGAGCCATCTGCTCGATTCGGCTCAACTGAGCCGAGGGCTCTAGCTGAGTCGGTTGGGTGAGCTGTTGGCTCGGCTCACTTCTCGGTTAGGGTCGATAGTGAATGAGCTGTGAGCCGAGCTGCTTGAGTCGTTGACAATTCTAAACCCGGGACGAGCAGTTTTGAAGATATTTGGCCAGTGCCTATAACTTTTAACAGTGTTTGGCTCGAGCCCGAATACTCAACCTAGACCCTCAACCCAAATTCAGAAGCTCGTGAACAATGTCCTTGACACCTAGACTTCACGACTACCGAGGTTGGCAATCAACTAGTTTTTAGTATTCAAATACAAACCGCCTATCTTTCATGTTTATATACAGTGTTGTTATAATTAATAATATTAATATAAGTTGTTGTAGTAGTAGTAGTAGTGTCATTGATAATAATTATATTGTCTACGTAATATACTTGAAGAATGTACTCGAAACTACACACTGGATTTGGCTCGACTCGACTCGAAATTCGACCCCAATTCGAGTCGAGTTGGAGGAAATTTTTCGAGCCGAGTTCTCGGGTCGAGCTCAAAGATGTGTTTCTAGTCGAATCGAGTTTCAAAGAAAACTCGCTCATGCCCATCCCAAAGTGTAACGTAGTATGGCATTTTATCAATATTACATTATATGAAAATGTTCATATATCAAATAAAAATTTGTCCTTGCATTTACATAAAGCGATTCAGAACGTGCAATAATAATAATAATATTAATATTAATATTAATAATAATAATAATAATAATAATAATAATAATAATAATAATAATAATAATAATAATAATAATAATAATAATAATAATAATGATAGCGGAAGTAATAGTAGTACGGAAAATTGAAGTAATATTTTTTTTCACATATTTAAAGTTTCGGACCTAAAAGTAACGCGTTAGTAACGCGTTACTTTCGAAATAAAGTAGCAGTTATTTTTTTGGAGCAAGTAACGCGTTACATTTTAAGAGAAAGTAAAGTAACTTGTAACGCGTTACATTTTTACAAGTAACTTACCCAACACTGTCCATAGCAATACAGGATTCCCAATGTCATCTCATGCTGGTAATAAGTGTCTCTACCAGCTCATTTGGTATCTGGGTCCATTGTTGACGAAGAGCCCGTTGAAGATCTTGGAGAGTTCGTCGAGGGGGGGGGGTACAAGGCATGCAATGCGTCGCCCTTGACACCCCACACGTGTTCAATAGGATTGAAGTCCGGGAACCTCGATGGCCATTCCATTCGTTGAATATGGTGTTGCTGCAAGTACTGATTTACCAGTTGTATGGTGACGAGCATTGTCATCCTGTTCCCTAAAATTGAACGAACTCCACACAACACTAATGACAATTAACTCTTATTGTTTCTGTTTTTGGTGCTGGATTGCTTTTGGCACACTACATTTTCGAAGATTTATAAGTAAAATTCAGTACTTTGCATGAAAAGACATATTTACAAAGAACAAATTTCTGCAAGCGATAGAATTAAATACAAAGTAATACACCTATATTTTGTGATTACAAGTGTAGGATTACTAGTGTGAAAACATCGCAAGTACTTTAAGGCGGATAAAATAATTGAGCTCATATCAAAGATGACTGTATTAGAAACTATTTTCCACAGGCGGTGAATTTCTGCACAGTGTACAGAAGTTGTATTTTGTTTATAAGTGGAACTATATAGTATGTATGAAATCATGACAAAAGCTATTGCAACTCGTATCAAAACTTACTCGTTTTCAGTACCCTCGTTTATGCCTATATCTAACTTCGCTGACGCGCCTATTTCCATCAGATACACGCCCTCGCTGACGCTCGGGCCTCCAGCTTACCCTGCTATGACTTGGTTAGATAGCATTTGTGCTTTTTAGTGGACGCATAACGCAGATTCCTTTGTTTATTGCACTGTAGTTTTTATGCATACATCAGTCGGACGCTGTATTTATACGCAAATAGTAAAAGAACTATATTTTTTCAACAATTGCTTATGATGCCCTCTCTTGAATTTTAACTTTGTCATATGTGATATTTTAATGTCGTACAGCAACAATTCTAATTTTTTGAACATTTATTTCGAGTGGTGCGCCAAAAGTAAACCTGCACGCTTTTTAAAAATCATATTACATTATCAGGTATACAAATTGCACTATATACTTATATCTCCCGTTTTTATTTTTTTTTACATTTGTTCACTCATGTAGTGTTCGGGCGGACACTACTTACTTCACTGTATACCTTCTGAAGGCATTTTTAAAAATAATATTCTTGCTTTTTTAAAAAATAATATAAATCGTGCTTCACGTTATCACGCCACAAAAGATCATATTTTTTGTATGACTCTATCATCGAGATAATATATAGACCTAGAGGTGCCCTTCCCTATGTCACAGTGTTGATTCGAGCGAACTCTCGATTGTAGCGTTCGATTCGAGATATCCCTTCCCAAGATGGCGTATTCCGCAATTTACAGTCAGCTGATATATGTAAACAAAGAAAATGCACATATCGAACTATTTGTATACAATGTACAAGGATTAGATAGGTCAAGGTATCGACCAACCTTTAGCCTTCCTTGAATCCTTTAACAGCATAGACATTCGTTTTCTGGCATGGAATTTGTTGAATGTGGAAGAACAAATATAAAAAAATATCACATTGCGATGACTAATGATGCGTCAAGACATACGAGACACATGGAAAATACACTGAAACTGTATAACGATAATCAATTCTTTGAGAGATACAGGTAAGTCAACTATGCGTCTTGATTTTAACTTTTATGCTAATTTAATAACAGTAACATAGTGACAAAAATAACAAATATTCATTCTAAACACTAAGTATGAGTAGTTTCACTCATTTTCCTTTACTTTTCTGGCAATTTTTACAGTTGTATTCTCTATGGATCGTAGAACCTATTCTCGTTGGGTACTTCTCTCTTTGGACCTTTCGTTTTAACTTTTTCGTCACATTTTTTGAACCAAGAAACGTTCACTTCATGGCGTTGTATACTATGTTTAAATTGCTCTAATCATAATTTTCATTTAGCCTATGTCTAAAAAAATCCCAACTATAATTTATAGTTTCAAGTTTACAGCAAACTTCTTAACACAATAACTTCATATTATTTTAAAAATTAACTGCAATAACAAAATAGTTTAGGGTGGTTTAGGTTAGGATAACTTAATTTTCACAGCAGATCCTTGTAATTCACCTAGTGCAAGATACAATAACATAAGAACCATACGCATGGGTGCTGCACAAGGTTAAGACAGAAAACCATGCAACTCAGGAACCAAGGAACATGAAGAGAAAGGGAAGTAGGACCTTATATATAGTCTATTACCAAAATTCATTACTTGTGTAAACAAATCTTATACTTGATACTGATTTGTGTTTGTGTAAAATTAAATTGGCAGAAGGAAATTATTTACGTGCTCAACTTGTATCTCAATATATCGGCACGTTCCTATCATTAGATTAAGAAGGTAGTGTTTTGTTGTCTTTAGCCAAAAAGTATAATGCAATTTGGAAGCAGACACTAATTACATAAAATATAAAATGTTTACGATTTGCTACCGAAGTAGACACAAGATTAGATTAGACAGGCATTAATTGTACACAATGTAAAATTTTCATAATTTGGTACTATTCCAGATTAAGTATACATGTTTGAATTCATTAATTATGACTTCTTTTGTCCGGAAATGGATCTTGTAAATTGTTTCTTATGGAGGGAATTGCATTCATATGTATAGATTAACTTTAGAGGGACTTAAACATTATATGACATACCTTGTGCAGACATGCCATAAAAACAGTCCAAAAATCAAAATTCAATTTGTGTTAGATAGCCTTTAAAAAGCACGAATGCTATCTAAACGAGTCAGGGCAGGGCAACTAATGGCCCCGCTCTGTAGCACGGGGCTACGTCCGAAGGGAGAAGGCGCGTCAGTGACGGTTGGTAGTTTTTGAAGCTTTGTTTTGCTCCATTCTCTTGTACGTCACATATATGCTGCTCGTCTTGAGTGTCATTTACCATTGTGATATTCTTCGTTTTTCATGAAAGTTTCAGCAGAGATACAGGGACCTTCACAGAATAAACCTGTGTAGAGTAATGTTACGGAAATTATGAGGGGCGGACATAAAGGCCTATTCGGTTGTCCATATCTCCGTGCCTGGTTATTTCCGTAGCATGTCTCCTGCACATGTGTATTGTACAAAGGTTCATGTACTCAAAAACCGGTCTCGCTTCCATTGTTCATATATGCGCTCTGGTCATTTCTGTAGCATGACTTCTACGCAGAAATGTAATTTCATTTTGAAGTATGAAATAAAACGACAGTAACCTGACCTAACTACTAACACCACACTTACGAGTATTTTCCTCCTCCAAACTGGTCATGGCCTGTCTTCCACTTTTGAAGTCCGCTAACACTCTCATTTGATTTTCAAGTATTAACTGGAAATGTTTAGGTTAGGTTTTATTTCTGTTGATAATAGGTTTATTACACAAAGTGTGTTGATTTTGGTTTTAGTTTAAAACTGTATTCTTTTCTCGTTTCAGGTTTTCGAAAGTAATATTTCTGAGAAAAATTTTTCCATTACTGGGAAACTATTCAAAAAATATTATTTTGCGGGAACGTTCACTACCAGCAATTCTGAAAGTACTCACGATTTTAAGATTCTATGTGAATGGGAACTATCAGGTAGGCGCTAATTTCTTTGAAGCACATAACATATGAATTTAAAAAATGTAGTTTGCCATTTTCACTATGTTTTCTTCAAAAATTAGTTTCATATTTTATTGATCTATACAGGGTGAGTCCCAGGTTTCAAATTAGTGTAAATTTAATATGCAAAGGAATATTTTGCTGAAATTTTGAACAGTGATACATAAACTCAAAAAGTTTTTGTAGCAATAATTGAAATCACAAACACTCGATGTGCGCGCCACCTGTAACGCGGGAAATATCGAGGCGGTAATCTAGCTCCAGCCACACGTTGTGAAGCATATCCGGTGTGATGGAGTTAACAGCATCACTGATGCGTTCTTGGAGATCGTTCAGAGTTGCGGGTAGTGGAGGTGCATACACTTTGTTCTTCACAAATCCCCACAGAAAGAAGTCACAAACAGTGAGGTCAGGTGATCTTGAAGGCCACTTGAAAAGAACTTGATCATTGACTCCAGATCGCCCTATCCATCGCTTTGTGAGCTTCTCGTTTAGAAACCTGCGTACAGCACGATGCCAGTGTGGCGGCGCTCCATCTTGTTGTAAAACCAAGTCGTCTATCTCTGCATTACTAAGTTGCGGAACCAACCAGTTACGTAGCAATGCTAAGTAACTTTCACCTGTTCCTGAAAGAACGGACCGTGCTCCCGACGTTTTGATACTGCACAAAAGACATTGATTTTCGGTGAGTCACGTTCCACATTTACAGTTGCATGAGGATTCTGGGTTCCCCATATCCTTACATTGTGTCTATTCACCTTTCCACTTAAGTGAAATGTCGCCTCATCGCTGAAAATGATCGTCAGAAAGTATTCGTCGTCCTCCATGAAATTTTGCATAGTCTCACAGAACTCACGGCGCTTTACCTTGTCTTGTGGGTATAACTTCTGAACCAACTGCAGTCGGTACGGGTAACACCGCAAACGCTTGCGTAAGATCTTGCTTACTGTTGTTTGTGGCATCTGCAACTCTCTGCTAGCTTTACGTGTAGACTTCTGTGGGCTGTGTACGAAGGCTGCTCTTACGCGCTCCAGTTTCCTCGGAGACTGGACGTCGCCCTGAATGTCCTTTTCTTTGGTCACAAATGCACCCCGTCTCAATAAACGTTCTATGCCACTTCACAATGGATTTGTGTGTGGGTGGATCAGCAGTAAATTGTCGTTTGAAATCACGCTGCACTCACAAAACTGCTTGTTTTTGCAAATTGTAAAACGCACCAGCTTCGTTGCCGTAGGGTGAACGCCATTTTCGATGTTACTGCCCTCTAGCTGCCCTGGACAGAACTAGGATTCTGAAAAAATATATGGAAAAATACTTACTGAGCTCTGTACAAAATTTCATGTAAATATTCAATTAAATGTTAATTATATGGCACTTTAAAATCAGGTACTGTTTCTGTGCTCACGCTGTATTACCAGTAGTAAAATCATTTCAGACCATACTATCATATACTGGGTTACACTTCGTATAACCCAGTAGAAAATATAAAGCTTTGTAGTCCCCAATAAAATGTTACATCACTAAACACATGATGCAATTTCGATTATTTAATGGTATTGAACATTTCACAGCAAAATTTTGTCACATAAACAGTAGGTACCAGCGATTATGTGATTATATTTTAATGGCAAATTATACAGAAAGGGTTTATGTTGTTATCTTTGTCTTATCTTTCCTAATAATCAATATTTTAATCTTTTCTATAATTGCTCTTTTCCTATCTTGAAAGTTTTGCAGCTGGAAACCACGATTCAGTGCTAGATATCAAAGTTTATCTCTGATGAATCAACCGCATAATTCGCAATACTGTTTGTTAATATGAAAGTCACTTTCGTAATTAATTTATATCATACTTTTAGAAAATAGCTCAGAACAAAAATAACAGAATAAATCAATTTATTCATGGTTCAATGATTTTCAACAAGATAAAGAACTATACAAGTTGTTAAAGAAAAGAATATACACGTAGGTATTTCTTCCTACTCTCCCATTGCATCTTCATAATTGGTAGTTGATAAAATTATGTAGGTGAGTCTTAGCTACAGCATTTGATGCAAAATAACAATCTAAGAAACATAGTTATAATTTTCATTTTCTGATTAATTTAATTTATTTTTCAGATAATAATAATAATAAAAAAAAAACTGCAAATTAGAGTTGTTAAACTTAACGGCAGTCAGGCTGCTCCAAAAGGGATTTTATTAAAAATTAGCTAATCTTTTACCATTTTTCATCTACTCATTCCTACAATGAAAAGTAAACACAAATGTGACTTGCCATAATTATAGGTAGCGTTGTTTCTCACGGGAAAGGTGCATCTGAATAATTTTCAGTTTTATCATCTGAATAAATTTTGAAGTTGCTAAATTGGCAAAAAAGATTACAAAAAGAATATTCCTGAATTTTTTTTATGTAACGTATTTCTGTGCTTGTTTTACAGATACACATTGAAGATAACCAATTTCATGAGCCACCCAACAATTTGCCTGCTTGTGAGGAAAGTATCATCAGTCTTTGCTCGTCGCCTGATGTATGTGATTGATTCCCCATTCTTGATTGATTGAGGACAGTTCAATTTCATCAAATGGGTAGTTTTCCTAGAGTTGTAGGATATATTGACTGTAGCCATATTCCAAAAAGAAATCCTCGCAGGAAAAGCAGTGAAACATTTAGAATCAAGAAATGCATCTTCAGTGTTAATGTACAAATGGTGAGTGGCCCAAATAAAATGGACAACAGAAAATATTACTTAAGAAGAAATATTGGAAATGGTTAGCTGTTCTTGCACAGAGACCAAAACGTTTAGAACAGAGGAGTGTCCACGTGCGTGTCACACAAAGGTTTCAATATATTGATGCTTGTGCGTGCGTATTATGTGAAAACCAGGAACGTTCTCTGTCACCGGATCCACCTCGTGACAATGATTCTTCTAATAACTGATCAGTTTGTATTGCTAATTTGACTGTAGTCCTTATTCCATCTTTATCCCTGTGTATTCATACTATGATAACTATTTTGAAAGTAAGCATAGCGCAAATATCTGTGATATTGCAGCGCCAAATATTCTAACAAACAATGTGAAGTTTTAATATATGTTATTGCTTACTATATTCTTAAGAAATTTACCACAGTAAATAAACTTCTCTCAGTATATTTGTAACTATTTGTTGTTCGAAATTTTATGTTTTATAACTTCATGCAGAGCAAACATTGTCGTACAAATCATTGCTACTCACAATGTCCATGCTTGGCTACTCGGCGTCCATATAGTTTTTTTTTTTTTTTTTAATATTTGTCAGACGTTTGCATAGGACGGTAATATACAGATGGTGATCAGAAAAATGGAAACACCTGTAGTTGGGAACACGTCAGATGTATGAGTTGGCAGTGGTGTCGTGGCGCCCGCAGCGCCGGACCGCTGGTGGTGGTGTGTTAGGTCGGTCTCCATACTACGTTAGGCGCAGTGGAACAGCAGTGCCCAGTGGCTGCAGCAGACGGAGGTAGTGTAAAATGGGAGACCTCTCAGATTTTCAAAGAGGGCAAATTGTTGGTGCGCGGTTATGTGGAGTGAGTGTGACGGCAGTGGCTACTGTGTTAGGTGTGTCGCGTGGGACAGTGTCGAAGGTGATGACGGCCTACATAACACACGGGAAAACCCCATCGGGGAAGCGGAACAGTGGGCGAAAGAAAATCATGAGTGACAGGTCACGCCGGGTATTAAAGCGCATTGTCACGCAGAACCGTCGTGCCACTGCGGAGCAAGTGACGGAGGAACTCAATCAGCACTTCCCCACCCTGTTTCGACAATCACAGTCCGCCGAGAATTACATGACATGAACTTACGGGGTCGTGTTGTACGGGCCAAACCGCTTATCAGGGACCATAACGCTTTCGCACGCCGCAAATGGTGCCGCGACCATGCAACTTGGACCGTTGAGGACTGACGTGTAATATGGTCGGATGAGTCATCCTTCACCCTATTCCCAACCACGGGCCGTGTTTATGTGTGGAGAACGCCCAAAGAAGCTTATGATCTGCAGTGTCTCCGCCCAACTGTGAAACATGGCGGCGGCTCGGTGATGCTGTGGGCCGCAATATCATAGTTTTCATTGGGTCCTGTGGTCACACTTAGCGGACGAATCACTGCCAACGATTATGTCGCAATTTTAGGAGACCACTTGCATCCTATGGTCCTGATGTTGTTCCCGGACAATGACGCCATCTTCGAGGATGATAATGCACCCATTCACACAGCTGGCGTTGTTGCAGCGTGGTTTGAGGAACATCGGGATGAAGTTTAATACCTCCCCTGGCCCGCCCAATCCCCAGATCTCAACATAATTGAACATATGTGGTCCGTCTTGGAAACGCGACTCCGGCAACGATTTCCACCTCCATCCTCTCTCACAGAACTGGCCGATGCCCTGCACGAGGAATGGTGTAAAATTCCACTTGCTACCATTCACGACCTCTATGCCTCCATCCCACGTCGCATCAAGGTTGTTCTGAAGGCGAAAGGTGGTCCGACACCATATTAATCTGGTAAGTTGCAATTTCGTTCAGGTGTTTTCATTTTTCTGATCACCATCTGTATATGTTCAATACTTTTTCAATATTATTTTCACTGCAATCAATTGTAAAATCTATTCTTTAAAAACAAATGCAAAGTAGGCTTCATTGTAACCAAATGTCACAAACTTTAACATCTTGTTCTACTGTATGCGGCAAACCAAACAGTACTGAAATCACATCGTTATTCACATCACATATTTATTTATTTATTGTACAACATAATGAAACATAAGAAAGATTGGCAAATGGATGTCAACTAAATGTTACTCAACACTTATTGTAAATTTACAAGGAATCATTCCTGTATATCATGTGTTCAAAATGTTGAACATTATGTCGCACATATTCTTCATAGCGATCCTGTAGATCGATGAACATGTTAGTGAACACGGTTTGCTGGAATGACAAAGCAAATGACCGTATCTTTTCTCTTAACTCCGGTATAGTGGTAGAAAGTTATCTGTTCGGAAAATTGCTTCCGTCAGCATAATCCGTATGTAGGCATCTGGAGTTATGAGGTGAGGGGAGTGGGAAGGATATGGAAAATCCGTTCCACAGGAAATCAAGCGATGTCCAAACTCTTGTGAACAGAAGGGTAAGTGACTCACTTGCAGTGCGGACCTTCCTTTAAATCTAAGAAACTAAATAAGGTAGGAGTGTCTCGGTGCAGTAATTCCTCTCCTAAGTAGTTCATACAAAAAAAAAAAAAAAAAACCTGAACATCTCGGAAAGGGGGTATATTATTGCATGTTTCTGCATTTCATGTTCAAAACTTTCCTTTTTTTTCAAAGCAAACTCTCAGCGTTTAATATTGTGTACAACAGCTCCTTAATGTGTTTTGAATTCAGTCCTCTGATTTTATGTTCGAATCGTTAATTTATGAAACAAAAACTCCAGAGACAAAGCTTTTTCAGGAGAGAAAAATGTGTTGATTTACAAATAATTTTAAAAAGAATCAATTTATTTATTATTTTTTTTATCTTTTTTATTTTTACCAGGATAATGATCTGAAACTCATAACTAACTTTCTGACAAAACGTAGTTACGTTCTTTCATAAATAAAAGATAGGTTTCTATATGAATGTGCCTGAATATTCTCCCGAAGATGGTTCATTCCATTTAATTGAAAAATCACCTAAATGTGGTCTCTGGAGTTAACGTTGTTCCATAAATAAACGATTCAAATGCTGAATTAATAAAACATTTCACGTAGAGGGCTATTGTACACAACATTAAACGCTATAAAATCTGTCCTAATACGCAGTAAGGTTTGAACATTAAATGCATAAACATGCAGTAATATGCACCCCCGTGCTAAATATTGAAAGTTTTGACGACTGAAAGCATGGACTACTTAATGGTAGAATTACTGTACCGAGAGGCGCGTAACATAGTAAGACCATCTCACTACAAACAGAGAAAATCATGGACACTCGGATTCAGTGTGAAAAAAAGAAATAGAGTATCCTGAGTCTGTATGCGAAGCGAGCAAAGGTGGTTCTTTTCCGATCCGGAATATATATAAAAACTAAGAAATGAGAAATAATCGCACTTTTACATCCGTCGCAGGTAGCCTTTATCTGAATTCGTTGCTATTTTAAGAATTTCGTAGGCAAAAATCATACTCTCGCTATGAGGTAATACCCTCCTTCCTTTATTGAAATTTCCTACCTTGTATTAGATTGTCTTAGAAAAGGAACTCACGGAGACAACTTCAGCCTATTTAACTTTACAAACACAACGAAGCCCAATCCCAACATAATGACGTAGTAATTGCGAGTGAAGACAGGAATTAGGTCCCTAGTAACCATGAGGATTACTCTTAGAAAACTGAATGTTACTTTCACATATTTGAATAACGAATCCAGGATTTACCCGCTAGCAATCAATGCTTATTTTCACACACAATGCAGTAATCTGAATTGAGTACCATACATGATTCTGCAATATCTGTACACTATTACAGTACGTTATGCATTCCGTAGCATTTTCGTGAGCAGAACTATATTAGTGGCAAAGCGGCGCAAATGTTTCGTTCATTTCAGTTACTACACTCACTACTGACTAAATACTGTCATAGCAATTCATTTACTTTAATTACATTTTGTTTCTATCAAAACGACTAGAATGAAGCCAAATTGGCAAATGTATTTCCATGAACATGGCTCATAGAAGTAATTTATATACGTCAATAAACGAATACATAATTTACTTTTCATAATAGTTATATTCATTATTAAGTTGTTCATTTAGGTTTGAGTACATTTGTATATACAATGCTTCAGAAATACAAGAAATACAGAAATGTCGTCGCTCTTACAACAGAATATAATGTCTTATACTTGTCACATATTCTCCACTTTAAAGGGGGATGCGTAAAGATCGGTCTTTTTCGCCTATTAAAGTCATTATTAATAAGCGTTCATGAAAACAAGCAAATGCCATAAATGTGAAGTTAAAGCTTTAAATATTGCATCTGTGTATGATGTAGAAAGTCACAGAAAGAACCCCACAAATAAAGCATTTTTTCTCTTTTGTCAATATAGACGTTTTCTAATGCTGTACATCAATTTTTGTATGAAGCGTTCAATAAACCATATACATCTAAACATATAAAAGCGAAATACAGATGCAGACACATTCACTCAATGATCAACCCCCAGCAAAAAGCACTTAAGCTAGAAGCATGAAATGTGAACAGTATATTGATTTTGTAATGTAGAGGTGTACTAAAAACGGATTTTGGAAAAATCGAACTCTAAGGAGGTAAATAAGGAGGGGTGGACAGAATTTACACACTGATCAACAAGCAGAGAAAACCACTGATGCTAGAACCATGAAATTTGGGCATTAGGTTCCTTTTATAATGTACAGACGTATTAAGAACGGATTTTACAAAGTCTCAAAGGGTACCTGGGGGATATACGCACTGATCAACGCGCAGCGAAAACCACGGTAGCTAGAATCATTACGTTTGGTCAGTAGGTTCGTTTTATGATGCAGATGCGTACTATGAACAGATTTTACAAAATTCGAGCCCTAAGAAGTTACATAGGTTTACCCTTTAATACTTGAACTTTGAATTTATACAACATATTTGCTTCCATGAACACTTTCGGTTTTCATGACAGTCAATAGGCTTTAAAAAAATCTTTACCCACTTTCTTTCTATCAGATTTGATTTTTTTACATAAGATTGACCTACATTTCATAAGATCTATCAATTTAAAGAAAAAAATTAACTGAAAATAGCTTAATAATAAGTATACAAATAGTTAGTCCTTGTAATATTAACAATCCAGAATAAATTCTTGATTAACCTTTCTTGAATTCTACATGTCAAGGTCACCAGTTAAAGAAAAATTTACACAAGCAATATCATTTCGAAAAGCATAAGAAATTGAATCAGATCATTCAATAAACAATGCATTCATATATCAGCAAAAAATAAGGAATATACAATGCATAACTTTCCACTCACTGAAGAGTGCCATTTTTTTAAAGTCCGTGGGTGCGGTAACACACAGTTAAATGTTTTACGAACATACGCATATGCAGCTGGGGAATAGAAGTCAAGTGTAAACGCAAAACTTCGGAGAGCCGGATCAAATTTTTTGTTACCCGACGGACTCAAGAGCGATTCCACCACTGCATTACCTTCCACACTGAGGGGTACTGATTTTAACAACACTTCTAAAGTACCTTCTGTTATCTTACACTTCTCTCTAAGATTTTGCACAATATCCTGAATACTTGCGCATTTTTCTCTAAGACGTTTATTCTTCAAGTACAATGCTTTCATCTTCTTTCTGGATTCCATACATTTGGTTTCTGTTTCAAACAACTTCCTTTTCAAAAGTCTTTTTCGTGGTGTTAATTCTGTTCCACTGCAAGAAGGGTCAAGTGACTGCGTATCAACATTAGGAACACCATGGGAAGGCTGCTTTAAGATAGGTAAAGTTGTGTTACACGACTCCAACACCATATTACGATTGTCGACTTGTCTGGGAATTGACTCGCTTGATTGAATAATCTCACGCTGAATGCTCTGATCTTCAAAATCTACACATCAGACGTTTGGAGATTTCCACTTTATTGTTGCCTGAAACAATGTAACAAAAATCAATGAGTGTTGATATTTTTAAAAAAATAAATCAATACATAAAAATTATAATTACGTCTATAGAGGTGCCATGAGATTTTGAAATATTTCCAAATTAAATTTATGTTTTGTAAAATAAATGGTTTTATTGTTGGAAGTTCACTTCCGATACTTTGCGCGTTAAATTACGGATATTTTACGAGCACTTTTTTTTTCGAAAATGCAGCCGTATTTACTCATGTATTTTTCCAAAATCTAGTAAAAATCACTTTCAGTGAGATCAGCTTAGTTGTATCAATAATATACTAACCAAAATATCAAAAATCCAGGTGGGTTTTAAAGAGCCCAACCCGAAAAAAACTTGTTTTTTTCTGAGAATGTGAATGAGAATGACGAAAGAATTGGTGAAATGAGAATGTGGGAGGAAACTGGAGAACCCGAGGAAACATGAGAGCACGTTGTTCACTAAAAGCTCAAGTTTGAATTGGACATGGTTTGGACTAGGGACCCTACCTTTAAGAGTACTCTACCACTGAGTTACGATGCCCTACTGTTTCGCTTTATAGCCAGTAGTGGCGTTAAGATCGACAAGTGTTGCCAATGTTCTTCAAGAAAAAATATTCCAACACAGTTAAAAACTGCTATATTATTATGATTTACACTGTCAACTCTGTCGAAGTGTGAAGGACCTCAAATGTCTTATAAGCGTGTAGTGTGTGAGAATAGTCGGAGTAAGACGTGTTTAACCCCCACTATTGTTTATGCGTATAAATAATGGCGCGGACCCCCCAGTTGGGAGCTCTCTAATTTATAATACGATACCATAGGCAATGCTGTATGTGAGAAGTGCGTCAACTTCACAACAACCCTGCGAAACTTGCCAATAAGTAACATTTTAGTCCTTTACGTTTTAGAAAATACTACACTTACTAATGGTACACATATGATGGGCTAGTTATCTACGCCTCTGCCATATATATTGTATTACTTGTCATATTTTCAGCGCTCTGCCCTTCAGGTATTTAACTCAGTTTAATTCCTCAAATGGTGCAGATGAAAGAAAAGTGGAAGTCAAGAAAATCTGTGGAAGGCAAACTTGGAACAAGTGCCTAAAAATTACCGTAGATTTTGAACAATACCAAATGCAACAACCCTTTACGTTATCCGTTCTACGCTTTACAACACTAAATTAGAAATTATTATTTTTGAAGGTAAATCGTAACGCCTGTGATTTTTAACTAACAAACACCAGCAATGCAAACATATATATATAATACTGTACATGAAATATAAAGGGTTTATTCAAGCAAACGGATCTACCAAGTAGAAAATTGATAGGTGAAACATTTTTCGTGAGGGAATGGAAGTGCGAATATAAGTAATTACTGGCAGTGTACAGCATATTGAAATGAATTTTTAGTTATAGTGAAAGTATTGTATGTGTAAGTGTCCTCTTCCACTGTTCTCGCTTATGTGTATACCCTCTGTCGCTGACGCGCCTGCTCCCTCCGGAAGCACCCTCTCGGGCCCCCTTGCTGCGCTTCTGCTCAGACTCGGTTGCATAGCGGCAAGGATCTAGAACATAGGTCCCCCTCCCATTTAGCTGTAATAGACAGAAAACAACTTGCCCGGTGGGGCTCTAACCCGCTTTCACTCGCTAGCGCTCGCTCGGCAATACTCTGTGAATTAAAATTTAAACTTTGGTACAGAAAGGAACCAACCTAGGTATTAATCTTTATGGGGGGCCTGTGTTCTAGAACATTCCCTAAAAACTGCAGTGCATAAAACACGAACTTGGGTAAATGTTTAGTATTGGGGGGCCAAGAATGGTAAAATACAACAGACCTATATAATTCACAGGAGACATGAGTTGATAGTGGTGTTCAAGTAGTCAAGACAGTATCGTACAGAATTTTATGTAGGCAGTATGGGACCTGTTCCAACTATAAAGGTAAGTGGTAGTGATTGCCCATTTCATGTCCAGAACAGAACCTACCGAACCCCTGAGGGCCTTCTCACCTGTTACTACTACTACTACTACATATGCTATGGATCCTAATTTAAGGTATGAAGCCATACAACGACCGGAATGAAACAGAATCGGAATAAAATATCGCAAAAAAGTAGGTGAAAAAGCTGCTCCCTCCAAGTTTAAACAATAGTCCTAACTTGTGCTAGGTGGCCACTAAATGGCACGAATACTATGCAAGGGAGAGTTCTAGAACACAGGTCCTCCATATAGGTTAGTAGCAAGGTTGGTTCCTTTCTGTACCAAAGTCTAAATTTTAATTCACAGAGTATTGCCGAGTGAGTGGAGGCGGGTTAGAGCCCCGCAGGGCACGTTGATTTCTGTCTTTATTACAGCTAAATGGGAGGAGGACCCGTATTCTAGAACCTTGCCCAGTTTTTATGCCATACGTTCACACTGTACTTATACAGAGCCCTCCTGAAGTCAATCTACAATTAGTAATGGAGCTCCTAATTCAGTGCATGCTCCGCTAAAAAAAAATACAAAGCTGCAATCTATCCTGAAAATGTAAGATATATGTAAAAATTTGGTAGAACCGTCTGCTAAAGTGAACGTGAACCCATTTACAATTAACTTTTTTTTTGTACAGAATATCGATAAATAACGTGCGACTTGTATGAGAGATATGTCTATTGCTGCTTTTAACACTGAGTGAGGATTATTTTATCCAGTAATTGACATCATTAGCAATTTTTAACATAGGCAAAGTAGACCTACTCCCTCTACAACCATACAGTTTCCTTGCCAAGGTGTCACAGAACACTTGTAGGTTCTATAATTTTGGCAAAATTACCAACTCATAAACATACAATTTAATAAATAAGCAAACTTAATAACAGTTTGACAATTCTCTAGGTAGTAGTCTTTACGAGCTTTTTGACAGTGTAAATGCAATGCATATGCCTATTCACCCAATATTATTACAAGTACACAATCACGTTTTATTATTTATTTAAACCTTAAAGGAAAGAAAATAACTTACCTTTGAAATATTATAAAAATCCAAAGAAAGTTTATTCATTCGGCATAAATTTCTCTTCAAAACACAGATAATCAACACATAACACAAATATACATTATCATTATCTTTTATTCCCTGCACAATATGGCGGATCGATTCGATTTTTGCGAGTTCGATACCATCAAAGATCTCGCTTTAGGGCACCTCTAGGTCTATATATTATCTCAATGGACTCTATTAATACTCTTGTCCGGGAATCACTGTTTTGCCTTGTCTTGTCTTGAAACCAATATCGGTCAAATAGGTAGGTGCAAAGTCATGTGTGCTAAAAATGCAAAATTGTCTTATGTGTACCTCACACGAAGGATTTTGTGATTCAGGAACAAACTTGAATAAAATACAGGACACAATTCGGAAGAAAGGACACAATCGGGAAAAAGGTCAAAGTCAAAAAAAGGTCAACATCGGGGAAGAAGTTCAGACAGTAAAAGAGAGCTGAAAGCCAGGTTGAACAGGGGAAAAATTAGAGAAAAGTGGGAAGTGTAAAATAAAAAAAGAAAGTATAAAAAAGAAGGGGATATATGTACGTGTAAATGTAAAAGAAAATGTAAGTGTAGTGTAGGTGTATAGGAAATCCCACTCAAGTCTCTTCCTCACAGAGCACCACAACACACGAGGCACTCGCAATAACGGCCACTGTCGAACTCCCCATTGTTTTGAAATTACAACTAGAAATACAATTGAATGTTGTCGGGCGCGTTGTGATTGGTAGTTGCACACAAGTCCAGGAGAAAGTAGAAGCTGCTTCTATTTCTTACAAGTCAGAATAAAAATAAGGACGGGAGAAAATTTCAACCTGGACTAAGGACAAGTTACTTCTCACACGATCGTTAAGTAACGTCGTGAGTTTTGGATCGTTAATCGTAGGCTTACTTCAGTCCCGTCTGATAAAGCTTAATGAACAATTACTGCTCAACGGAAGTGTAATGGTTATTTCTATATAAAACCTCTACATAGATCTTATTAAACGGTAGTTCAATTAAATATACCATAAATTGTAAGGAACGAAGTATGTTTTGGTAATGAAAGAACAAAAATGAGATGAGAAAACAAATTTGCATTTTGGGACCAATTAAATATTGACTTGAGTGATCGCAATGCAATTTACGATTAATTTCCGACAATAACGTTAAATGTATTTTTTTTTTTTTTTGAAATTTGTGTAATGGCATCAGTTGTAAGAATTTGAAGCTAAATTTATCAAATTGAAAGTCTTGAATCCGAATTTCAGATCAAAATTTCTGAATAAACAAATTCTGAATAGAACAAATTTTGAATAACAGTAATAATACATAAACAGGTACTGCAGTACATCGGAAACCGTACAGATTAATATTGCAAGCATTTACTCTACCATGCTATAAATGTATTTTTACTAGTGATGAGCGCAATAGTCTTGGTCTTGCAGTTTCTGCAAGAGTCTTGCATGCAAGACCAAGACCAGGAATTCCGATGCAAGACAAAGACCAAGACCAAGGGGTGCAAGACCAAGACCAAGACCAATTCCGTACCTGCAAGACCAAGACCAAGACCAAGACTCTTGCGCAAGAGTCTTGCACAAGTACCGGCTCAGTGGTAGAGCGTTCACTTTTGGTGCTAGGGTCTCTGGTTCGATCCGAGCTTGCACCATGTGATCTTTTTTGGTGGATAGAGACCGTGTGCGTAGGTTTTCTCGGGGTTTTCACGTTTCCTCCTACTTTCTTCATTCCACAATTTCATTCATTTCTCATCATCGCCATCTCTCTTAGCCTCGGTGCATAATCGTGGCACGTAAAACTAGACATTACATCATTTCAAAACATATTAGTGGTGTTCTTTATCTAAAACTAAAAAGAAATGTAGTATTAAACATCGGTAATTCCGCAGACCATAGGTGCCGACTATATCGGTGTGGCCTTGGCTCCAAGGATCAAGCATCCGTTAGAAATTTTTAATGTGTGCTCAAAAAATTAATATCGAAATAAAATTTTCATGACATTGACAAAAACTTGTGTATGTGACTGCAAGTTTGCTTTCATGGGCGGGTGCTTATACGTTGAATAATTGTTTATCAATATAACTTTTAGCCTCCTCAGGTATATGGCACACGAGGATTGAGCGATATAACATTATAACATACAACAATAAATAATCCATATTCACAAGTGAGAGTGATTTTGAACAGTTATTTCAAATAACTTGGAGTTTGATGCTGTGTTTTTGTATTTTAAAAATAGGTCAAAGGTATTTGTATAAGTTGAGTTTACACAAAGACAAGGACAGTTGAGTCGTTTTCAGTTTTTACTCAAGTTATACTAAAATATTAAGAGGTTTTGATTTTAATCGTTATTATTTTAATTTTTGTGTCTCTTTTTTGGTCAATATTGCTAACATATTGCTATCATATCTAGTCTACCATTATTGGCAGGTCACTTATTGCAACTCAGAAGCTTCGATATACGTTGGTCCTCAGCTAGTCTCTTCGTCGTGACGTATCAATTTTCTGTTTTAATATCTTCCTTCAACTACAGTCTCCTTTGCCCCCTCCCTCTCTTTCCTTCCATCATATTCTCTAGCACGTTCCTCAGTTCCTCCTCAACCAGTTCCTTTTCCTCCTCTTAATTATATCTAAAATTCTTCTTTTCTCCCCTACTGCTATTATTTCTAACACCTTCTCATTCGTTTTCCGTTCAACCCAGCTAATTCTCTCCTTTTATCGAAAGCCTCTGATATTTTTTCATCGCTTTTGCGTAATGTACACGTTTCTCTTCCATGTAGTATATATTGGAATCAGTAAAATAAAATCTCAATATTTAATTGGAATTTTGTTCAATACAAAGATCAGCTAATCTTTTAGTTGAAAATTAAAAAAAAAAAAAATCTGATGCCTTTAAGTGTTAAATCTGATGCCTTTAGCAATTTATTGTATTTCAATAATCTGTCCCGTCTTGATTTTCTTTCATGCGTCTCCCCAATTTGGGAACCAGTAGAGTATTGAATCTGTTAAAAAATGTAAAAAAAGATTACGAAACGTTGTAATTTATCTTATAAGTAGTGAAGCCTGAGGACCCATTCAAAAAATAATAAATGTTATCACCTATGTTGTATACTATAATCATACTTACACGAAAGTAAATTATATTTAATTTAGAAACATACATTGTATTTCCGTTACTATTTCCGCACTGTAGAATTTATCCAGAGTAAAATTTACTTATGAAAAGCATAAGATTTCTTAAAAGCAAGACTTGCAAGACTCTTGCACCAAGACCAAGACCAAGAAAAAGGCTAAGACCAAGACCAAAGGTTCCAGTGCAAGACTAAGACCAAGACTGGATGTGCAAGAGCAAGACCAAGACCAAGACCACCCGGGTCTTGGTCTTGGTCTTGCATTTGCTCATCACTAATTTTTACTATAATTCTTCATCAATTAAATGAAATAAAATGTATACTTACCTCAGAAACCTCACATCAGCATATATCTACAGCCTGTAGATATCTAATCCTTCCTCATAAAGCTTGTGCTATCAAAATTGTACAAAATCACACGCTTTTATTCGGGATTTGACTAATGTAGTAGTCAAGTTCTTTACTGGGGCAATAATAATGCTTCAAAACGGCTCTGCATTGAAACTAAAAAACAGATTTTGAGTTACGTTGACGCAAATCTGTATGGAAAGAGACTCCACCTTTATTCATTACCAGCCTTCGAAAGAGTTGCAAGAAAAACACAAAGTGGAATATGAAAAGTTAATAATAACTTATACCTATTATCGCCAATTAAATAGCAATGTTTGCTTTGCGTTGTTGGAAATGGTTACGGAACAAGCCCTCCCCCAAAATTTGTCTCTGCTAAGTTATGTGGGAAAGAACGCTCTGAGAAGAAGAAAGTTTAACTCACTCACTGTCATCATATGGGAAGTGTTATTGAAGGGGGATTTTGTTGCGCATTTGAATTTAGCTTTACCGCGTTTGGTTTTGTTGCGTGTGAAGAATGATGTCATCTTTATTTTAGCTTGGTATTAGGAAAAATTAAGGTAATATTTTTTTTCTTTTTTTACAGTTAATATTGGAATATATATTTCACGTTAATTGTGTACAAAGGAGCTGAGAAAAGTTTGTCTTTTTTGTTTCTTTGTTTCTTGCTAAGTGTATGTAAAACATGTTTTGTTGATTGTAAATTTGTTCATTGGATATGATAGAATGAATGAAAGAGAGCCTAAATATGTTATATAATATATATAATTAAATATATGGCTTTTATAAATTTTGTCTCATGCAACGTTTATTGGACAGTGCATAATGACAACAATTTCGCCCTATTCCGTTTCTGAGTATCTCAGTGGCATTTATTCCGAAGTTGGGCGTTCGCTTTCCCCACGTTTTTTTGTTGTTATCTCCGTTGCACACTTTCTGCAATTTGTTATTAGGTTCATTAATCCGTGCTCTTCACAAACTTTTAAAGGATTTTGCTCGTTATCAACGTATTGCTTCACAAATGTTAAAACTGTTAGCTCATTGCACTTGTACATTCACCATGTTGATAAAATAACTGCTAGTTTCTTTCCCACAGTGCAACTGTTCGGTTACCCCTTGCGCCAAGTAGTTCCCTCCGCTCGCCGTATAGTCCCATGTTTAAAACTGCTTATATATAACACAAATAGATTTTTCGAGACTCTTATATATTATCAAGCACACAAACGACCTAATTGTCCATATCTTTCCTGTAAATTTTAAAAATTTTGCTGGAAACGGACGCCCAACTTTGGAACTTAACCCGAACCCATCTCAGTATACTTATATGGACTTGTTTCAATTTCGCTTTGCATTGAAATTTGGATTGGTAATTACTATTTTCGTTACGCTGCCGCACAGTTTGCCCAAGTGGGCCCAGCCCGAAAAGAAAGAGGATTTTTTTCGGGTTGGACCTACCTGAAGAAACCCACTTTAAAACCCATCCCGTGTTTTTGACCTTTTTGTTAGTATATTATTGGTACAACTAAGGTGATCACATTGAAAGTTATGGCGAATTATATGCTTTCACGTTAAGGTATAGAACATCATTCAACGTAAGACCTTTATGAAGTTCGAAATGCATTGAATAAATTAATAAAAAAACTCACCTTTGCTTGAGATAATTATAAAACAAGTTATAATTATAGTATGGATTATGCTTATAGCCTATTTGAAGTAAAATAAGCAATTTCATATTTTAGAAAATATTTTCTGTGAATAGTGTGCTTCCTGACTCGGCGCCGCCAAGGGACTTTATATCTTATACGTTGATGGGTTTAAAGTCATAGGTGCCGGTATTAACAGTAAAAATGTAAATACATTAGTAAAACTATTATTATTTCTTACCTTTTAGTGGGGCGCGGTGGCTCAGTGGTAGAGCGTTCACATCCGGTGCTTGGGGTCCCTGGTTCGATCAAACGCTCGCGCCGTGTGGACTTTGTGGTGGACTGACACCGTGCTCGTGGATTTTCTCGGGGTTCTCCCGTTCGTCCTACTTTCTTCATTCCACCATTTCATTCATTTCTCATCATCATCACCGTCTCCTTTAGCCTAACATGCATAATCGTGGTACGTAAAACTAAAGATTTCATTTCATATTTTATTACCTTTGATGGTAACAAAAGTATTCAGTAAAATTTGGTTTTCCAACAACAACAGTTTGGTTTAGTCATTTGTTGCTACCCTTCAAATAAGCATTGTGTGGAATCAACACCAGCAATAGCGTATAAATTCTTGTCAAAATTGAGAAGCTTAATGCTCGGAGCTCCGAAGACTAAAGTAGCGTTTACTATTTCAAGTGCTGAATTCAAACTTCAGTATTAATGGAAGTTTCGATGTACAGTAAAGCAGGTTGCATTTTCAGGGAAAACCCGTCGTGAAAGAAGTGTTCGGGAAATTCCCGCAATTGAACTCGCAAAGCATCGGAGGTGTATACTTCAACAATAACTCTATTTATTTTACACTGGAAGATGTTTAATTTCATTTATGACATTTTGAAACATTTACTTTACAAAATATGAATTATAGGTCTATCTTTGTTAATTGTTTTAAATTAATTTTCGGAAAAGAATCATCTTGCAACTAGGGGTGCTCGATAAGGCTGAGGACTTATCGAACTTCGGGAGTGAAAATTTATCGAGTTGTCATCGGTTACTCGAAACCGTTCGAGTATTATCGAAGTTTCGGGTATTTTCGACATTTCGAATATTATCGAAATTTCGGGTATTATCAAAAGTAGTGATGAACAGTTCGGTTCCTTCACCTCTTCAATGATTTCTTCTTGCAGCCAAACTAGTCAAACAACTTTTTTCATCTGATAAGTTATTGCAAAGTTGTATTTGTCGAAATCATATGTACCTACCCCGTTATTGGCGCAATCGGCAAAGCGTCTATTAATAGACTAATGTTGTCTTGGATTCCAATCCCATTCAGGTGATGCATGTTTTCCTCTTTCTCTCTTCTGACAGACTGCTTAAACCTTGTAGAGATCTGTGGGGGAAAAAAAAACTTTTCCTTCACTACATTGCTAAGGAGAGAAGATTTAAAATGAACACTCTGCATATATGTAATACATATTATATACAACTATGATAACCTCGAATACATAGTTTCTTTCGAACACTCTGATAATCTCGAACTTTTCTAAATATTCAAGCGACTTGACAAATGTGATCATATTGATATATTTCTGTATTTGCTGCTTTCAAACAATTCGAGATTCTCGAACACTTCGAGTGTCTCGAAGTTGTCTAATGTTTCTTATATTTCAAGTGCCTCGAACATTTCGAGAGTTTCAAACATTTCGGGAGTCTCGAAAGTTCGATAATTCGATAAAATTAAAATTCTTATTATATTCTAATTATTTTTATTATATTGTTAAATACAGTTGATTAGTTTTATTTACTATAATATAGTAAAAATAAACATTATATATATACACTAAACACAAACCATTTTTTATTCTTCTGTTTAGAGATCCTAGGTTTCCTTCCACACACTTACCTATATCTATATCCATCTATCTATCTATCTATCTATCTATCTATCTATCTATCTATATCTATATATATATATATATATATATATATATTGTGGAACATTTGTGTACTACGGTACATTCTGCTGCAATTTTCTATATACTACATTTTCTTGATTTCTACGTATTTTCCGATTGCTCGCGGCTTTCAACCATTTCCCTATGGATATCTCTCTTGCACCTTTTCATTGTACCAACAACTGTTGTTATCTGAAGATGCAATTCTCGGCGAGCCCCATGCTTGTGAAATAAATATCCATAGTTATATTTCCTCCTTTATTTAACCATGGCTTCTAAAAGTCACTTCACTAGGTCTTCTACATTGCCTCGTCCATGTCCAACGTGCTGACAAACATATATTTTGTATCTGAACGAATATGATATTTCAGTATTGCACACAAAGTAATTTTTTATACCGTATTTTCCAGGCATACTTGGAAGATAAACAAATAATAATAATAATTCCATATGTAGGTACCAGCTACTGATCCATAGTTTAGAAATTTCCAGATCTGGAAAAGTCATGGAAATTCAGAACGAATATTTCGCAGAGTTCACGGATTGCTAATATCTTGTCTGTTTCCAGTTTCTTTTGACGACTTTGAATGTTATGAAATGCCCTGCTTTGAGGCCCCTTTATTTTTTGACGACATTTGCTTTGAACGTCTGGTGTTCTGGCTGGTCCTGTGCACTTGAGTTTCTTCCGTATAGAGCTGTAAATTCTGTAGTCTTCGTTCCGTGCTCTGTTGACATGTCTAAACTGCGGCTAGTACGCTGTGGAAGGTCATAATCAAAAAACAGGTCCAAGTCACGTTCATTGGAGCTATCGGTAATTTGGTCTCCTTTCCCTTCCCCAGACAATTCACGTTCATACTCGTAATGGCTGTCGTCTGATTCAACCTCAGTTCTGGGGGCGCGGTGGCTCAATGGTAGAGCGTTCACCTCTGGTGCTTGGGGTCCCTGATTCGAACCCAACTCGCGCCGTGTGGACTTCGTGGTGGACAAACACCGTGTTCGTGGGTTTTCTCGCGGTTCTCCCGTTTCCTCCCACTTTCTTCATTCCACCATTTCACTCATCTCATAATCAGCGTCTCCTTTAGTCTAACCGGCATAACCGTGGAACGAAAAACTTAAAGATTTCATTTCGTTTTCAACCTCAGTTGTCTCGCTATCAATTACTTCTAACATCCGTGGAACGCTTTCTTTAGGCAGTCCTACCTAGATAAGACACTGCAACTAAATAACAGAAGTT
The DNA here is from genome assembly GCF_964235325.1 of Thermobia domestica. NCBI lineage: Eukaryota > Metazoa > Arthropoda > Insecta > Zygentoma > Lepismatidae > Thermobia > Thermobia domestica. The sequence goes on from NC_137469.1 coordinate 99,096,611, forward strand.
ACTCAATGCAATTTTGACCTGAAACGCATTATTTCTGTATATTTGAGTAGTAATATACTCCGGCAACTTTGAAATACAAATAAAATTAAATAAATTCCTCACAAATATTATAGAGCAAATACACTTTTTGCTACAGATAATATATTTGTTTCAAAAATATGTGTATAGTAACATCCAGTAACGTATCCAAATTGTAATAAAATTAAAACACAAAGATCATGCTGCCTTCTTCTGATAATTTTTAAAACACAACAACTCACTTGTCATTGTTAAGAATTACCAATTAGCAAGCTTTATTTATCTGTCTGCGCATATGGGAGCATGGAAAACAGTGGGGTCCGTACGGACCCCAGGTGTGCTAAATGCGTTTTGGTTCTTAAATATGCTTATAATTTCTAAATACAAAAGCGTACAACAAATAAATTGTTATGAGTGAATTGAAAACATCTTAAAAAGAGATGTCCTGAGTCGTAGATAAGAATTTGAAATAAATACCGAAAATATATGAATATAATGAAGCCTGGGACCCCAGGTTGGCGTCATAAGGTTAAATATGGTTAACCAACAATAACAATCTCACAATATTCAGTTAAAGAAAAAAAGAAAAATACAATAATAAGATGTACGGCTGTGACAGTCCACTTTGCACACAACTTCATTGATAAAAAGCAGGGTGGATTGATTTAAATCAGTCTGATTTAAATCACTTGATTTTTTTAATAAAAATCGTTGATTTAAATCGAATTCCTAAATAAATTAATTTAAAATGAAGATAAGTAAAATCCCGTTTCTGTTCTGTTATTTCGATTATGGAAGTTAATAATCATAATACAATGAGACTCAAATGTACAGTATAGTATGAAAACAAGTGTCATGCAGAGGATGATTAGGGAAAATCCCGTTTTGAACAGGTAACGGAGCAATCCTTCTTTCTTCTTTTCGTAACATTGGGTTTGGGTTTTAAAATCGTTAACTATTCCAACGGGGAAATCACCATTGACATTTAAGACGAAAATTCTTTTTTGTGCGTGTCTGTTTGTCTGTCCTCAGATAATAGGGCGTATTTAGAGGGGTCCTATCCCCTCTCCAATTTTTTTGTTAATTTTATAACTTTAGGCGAAATTTATGTATTTCATGCCGCAAGCTGGTTCTGAGTTCTTAAAAATAGGCCCCTGCCAAATATCAGTAACTTTTGTGAAAAAAAAGTGTCTTTTTGATAAACGTTGCTGTACTTTTTCCTTAATGCTTGACGTTTTAAATTATATCACCTATTTTTAGGTGATATGGTAGAATCTTCATTATTCAATTTAAAAAGTACCAATAAGGCATTTTACTTCGTTTTCTGTAAGGCTGGAGGCATTTTAGAACACGTTACATATGCTTTCACGCAGGGTTGGCTGGTTTAAACCATGCAAAAAACGAAAAATGTTTGTAAAAGTGTAAGTTTTCGTAAAATCTTCAACACACACATTAGTGGGTTATCGCATGTCACTCCCGCATATTATTCCTATTATATTCAAATTTAAATTCCCCATTAATTACTCAAAGAAATTAGCCCTATACTACAAAAGCAACTTTTTTGTAAGGTTATGAATGTTTTTTTGTGATTTTTTTAATAGTTTGTTATTATTGTTATGCAATTGCAATCAAAGGAAAATTCTAAATATTGTATCGTTTTAGTAATGTTTACTATTGATAATATACATCAAAATATCGTACTTTGGGGAAGGGGGTCATACAAATCCCCCGAGAGGCATTTACTGAAATCAGAAATATCTTTGGTATCTATTTATGTATAAATGGGTCAGAGCCAAAGTCGACTCAAATAATTCTTATTTTTATTCACTTTTCTTACTGATATGAAAATTACGTCATTGTATTTCTTTAACTTGGACTAATCAAAGTCGTAGTGAACTAATTTGGACTAAATTAGTTCTGTACTATGCAGTATTTTGAAACTGTCCATATGTAATTCTGTATAATGGTTTCAATTGTGCAACTGTTTATCTTTTTGTCCTTCTGAAATGACTCTTCACAATTAGACAATTATATTAAAAGTATGTAAAGATCAGTACAACGTATCAGGAGTCCTTCGTGAGTGAGTCGGCAGACGTATTGCATTTGTGGCCAATTAGTCCAGTTTTCAAGTTCAAATGGAGGACAATTTGTTTCGGATGTAAGAGACGAGAAACTGTTTGGACTCCGCTTTAAGCTTATGTGATCCGTTCCAGCACAACCCGGTTGTTGCATAATAACACCAGAGTGAAACAAACTTATTTTTGTTCATATGTGATATAAATGCATAGAGTAAATTATTTAATTAAAAAAAAAACTGGTTTAAACCAAAAAACCAGGTTTAAACACAAAAAAACTGATTTTTTGTTTTTTTTTAGAATAAAAACCATGGTTTTTGCCTACCCTGCAACGCCTTTCTGCGTTGAGGCATAGTGTGTGATGTGATAAATTTAAAAAGATATTTTTTGTTATGTGTATTATTATTATTATTATTATTTGGCGGGTTACATTTTGCATTCAGAAGACTGAAATTTTGCACACTCGTTCAGTGCACCCCTTAATAATTTTCAGATGTTTTCAGATCTCTACGTGGAAACAGCGGGGTCCAGAGGGGCAAAAATGTTTAAAAAAGGATATTTTTAACAAAAAATAGTTTTTTTTCGTGATTTTCCCGTCTCAGATGAAGACATATGAATTGTACCGTTTGAAAGGCTGTTCTATTCTGAAGAAAATGATGTACATACTATGCTCCTAGGATAAATAGGGATGTCTCAGGAAACTGTTACCTGAGATCCTGTTTTATACGGGAATCTGGGGTATTTGGGGAATATTATTTTTCACGGGCTTACTTTTGCACCTACAAGATTGAAATTTTGCACATTTACTCAGTGCACCCCTCAGTATTTTTCAGATTTGTTTCAGATCTCTGTCTTAAAACAGGGGAAGAGGTCCACAGAGGTGTAAAAAAAAAAAAAAAAAAAAAAAAAATCCTTTTTTCGTGATTTACCCGCCCCAGATACATGATGGAGACATTTGAAGGGTACTGTTTGAAAATTTGTTTTATTCTGAAGAGAATAATGTACAAATCATGATCTTAGAATAAATAGGGATGTCTGAGGAAATTTTTATATTAAATCCGGGTCATCTGGGGCATTGTGGGAATGTTCTTAGCTCATTGTTAAATAGTTTCCTCACTCTTACTACTCAAAAGAAAAGCTTGAAATTTTGTACACACATTTAGTACACCCCTTAGCATTTCCCAGTTGATTTTGAGATCCGTGCTGTAACACAGAGGTATCCAGAGGGGACCAAATTAAAAAAAAAAAAAAAAAAAAAGTTTAAAAAAATGCCGATTACTCTAAAAATTTCTCGCTTCAGGGACATGATAAGGAAATGTGAATGTTACCGTTTCAAAAGCTGTTCTATTCTAAAGAGAGTGATGTATGTACCATGATCCCAGGATAAATAGGGATGTTGATGTAGCTGCTTGACTTAAAGTATATAATTTACCTTTAAAAAGAGCCATAATTTAAAAGGGTTAAGAAACATTGTTTGGGATTGATATAGGTTAACGATTGGGGATAATTCAAAATTCAACCCCAATACTTTCACTTAAATGTCATAATTAGCATTTAATACTAATTCCTAACGCTTTATCTTCAATTCGCGACTTGTATTATACCAGGAGAAAGATTTGATTTAAATCAAAAAAATCGATTTAAATAAAAAAAATCAACAAAAAATCACGATTTTTTTCCACCCTGATAAAAAGTGATTTACTTACGTTTGAAACATAGCTGAGCGAGAGAAGGGGGTTAGAAGCCCCGCAGCGCTCATTTTGTTCCACTTTGACCCCTATGGTAATACAGCAGCATACATATCCTAGGTTAGTTAATAACACAGTGGGTTTCAAACACTGTCAGATTATGCTTTACTGCCACCTCATTATATCGCATCAATCTGCGAACACACACAGTCCACAATTTAACTTACGTTTTCTCCCTTGACAGTAATGACCTTTCTAACGTTTCTTACTCTCATTATCACATTTAGTCTGATTCTGTTCATTTCTCCGTAAAATTTATATTTCGGGGCCGCCATCAGTTAATCCCTTATTTAAGTACATTGGAAAAGGATTAATTTTTATGTGAAACTAATTTATTAAATTATTGCGCGGCTATAATAAATTGTTGACTAATTATGTTTGCTACGTAAGATCTGTTTTTTAAGATGGTCATCCTGTCGTTAGAGAGGGACCTGGTGTGCCGATGTGGCAGCTTGCCAATTTGTCAGTATTGGTGAAGTCTGTTGTAACTAACCTAACAGTAATGTTTTATTGTGCAATCTGTAATTCATGAATCCTGTGGTGATCTTTGAAAATTCCATTATCAATCGTAGTACATTGCACTGACCTAAATATATGAACATTCTAAAAGGTTCTAGAACCGTCTGGAACTTTCTGGAAGCTTCGTTACCTGTATTAAAGCACTGGACATTGACCCTACATGCCAGTAAGCTCTTAGCTCTAGAGTGGACAACAAGTCTAGTTGCAAGTGTCTATATAGTGTTCAAGCATAGTGAGATCACAGTGACTATACAGCCACAGCAGATTTCCGAGTATCAGTAGTTGATAGTCCCGTGATCCAGGTGCAGTGCTACCTGTAACTGTGTGCATTCGAAAGCTACATTGGTGCTTAGGTGATTCCACTATGTCAGCATTGCCACGCTTCTACTTTGCCAATCCATTTGGCAGCCATAGCAGTAAGGTGAAGGTTGGACTTAGCTCGGTGCAAGCGTGGATGGCAGAACTGCCTCCACAACTCAAAGCTCAGAGTCTGAGCAATGTGTGCAACAAATGCAGAAAGGAACTAAATAGGAGCCGTTCCAGAGCAGCGGACATACGTAATGGAATGTTCCAAAGATTCCCACAGGATTACCGTACTGAATTACAGATTGCGTCAGTAGTAACTGGTAAAACATTCCAGTTACTACATAAACATGCTAGGTCAGTTACACCTACGGACGATAGGACCAATAAAAGCTAACAAGATTCTATTTAAAAAAACATCAAATTTGTCGGTTTTTTTTTTACCAGCCTGTACTCTGAAACTATAGGGGGTACATGGCTAAACTTTGGAGCGTGATCATCTCTGAAATAGGCCTCTATATACAACAAGTTTAATCGAAATCTGATACCATGAGGTTTTGGGCTTGGTTGATTTCGCATGGAGTGACCCAGTGTGAACCATGTAATGATAATTTAGTCCCAATAGTGATAATATAAAGTTCGCCTCAGTCTTGGCCAAAACGCCCTAATGTCCCTCAAAATATCAACGATCAGGAAAGCAGGTTCAAAAATCCTTGCCAATGGAAAGCAAAAGTAACTTCCCCCCTTAAAAAAAAAAAAAAAAAAAAACTACAAAATAGTTTATTATTTTTTTCATCAACTCTGAAAACAGATTATCGTCTGTTGTGAATGATGTTCCCAGGTATCTGCTGACTTTTTACAACTCCCGAAGGTCTATTTTACTAAGTAGCAATGCAGATATCTTTATAGTTCTTGTGTTTAAGTATGTTTTTGTCCTTCTAAAACATGATGGTTTTATTTTCTGAATTGCTTACTCCTAGGTGAGAAATACAAGTTGTAAATGTACGTACACGTACATTAGTATAATATAATTAAATAACGTGGGCTTCAACTTAAAAACATTTCATAATGAGAAGGCTGTGGTTGCCCAGTAGTAGAGCGTTCATGTCTGATGCGTGGGGTCCCCGGTTCGATCCCAGCTCTCGCCAAATGGATTTTGTGGTGGACAAACACCATTTGCGTAGGTTCTTTCGTTTCCTCCCACTTTATTCATTCCATTGTTGCATTACTTTCTCATTATCACCGTCTCCTGTAGCCTAACTGGCATAACCGTGAAACATAAAACTTAAAGATTTCATTTCATGATGATTAGAGCTTGACTTACCCAGGGTGTCTATCGGTCCCGAAATAGTCACAAAATGAGAAAACGGTCATAAAAGTCAGGAAATTTAGGTTTTGAGTCACGATTTTTTTTATCTGTACAAATATAAGTACAAACTGGAAAATGTTGTTCTATAAAACGTCAAAATTCACCACCAAAAATGTCTATGGTTGGCTTTAGACCAGGGTTTGAAAAAACCCGGTTATTTCTGAAAAAACCCAACCCACCTGGGCCCATGTCGGTTTTTTCGGGTTTTATTGTTTTTTTTCGGGTTTAATTGGGTTTTTTCGAAATATTCCAATCTCTTTGGAGTAAAAATGTTAAAATATGATTTACATTTCATGAGTGTCATTGTCACAACTTGCAACAACTTTCTATTCACTGCTCTTTTGAAAAAGTTGCCGCCATTTTGAAGTTTTAAATTGGATCGCCAAAAAAATCTATACAGAAAATTTAGAATGTCTTGTGCTTCTACACTCAAAATATCACCTTAAAAAGTCCGAAAATTGCACCTTGTAGCATGGATACCCACTATTTTGAAAAATGGACGCCATTTTGAAATTTTATGCCGCCAAAATATATACAGCTAATTTAGTCTCTCGTGCTTCTACTTTGAAAATTTCAACTTGAAAGACCTAAAATTGGGCTTTGTAGCGTGGATATCAGCAGCGGCGCAAATTTGTCTTCAACATTAGGGGGGACGGGTAAGACGGTATATATATATATATATATATATATATATATATATATGCGATGTACAAAATATTTATGAAGGCGAAAAACAATGCTGAGGAGGATTACCCATGTCGGTCCCGGCGTACTCCACAGGGGACATAATATATGACGACATTATTATTGCTTTATAACTTTAAACTGTTCACAAGGGATGATCCAAATATGATCATTCCCTGTAAACAGTTTTCAATGTTGCCAGTCTGATTTTAAAGCTGTAAAGCAATAATAATATCGTCATATTTTATGTCCCCTGTGTGGGACTCCGGGACAACATGGGTAGGGGAGCAGAGTTGTCTTCAACATTGGGAGGTGGTCAGATTTGAGGATTATTCTGGAAGGTATCAATTTCATCTCACTTTCCTTTATGACAGTTAGACACAAATCATCACATTTCTTCCTAAAAGACACATTTCCAATCGGATTATTGAGGGGGACAGTTCCTAGATTGTAGGGGATATGTCCCTATCATCCCCCGGGATTTTCGCCAGTGGATATCAGCACTGGCGTCTCTGGTATGTAAAATTTGGGGGGGACATCGAAGAAAGTGATTAAAATGGTGCTACCTAGTCCAACCTATTTATTATCTTCGATTCCATTTGTTAACTTTTTGCTTACCTTTACGGATCCCCTAAGGTATATCAAGAACTTTGATATAATCGTTCCACAGTCTGAATAATATATTCCAAATAAATATAATTATTATTATTTATTTATTTGTTTGTTATTCTGTCGTTAGTAAATAAATTAAATTAGAATGAAATATTGAATATTTTGTACTTCAAAATATTGGGGGGGACGCGACCCCTCCGTCCTCTCCGCCAGAAACGCCTATGGATATCAGCTATTTTTTTTAAAAAAAAAAGCGCGCCATTTTGTAATTTTACGTTGGTATGCTGCCAAAATCTAAACAAAAAATTTAGTGTGTGTCTGGTTTGTATCCTGAAAATTTAAAAGACCGAAAGTTGAACACTGTGTGGTAAAGGTAGACAAACTAACAAATGTAGATCGAGTCATCCTAGGAGCCTCAGTGACGTTCGCCAAATATGAATACCAAATAGCTATATTAATTTAAAACAAAGACATAATTCATCAAAATGTCTTAAATATTTTTCAACGTAAAATAAATGGTCTTACTGTTGAAGTTCACTTTCGATGCTTTGTCCATTCAATTACGGGAATTACCCGAGCACTTGTTGCAAGACCGTTCTTTTCCGAAAATTAATTTAAAACAATTAACAAAGATAGGCCTATAATTCATATTTTATAAAGTAAATGTTTCAAAATGTCTAAAATGAAATGAAATGTCCTCCAGCGTAAAATAAATAGAGTTATTGTTGAAGTATTCACTTTCGATGCTTTGTGGGTTCAATTGCGGGAATTTCCCGAACACTTCTTTCACGACGGGTTTTCCCTGAAAATGCAGCTTGCTTTACTGTACATCGAAACTTCCATTAATACTGAAGTTTGAATTCAGTACTTGAAATAGTAAGCGTTACGTAGTCTTTGAAGCTCCAAGCATTAAGCTTCTTAATTTTGACAAGAATTTTTACGTTATTGCTAGTGTTGATTCTACAGAATGCTTATTTGAAGGCTAGCAACGAATGACTGAACTTAACTGTTGTTGGAAAACAAAATTTTACTAAATACTTTTGTTACCATCAAAGGTAAGAAATAATACTAATAGTTTTACTAATGTATTTACATATTTACTGTTAGTACCGGCACCTATGACCTTAAACCCGTCAACGTATGAGGGATAACGTCCCTCGGCGGTGCCGAGTCAGGAAACACACTATTCACGGAAAGTATTTTCTAAAATATAAAATCGTCTACTTTACTTCAAATAGGCTATAAGCATAATCCGCACATTAATTTGTTCTACAATTATCTCAAGCTAAGGGTGAGGTTTTTTATTTATTTATTTATTTATTTATTTATTTATTTATTTATTCATTCATTCATTCATTCAGTGAGTGCATTTAGAGCTTTATAAAGGTCTTATGTTGAATATTGTTGTCTATCTTAACATGAAAGCATATAATTCGCCCAAAGAAAGTTTAAAATCTGATAAAAATAACTTTCAATGTGATCACCTTAGTTGTATCAATAGTACACTAACAAAAAAGTCAAAAACCCAGGTGGGTTTTGAGGTGGTTTTTTTCAGGTGGGTCCAACCCGAAAAAACCCGGTGGGTTTTTTCGGGCTGGGCCGACTTGGGCAAACCTTGCTTTAGACGCTACCAAATGGCAAGCAAAGCGTGCTTCTATCGCATTCATGAAAATTCACCCTAATTCGCATCCAAATTCATTCTTGAGAATTTTACAAAATTTTATGGTTTGGTAAAGAAAAGGCCACGGAATTTTAGTAAACACCGTGTTAATAAACTGAATGGAGGCATAAATATATTAGGAAGATTGAACTTGCGTAAGCTTTCTAAATTTGTCTGTATACGTTTCAGTGATTGATTGTCGTCATCTTCCAAACAAATTCTTCGAGAAATTATTTAACTTGCTTTATGGTCAATTACATTAGCAATAACATTCCTGTACTGTAGAATAATTACCATCATTATGCTTCATACTTAAAATCGTAATGCTTCCTTTGCTTCAGACTCAGGTATGAAGAACTTGTTTTCTAGAATCTACACCCATAAATGTATAGGCTTACCTGAGCTTGGTTTCGGAAAAAAATATATAACAACACTTTTTCGGTTGTATTTCTTCTGATTTTCACTATCCCTTACAGACGATGTAACACAGATTTTAAAGCGAACAAACTTGCACTTACAACTCTTTCGACATTTGTTATTAAACATTTCCTTGTAAGATATTTCTTTAAGATTTAAATAACATTCTTTGTTTTTATTATCTACTGAAAAATAATCGAAATCCAAACCACTGTCCATCAAAACAGGTACTTATAGTACGGCCGCTACGTCTCTGGCTCTGACAGTTCTGCACGTGAAAAAACAATGTTGCCAATTTGTCCTTTATACACTATTTTCTTTGGCTTCGGTTCTGAAGAACTAGCCATTGTCACCAAATAAGAACAACACTTCTTAACAGCACACCCAAACATACACAAAGAAAAGAAAAAAAAGTTGCAATAATCAAACACGATCTCAAACCACTCTTCACTGAACTATGTACAAACAAAAGGAACAATACGGAGCGGCAACAACGTCTGGTTTCCATGCCAGCTCGGTCACTCATTGAGCCTTATGGGGGTGTGTTAATGTAGTATCAACGCTCGCTTTCTGTTTCGCATAGCTGTCAGAGCCAGAGATACAGCGGCCGTACTATAATTTTCAAAAGATCGAAAAGAAGGAAGCAATACAATTTGGAGATCGTGAAGTGCGAAGTATAATAATTTTTCAGTAGTATAGTCATGTTATCGGTAGTGTGTATCTACATTGCAACAAATAATTGCTTAAAGAATTCGCACTGAAGATTACTATAAACAATCGTTGAAACGAGTACGGACTAATTTACGTGTATGGGATGTTCCTACCATATGTAGATGCTTAGATGAGTTCAGTCTTATTAATATGTAGAATATATATTCAACATTAATAGAACAGGCTGAAAAAAATACAAGAAATATTAAACAGCAGACAAGATAAACCGTAGTCTGTAGGCTTTAGACCTGTAGCAACTGCAAACGATAAGGACGTAGTTGCAAGCGTCTCCTTAATATTCTTCACACAGACTTGTCTGCAGATTCAGTCTTTAATAAAACACAAAAAGCTTCCTGCTCTCTAGTCTCCATCTTTGTTACTACTATCTCTTTCTAACGGCAGACAGAGGAAACAATGCATGTGCATTCGTGCGTACAAAACTGTTTGAGTTGCTCTTTCATTTGATAATATTTATAATTGTAATAGATACTACAAAGTTTCAAGACCCTAATATTCATTTTGAAACACCCTGCATTGCTTCAAATTGTGTCATCCTATATTCATGTCTTGTATGTACACTCATGTCCAAAATGATTGTCGCATATCTGTCTTTTTGTAAGAATATAATTTGATAAGGATTTTGCAGGGTACTTTTAATACTGATACTATGTGCGTAAAAAAACTAAATTTAGAAAAAAACGGGAGGCAATGTTTTTTTAAAAAAAGAAACTTACATTTCTGAAATAATACGAACGTTTTTTTCTTTTTTTTTTGTTTTTTTTTTCTATTTACAACACTAATGACCATAGTATTCAACGCTAAGGTACTTCTGATGTGCAATGTCTTGTCCATCTCCGTTGTGCTGTATGTGTGATACAGGCTTCCAAACTTTGGATGTTCGTAATACTATAACATCCGTAGTTTGCAACACTGAATAATAACTGGTATTTTAAGTTTTTGTTTAACATGTTAATTTGAAATGTGTAATAATCTGACGTAGTGCCATTTGAAAAAATATAACTTCATACTGGGATAGCAACACTGTCCACCGGGTGGTGATGTTTAATACGTAAAACGATGTCTCCTTCCTTGTAGCTACTTCGAGCAAAGTTTCTTTTCTTCATCTTCTGGTTTCTCCGTTATCACGGATGTTTCAGATAAATTGTCCACCCTATATATATATATATATATATATATATATATATATATATATATATAATATTAGGGTTATCCTTCGACTTTCACCACAACCTGCAACATACACATGTTTTCAAAACTCATCTCATTATGATAAACCTTCAAAATATGTCATGACAACCCAGCGATTTTTAATGATATGCAAATATGGATGGAAACTGCAGACGAAAGCTGATACCAGTACTTTACCGTCTGGTCATAGATGGCTGTTTCACTGGATGAGCAGGGCACTGAGAAGATAATTGTGAGTCAGTCGTCGTGTAAAATGGAAGTGACCAGAATGGAGCAGCGATCGTACATCAAAGTGACCGCTCCCCGGGGGAGAAATGCGAGTGAGTGACACCAAGAATTTGTAGAAGCGTTAGGGAATAATGCTCTGCCATATCGAACTGTCGAAAGATCTGTGACATTTTTTCAGCGAGGATGCCAAGCGACCACCAACATGGAACGGTCAGGCCGGCCTGTGAGTGTGCAGACCGATGTGTCACGTAACGTGTTGGAATATTTGTTGGAGAACAAGAAACGATGGACGTTCCGTGAATTAGAGATGGCGATTGGGATTGAGAAGCACACCATTCATAAAATTTTGATGCAAAATGTGAACCTATGTAAAGTTGCATCGAAATGGGTTGCACATGCCCTCACAGAGGTTCAAAAGTGGATACGATATGCAGTTTGTTGCGATAACCTACAGCCCTATGAGAATGAAAGCAACAAATTCCTTGCTTAGATTCGTTGTGGATGAATTCTGGGTGATCTACGGTATTACCATGACTTGCTCTCGTATTAACCCCTATTGTTACATGGTGACATGTTTCATTATTGTCAGTAATTACTTGTTTTCTTTTGCATCAAAATGTACCGCGTGATGTATGCCAGAATATTCAGTAACCCGTAGTTGCATAGGATTTTGCATTAGTAGTAGAAATAAGATTTGTCTAGAAACACATTATGGTTTGTAAATGATAAAGCAGGCACAGTTCTATTTACTTCCTTTGTAGCTTGTTATTTTAAATTCTTCCTGAAAATATACTAATAATTAATTAAAAAAATATTTTGAGGTTGGACCTTAAAAGAACTTCACGTTGAAAGTGAAACTATATTATTAGGATAGCCAGCAAGTGTTTATAAAATTAATCAAAAATAAATTTTTACTGAATAATAGTTCAGGATAAAATAAATATAGGTGTATTTATGGACTTTATCTATGTACTGATGTCTTCTTGCTTTCAAGTATATGTGCGTGTACTTATATGTGTATGTATTCATATAAAACCTATATACTTGTAGGGTATGCACTTCAATATGTGTACCTGGAAATATTCAGAAGCATAAACCATAACTGTTGTTTATAGCGATATCTGTTATCTAATTTTGTGTATCTGAGAAGAATGTTTCTTGCCATTTTTTTGTTTTTGTGTGTGTGTTTTTTTTGTATTTTTATTTTCATTTTTCTTTTTAATGCTATCTTTTTTCTTTTTTAATTTTTATCACTTACTAATCTAGTAATTGTTCCTTTAATGTATGTAATAGATTGTAAGAGCCTTCTGTAAATGGAGATTTTTTCTCTGTTGAAGGTAAATAAATAAATAAATAATAATTAGTTTATGTATTGTTTGGTAATTTAATTATGTTTATTTTGTTGAAGGATGAAGCGTAGTCTCGCCGTGACCATAACGCTACTTATGTTGGTAGCAAATGGAGGAGGATTTTTTTTCAAGAAGATTGATACCTCCAATTGGGTTGATCCAACTGATATGTTTAACTATGATCATGCGACCAAAACAATGAAAAACAAGTAAGTTTGTTATACTGATCTTTTATAGTTTATGATTTACAAACAGGGTGTCTACTGATACTGGAAATGCTGGAAATATACTGGAATTTTGATCCACATACTGGAAAATCATGAAACTGTTAATTTGTCAACAACACTGTTTTGTAATTGTTTTAATAGTCTTAGAAACAATTTTATATTCATTGAGATTGTAAATTTTTAGAAAAGCAAAGAGTTGTATACATTTTGTAATTGGACATTTAATGCAATGGGTGGAGTGGAGGGCTGTGAGGGGAGTTGGGAAGCCCTTTAAAATGTTTAAAAAATCATTGTATTTCAAAAAATCAAGGCTAACTAAATTTATTAAAAACAAAATATTCTTTTGATGGTAAAACAATTACAAATCTGGAATCATGAAGAGAGTGATTATTCCTAAAGAACTTTTAAAAGTCATTGTATTAGATACTGGAATTTTGCTGATAGTTATACTGAATATAGTGGTAATATACTGGAATTTTGAAAATGAAACTCAATAAATACCCTGACAAATTAAACTTAGAATATACAGTGAGTTTTCTTGTGGTGAAGTGGTTTGCGACTCCCCCTTTAATGCAGGAAACCCAAGTTCGATAACTGAAATGATTTCCTTCGTATCAAAATCTAGAGTGAGTTAATCTTTAAAATAATAATAATAATGTAGTTAATGAAACGTAATCTTAAAATTTAACTTCCATATATTATTAGTTTTTCTTAAAATCAGTATCTCATAATAATCTCATTCTGAGTTATTCTAGATGAAAATACTCCAGTTTCTTTGCAGTCCAGTATTGTATGTGACATGGCTGTAATATTTAGAAGATAAAGAAGTAAAGTGCATAATTTAAGGCTGATACAAAAGATCATCATCTTCATAATAGGTATTCTGTCTTACCGGAACTGAGAAGCTTCCATGCTGCACGATCTTCAGCCAATCGTCTTCATGTACGATTTTTATATTTTGATACTGTCCATCAATTGTAGCCTCATTTTCCTGCTACCACATTTCTAGCACGTCTCCCATTATACAGTTCCTTCTTAACCAATGTTTCAGCGAAATTTTCCTCTTTCCAATAATATCTAAAATTGTTCTTTTCTCCCCTACCATTTCCAACACCCTCTCATTCGTTTTCCGCTCGACTCAGCTAATTCTCCATTCTTCTCCACACCTATATTTCGAAATCTTCCAGTCGTTTTCCATCACTTTTCGGGGTTCCCACATTCTGGAAAAGCAGGGAAATGAAAACACATCAGGGAAATCATGCATTTTGCGTAAAATGTTATGGAAAGTCAGGGAACGGAAGTGTAAATTGTATTTCTTCAAAACTGTCACAGCAGTGAACCATTTTAAAGGAAATTCCAGAATCGATCCTTTTTTTTTTTTTTTTTTTCCTGTACTCAGGATTTCTATCTCCCTTAAGGAATCTAATGAGTCGTTGTTTCAAACAAAGCATTAAGAAACTGGCTGACAGTGCAGTGAAACTTCTTGCTTTGGATTTGACTGTAAATGAAAATTTACGAGAAATAAGAAAGGGTGGACATTGGTTTTAAGACAGAAAAAACTGCTGAAGCATAAGATGAAGATAAATTAGCTTCCAGGCTTGACTGTCGAAACTTTTTACTGGGCACAATCAAGAAGGTTGTGGAAAGGAGTCCTCTGAAGTACAAACTAGTACGTGCTCCGTCAGCTTTGATCCCCAGGCTACAAAAGAACAATCCAGAATTTGCTCAGACTAGGATGAAACGCATCCTACAAACTGCATGAGCGTAACAGAATATCTGATTCTGTACCTGAGAAAGCAAAGTGTCATTTTATGTCTTTCTGTACTGAAACCCAGGAGTCTCTTGTACTTTAAGGAATACGAAGAGAAGATGGGTAGCATCAGATCAGGTGACTTCTTTGCAAAGGTAATGTCCAAGAAACAAGAATATTCCTATTTGTGACATGTAAAAATATGTTTAATTTTATCCCATGGCAATGCCTGAGTGGAGGGCGGGTTCTCGGTCAATAAGACACTTATTGTAGAAAACCAAATCCAAGATTCTCTGGTAGCACAGAGGCAGGTGCATGATGCAGTTATGTACTATGAAGGTGTGATATCTGTTCCTGTTGATCGAAGAATGCATCTCTCTGTTCGTTCAGTCCGGAGACGCTATGATAAATACCTTAAACAAAAACGAATCCAAAGTGCAGAGGAAAGTAAAATCAAAGGAGAAAGAAGAAAACTAAGTGCTTAAGTTAAGAAATTGGATGTTACAAATAAGAACGAGACGCTCTCGTAGAACAAATTCAAGAACTGAAAGCAAAGCAGAATTCTGTTTAAAAATGTAAATGTGAGGATTAACATGTCTCAGGGTTGGTAATATTAGTACTGATAGTATTAGGCTCAGGAAGAGTGGGCAGTGTCAAGGTATTTGTTACTGTATCATACATATATTATTACATACGTACATGTTAAATTTTGTGTAAATAACAATTACTCATGTTGAACATAACAAATATATTTGTAAATGGTAATTAAAGGTGTGTGTTGGATGGCTGTGAGGATGAAGGAGGCCATTAAGAAAGGTGTATGATAGAACTTACCCCATATCTTCCCATTTATATTCAAGAATTTCTCAGGGAAAGTCATGAAAATCCATCTTCATTTTTTTGTGGTAACCCTGCTTTTGCGTAATGTCCATGTTTCTGCCTTATACAGTACAATACTCACGGAGCATTTTAGGAGTCTTTTCAGAACATTTTATTTAAGGTCCCATAAATAGACTTTTCTTCCGCCTAAAGGTTTTTTTCGCCTTCCTATCTTTGCTTTTATTTCACGTTTATATTTCATGTCACTAATATAATACTACCTAAGTATCGAAAACTAGTAACTAACTAACTAACTATATGGCCTATGGAACCCGGAGGTTCAATGCCGCATTCACAAAAGCTCTCCACTGACTTCTATCCTTAGCTATCTGCATCCAGTTTCTACTTTGTATTCCAATCTCTGCGAGATCCATCTTAATATTGTCCTCCCATCTGCGCCTAGGTCTTCCTAATGGTCGTTTTCCGATTGGTCTTCCAGTCAAGACTTTGAAAGCGTTTCTAATTTCTTCCATTCTAGCTACATGACCCGCCCACCTAAGTCTCCTAGACTTGACGACCCTAACAGTGTTGGGTAGACCATATAAATTATGTAGTTCCTCGCTATGAAGTTTCCGCCATTCCCCATTCCTGTTCCTCTTGGGTCCGAATATTCGTCTCAGGATCTTGTTCTCAAATACTTTCAGTCTATGTTCTTCCCTCAGAGTAAATGACCGTGTTTCGCAGCCATACAGAACAACAGGCATAATTATCGTTTTGTATATTTTAAGCAAATTCCTCGACAGAATTCGCGACGACAAGAGATTTTGAACCGAATAGTAACACGAATTCCCTGCTTTTAGTCGACATTTAATATCTTCGTGAATATGATTTTCGTCTGTTAATATTGATCCTATATATTTGAAACTATCCACTTTATCAAAAGTATTATTTAATATTTTAACGCATCCATAATTTGCTGTATTACGGTCCCGACGCACTTCCATGTATTTAGTTTTCTCTGCATTTACTTCTAAACCCATGTCCCTGCAAGCGTTTAATAAGGATCTCTGCATTTCTTTCTATTGTTCTCCTATCATCCCCTATTAAATTTACATCCTCAGCATATGCCATAACCTGGTCAATACCGTTCAACTGTAGGCCCTGGTTGCTATCTTTGATTATCCTTATAGCTTATTCCAGAACGAAGTTAAATAATAATGGTGACAGCGCATCCCCTTGTTTCAGGCCATTTTCGACGTGAAAGCTCGTGGACAAAAATTTTCCTACCCGAACTTTACTTTGGGATTCATTTAAACATATCTTAATTAATCTAATTAGCTTTCTCGGTATTCCAAGTTCTGTAAGAACGTTGTATAATGTTTCTCTCCTAACCGAGTCGTACGCCTTTCTAAAATCAATAAATAGTTGATGTGCCGGAGTATTGTATTCCCACTTTTTTTTTTTCGAGTATTTGGCGAGTGGTAAATATTTGGTCGGTAATTGATCGATTTCGTCTAAATCCGCACTGATAATCTCCAATAATTTCATTTGCGTATGGGGTCAGTCTTGCTAACAGAATATTTGAAAGGATTTTATAGAATGTTGACAGAAGAGAAATGCCTCGATAATTATTACAGTCAGTTTTGTCGCCTTTCTTGTGAATTGGAACAATGATGGATTCTTTGTTCCAGATAAGGAGAATGAGTTTGTGTTTTCTTGTTCCACAATTTTTCGCCTCCAGCTAAAATTAACTCAGCTGGAATTTCATCTACACCCGGAGATTGTGTTTCTTTAATTTCTTTATAGCGGTTTCTACTTCTATTCGGTTGGGTTCTGGAATATACGCTTCTGCGGTGTGTATCACCTTTTCTCCACGCGCACTAGTTGTTGGTTGCTTGTTAAGCAAATCGTCAAAGAAATCTTTCCATCTATTTAAGATGCTATCCGTGTCAGTGAGAACTGTACCGTCAGATTTCTTTAATATATAAGCACGAGGTTGATAGCCTTTCTTAAATTCGTTGATTCCCTTATACATGTTCCGGATGTTTTTATTTTTACTATTATCTTCAAGTTCCTTAATTTTAGCTTTCAGAAAATCGCGTTTCTTTGTTCTAAAAGTTTTGGAAGTTTCCCGCCTGATATCTGCGAAATTTTGTGTAGTTATTTCATTCAGATTTTGTAGCCAGCGTAATTTTGCCTGTTTCTCTTCTATGCTAGTTTTATGCATTCCTGGTCGAACCATGGTTTGTTCCTACGTATTTCCGCGTGTCCCAATCTTTCTTTTGCTGAAATTTTAATGCTATCTCTAATTTCAATCCAGGTATCCTCAACACTAGTGCATTCCGAATCTTCTAAAGCCGAGAATCTATTCGAAACTTCAATCTGGTATTTCTCTCTTACATGGCTCTCTTCTAATTTCTTTAAATTGAATCTCTCTGTTTTCGGACAATGAATATTACCTTTATTCAACGATAACCTCTCTCGTATTATCGCTGCTACCAGGTAGTGGTCAGTGTCACAATCAGCCCCTCTAAACGACCGGACATCAATTATGCTAGATTGCTTTCTTCTATCTACTAAAACGTGATCAATTTGATTATGTGTTTTTCCGTCTGGTGATGTCCAAGTGTGTTTATGAACGTCGCGATGTGGGAATTTTGTACTCTTCACGATTAGGTCTTTGGATGTGGCAAAGTTTACGAGTCTAACACCGTTGTCATTACTTTCCTTATGCAGACTTTCGTTCCCTATAATCGGTTTGAAAATATCCTCTCGTCCTGCCTTCGCATTGAAATCCCCTAATAGAATTTTCATGTGGTATCGCGGGAGTTGGTCAAATATCCGTTCCACTTCTTCGTAAAAACTGTCTTTTATATCGTCATCCTTATCTTCAGTTGGGGCATGTACATTTAAAACAATAATATCACACCACCGTCCCTTAAGAGTAATAAAAGAAAGTCTATCAGTAACAAATTCAGCCCGTTTAATTGCTGGTAATATACGTTTATGAACGAAAAATCCTGTTCCTAACTGGTGATTTTTATTTCCTTCCCCGTAAAAGAACGTAAAATTTCCGGAATTCACAGATCCATTTCCTCTCCATCTAACTTCCTGTACTCCTACTACGTCCATCCTGTATTTCTCTAACTCACTCGTTACGGATTTTAACGCGCCTGCCCTATAAAGACTCCTAATATTCCATGTTCCAAATCTCATGTCCATTTTCTTTAGCTGAGGTCGTGCCAAGTTATCAGTCCTTGTCCGAGGCTTTTGTGAATATTTCTGAACAAGTGTTTTTATTTATTTTTTTTTATTTTATTTTTTTTTTTTTTACAGGATGAGGTTGTTAGCCCTACCCAAACCCCCAAGCTGGAGGACCACTCCTAGTCGGCTGTCCGCGACTGCTTATTCAGTATATTCACAGCTAACCTCTATATCTAGAGGCCTTCTCCTCGATCCGCAACCTGAGGACGCGCCATGCCGTGGTGACAGGAACCCACGTTACACGGCGAAAACTAGTAAGCTGTTCTATTTTCTCCCGTCGTACTTCTGTATTTGACACCGACCGCTTCGTTAAAATCGTCATGACATTTGTCTTTCTACCATATATTTTTATGGTCCATATTATTCACAGCCGTTTCTCAAGTTTTCTAACATCTAATTGATTTTCTTTTCAGATTCCGCAACAAGCGCCATATCATCTGCAAACCGTATACACCTAATCATTCTATCTCTTACTGAGCTGCTGTCTTCATTTTGTAGGCTCTTTTTCGCCATCTCTTCTAGATAGATATTAAATAATGTTGGCGAGAGACAGCATCCCTATCGAACTCCCCTTCCAATTACATTATCTTCTGCTCCAATTACATTTCCTCCCCTAGGTTCACAACATTTTCTTCTTGGTTCATATATATATATATATATTTTTTTTCTGTCTATGATCTTTTCATTCCAATCCAATTTCTTTAGAACTCCCAACAATAACTCCTAATTCACCCGGTCAAAAGCCTTTTCAATATCAATAAATACAACATACACAAATTTCCCTTTTTTATAATTTTTCACTGATTACTATTAATACTCTAACTGCATCTCTTGTATCGTTATCTCTCCTAAACCCGAACTGTTCCTCCTCAACTTTTTTATTTGTTCTTATATCAGGGTGGAAAAAAATCATGATTTTTTTTTTAAAAAAATCATTTTTGTTGATTTTTTTTGATTTAAATCAAATCTCTTTCTTCGTATAATACAAGTCACGAACTGAAGAAAAAAACATTAGGAATTAGTATTAAATGTTAATTATGTCATTTACGTGAAAGTATTGGGTTTAAATTTTGAATTAATTCCCAATCATTAACTTACTTCAATCCCAAAAAATGTTTCTTAAGCATTAAGGAAAAAGTACAGCAATGTATATCAACATGACACTTTTCTTTTCACGAAAGTTACTGCTATTTGGCAGGGGCATATTTTTAAACAATTGGAACTAGCTAGCGGCACGAAATCCATATAAAGTACATAAATTTCGCCTAAAATTAACGAACTCACTCTATGACCTATGGAACCCGGAGGTTCACAAAAGCTCTCCACTGACTTCTATCCTTAGTCAACTGGATCCAGTTTTTACTTTGTATTCCTATTTCTGCGAGATGCAACTTAATATTGTCCTCCCATCTGCGCCTAGGCTTCCTAATGGTCGTTTTCGGATTGGACTTCCAGTTAAAACTTTGAAAGCGTTCCTACTTTCTTCCATTCTCGCTACATGTCCTGCCCACCTGGGCCTCCAAGATTTGATGACCCTAACAATGTTTGGTAAATGGTATAAATTATGCAGTTCCTCATCATGAAGCTTTCGCCATTCCTCTTTTCCGTTCCTTTTGGTTCCGATATTCGTTTCAGGATTTTACTCTCAATTACTTTGTCTGCGTTCTTCCCTCAGCGTAAGCGACCATGTTTCACAACCATACAGCACAACAGGCATAATTATCGTTTTATATATTTTAAAGCTTCAAATTCCTCGACACAATTCGCGACGATAAGAGATTTTGAACTGAATCATAACACGAATTCCCTGTAGGAATTTTCTGCAGTAATTCCAAAATAAAAAAAATCAAGATGATCAGTTCCAGAAGAAGAAACACTTATGATTGTTAAAAATATGCTTTATGTGACGTGAAAAACAGTTCAAATGCGAGTTATCCGTGCATTTAAGACATCTATACATAGCAGGCACGTTTTTATACTTTTCTGTTGGCTATTTTATTTCCTCTGACAATTTTTCCTGCACAGGCATGGCAAGTATTTTGCGATCACATCGCAGATCGCGGCATGTTCTGCAATGGGGTCAAGTATCCACTTTATCAAAAGTATTATTCGATATTTTAACGCATCCAAAATTTGTCGTATTACGATCCCGAGGAACTTCTTTGTGTTTAGTACATAAATTTCGCCCAAAATTTTAAAATCTAATTTTTTTTGTTTTGGAGAGGGGATCGGACCCCTCTAAATACGCCCCTATTATCTGGAAACAAACAAATAAGACGTGTACACAAAAGAGTTTTCATCTTAAATGTCCATGGTGATTTTCCCGTTGGAATAGAAATTTTAAAACCTTGTGTTACAAAGAGAAGAAAGCAGGGTTCACCCGTAACCCGTTCAAATGGGATTTTCCCTGATCGTTCCCTACATGATACTAGTTTTCATACTGTGCTTACATACATTTGAGTCTCATTGTATTATGATTATTATCTTCCGTAATCGAAATAACAGAAGAGAAACGGGATTTTACTTACTTTCACTTTAAATTAATTCATTTCGGAATTTGATTTAAATCAACGATTTTTATTTAAAAAATCAAGTGATTTAAATCTTGATTAAAATCGTGATTTAAATCAGACTGATTTAAATCAATCCACCCTGTCTTATATGCAACCTTCTGTTCAATATTCAGTATTCGAAGCAAAATTCTATGAGACTAACAGTTCTATAATCCTCGCATCTCTCTGGGTTCGAGTTTTTAGCCAATGGTATCACAGTCGTCTTCAAGAAATCCTTTCGCCCCTTTCCTGTACAATGTGGTCTGTGATAGTTGTTTTAATATTTAAATGATTTTTACTTTTACTTTTTAAACATTATTTAAATGTTAGCAGTGGTAAAGGAAATCAAATTTACTTTGTTACTAATATAAAACTATTTTAAAAATGTACAAATTCCAGACAAAATGAATAACAATGATTTAGATATTCAGTAAGATTATGAGCTTCAAACAGTGGTTGCGGGGCAGGCCTAGACCCCTTCGTTCAGGGGCCCCGCTTGCGCCACAAATTTTTACAACTCGGAAGATACTTCTACTACTAGTTACTATTAACTTCCTGATATTCAGAATGAATGATAGAAACTATAAAATGGGTGAAGTTCTTTTTCTTCTTTCAGTACGTTATCACCACCAGGAATCGAACGCATGACAGATACAAGAAAGGCGTGCGAGCTAATCACTTGACGAGTGAGGAGTGCAATTTTGGTGTATGTTTTAGATAACATGTGCAAAAACCATTCAATTCTGTTTGAACAAACGGAGTTTCTCGAATTGTACTTTTATGTCACGAAATCACTATACCCATGAGTGTACAATAACTACACAGATACTGTCTAGAACCTTATTCTAAGTTAATTTTCTATATTCATCTAACCTGGTTCACGAAAACACATGAACCAAGATAAGCGAATCTTTAACTTAAATTGAGTTCCTTCGTGGCTAAGTGGTTAGCGTATGCGCCTTTGGCGTGGAAGACCCGGGTTCCATTCCCTGCGGGAGCTCATGTGGTTCGGATTCCACGTTAATCAGTAGGTCCCGTCTCATATAGCCGCGCTGCGAAAGGGACGTTAAACTCAAAATCAACTCAATTTAACTTAAATTACAGCTCCACATTTTTTAAAAAAAATTCCCATTTTACATATGGAACAGAACACTTGTACGAACAAGAGCGTAGGTAGGATTGTTTTTGGGTGGCAGTAAAGCATCATTAAAATTTTGAGTAGTCATTTGTGTTTAATGCACTTTGCTAAATAAAGAAAAATAACGCACATACAAATTGTGTTGAGCGGCAATGGTTTAGTTGGTACATCATTGGCTGAGCGTTAGAGTTTTAAGTTAAACTGACTACGTTCTATTATATACCTAGGTAGATTTACATCCAGTGTTATAAATCTCGCGCTCGTGGTTAAACGAAATAACTTCCGGGGCCTTGTTTCTGCGGTAGATTCCAGTAAAAATGTATGCATCCATCACACGCAGATGACAAAACAAGTGTCTGTCAACAAGGGATTGCCATTGCTCGGTGCGGAGTAGAAGTAAGTGTATGACTGTCAGCCAGGCAATTCGTGTTCAAATCAGATTTCTGGATTTTTTGGCCATATTTTGACAATGTCTTTTCATGGAAGTACAATCGCACATGTTGTGGAGTAGATAATGCTTTGCATCTGCAGTCACTATGTTCTAAATATGCCAGCCACGGGTCTCAAATCAGGTTTACGCGCGCATTGGAGGTGAACCTTATAGCCTAATTTTACGCAAGGAATACGCATACTATGTTTATGTATATATCTTGTTTATGTATTGTAGAACATTACTATCGCATTTCCACTTTGTGATACAATTAAAAACCTGTCAACTTGGCCACCTGCTCCTTTTGGCCTGTTTCGTCTTGAACCTGCATTTTCCCATAAGACATTCGTTACTTATTAGTCTGTTAGTTGGCCACCTGTCTATCTTGGAAGTTGACTGCATTGAAGCAATATTTACCCTGTGATGATGATAAATTTACCCGCGTATCTTGGCCACACAAAATACCGTTTTGTTATTTTTCTTTACCCTATGATGATACCCGCGTATCTTGGCCACGCAAAATACAGTTTTGTTATTTTTCTTAACTCTTTAGTATTCCCATATGAGAGGCAGATGTTCTGTTTTAGTGACTGGAGACCAAGAAACATGGATTCCCACGATTTGTTCTTGGAGGTCAGTGGTCAGAACACTACCCTATACAGAACAAAGAGGTAGTGAAGGAAGGTGTGAATAAGAAAAAGCACGTACAGGAATTCAGGAAATGGTTGTTTATTTGTTTACCCTGTTTGTTTTGGTGAAACCATTAGCTATATCGACTCGTTTCATCAGTAGGAGACTTTAGTAATTCCGGAAAATTCTGCAAGTTAAACTTAACCATCTCAATTGTCAATAATTGGCATCTGACTGCTTGTCGAAATGTAGCGGAGGTTTTGAGGTACGAATTCCCTTAAGATTTTCTCAAAACATCTTTTGCTCCGAGGAAAACACTTGTAGTTCATTAACAAGAAGTAGTTAATTACAAAATTAGAATGTTTATATATGCCAAAAAAGAATAAAAGAAATACGTCTAGAATGAACCATCATGAAGAATTTGTTATTGATAACTGATTCGATATTTTTCGAAAGGTACCTACGGAAAATATTTGTCACTATGGAGAAAAGTCATATAAACTGCATATAAATTGTTCAGTTTATAATTTTGCTTTTCTTGTTCTCAACTTGAATAACTCAACTTGAATAATATCAATTTAAATAAACTGCGTACATGCGTTTCTATTTCATGGTTGTTTATGTTATTGTGTTTTCAATGTGAGTAATTCAGTGCACCAGACTTGTTTTCAGGAAGAGAAAGGTACATATATTAAACATACTGTAGTATTTTTTTTCTAGTACTATGTATTGTAATGATTACTTTATATACATTATTTAAAAGTAGCTATCGTGCCATTGCTTACTAAAATTTTACAATCAAGTAATACCAGAAATCCTGTTCTAAAAATACACCAATCACATTTATTTTCTGTAAGTTGGCCATTTTTCAGTGTAACCGATGGTGGCCAACATAGACAGGTTTCACTGTATTTCTGATTCGTTTCACTGTATTTCTGATTCTGTACGTTATTTAAATTTGTTTTAATTGTTTCCTTTCACATTTACCTTAAGTAATGTTTGTACGGTGAAGAAAGAAAACCGAAACCGACAGTCGATTTGTTTAAAATTTCATCTTTTTAAGAACTCGATTTTTGGTTTTCCTAAAAATCGATTTGGGCAGCGCTAGTTCAATCCTAGGCCATGTGAGTGTGTGATGGACAGCATCGTTTCCGTGGGTTTTCTCGGAGTTCTCCTGTTTCATCCTCATTCCCATTCCACCGATTTCCCGTAATCATTCACTTCTATTAATTATCTGTACTGTCTCCATAAACTGCAGGGCATAAACATGTGATGTAAAATTAGAAATTTTGTTTTACACAGTTCTTAAAATAAACTAAAGATGTTTGCTCGGAGTATCAGGTTCATCATCCACTGACACATGACCTTAACACGCAGACATTAAACAGATGAAAATCATTAATCTCTGAAAGTGCAAAAATATTTCCAATTTCCTACAGTAGCTCCTCATTTCTCTGTAGATAAGTTTTTGTTTTATATTCTTAAGCAACACTCAGGTTATGAACGATAGGACTACTACGAGGGGAAGTCCGAAAATAAGTTTTTCCTCTCGTTTCCCCTAAGAAAGCGAACAGCAATGGAGGAAACAAGACAGCGGTTGCACGCGCAACACACCCAGAGACAAGTAGGTATCGTTCGCCCGCGATCCTGCAGATGGCGCTGTCGCAGCGCCTGCGCAAAGCGGAGACGAGTCTCTCAGTCTGAGCCTTGTAGTTATGGAGAGAAGGCGCGTTTTGACGTCGTGATCAAAGAAGGAAGTGTGAGTGGTTGTCCGCTATGAATGGATACGTGGCGTGTCGGGAGTAGAAATCCATAACCGCCTTGTGGAAGTCATAGCGTGTTCTGTTGTTGGATGACAATGCGACACAACACTCAGCGACGGCAACACAAAACCATATTGCAACTCTTCGGTGGGAGCGTCTTGCTCATCCGCCATACAGTCCTGATCTCGAACCCAGTGATTTCTATCTGTTTCCGGCTTTAAAGAAGACTCTTGGCGGCGGCGCTTTGCAAGCAATGCTGAAGTCCTACAAGCTGTTCGACGTTTCTTCCGTATGTAGAGCTCTGAATTTTTCCAGGAAGGGTTTTTGAAACTTAAAAACCGGTATGACAGATGTCTCAATGTACGTGGTACTTATGTGGAAAATTAGAGGTACGTTTGATCTTTGTCGCATGCTAATTTTGGTCTTGCATCACCTCTGTTTACAGTCGCCTGGGGAAACTTATTTTTGAGCTCCCCCTCGTATTAATGTGGGCTTCGAATCATGATTGAAGTTTAAATCCATTGCAGTTTGCGAGTTCACAGACTTCATGTAAAATCAATTCTCACAGTATGGGACGTTCTTCACTATACTCTCTTGCTTCCCAAGAGAACTGGGTTACAGGACCACCTTCACCGGTCCCGACTCATTTCTCAATATTTTTCATAGCAATAAATAGGTTTGAAAAACTGAAATTATTAATCGAGTGGACATATACGACGATGATAAAAATATCTTGTAATGTCTTATGTTGCAAATAAATACCTAATTTACTTATTTTTTTCCCTTAGGAACCCAGCTATGGAATTAGGTTCTGACTATAATGTTCCAAATACTGGTAAGTTTTTTTTCTTTCTTTTATTAAAATCTTGTCTATATTTACAATCAATATTAGGATGAATACACTAGAGAATGTTCTTAAATTGACAGCTTACTGAAGATTTTAATTTAACTTACGATATGCTTCCCTTCTTTTAGAATTTATTCTCTGAAAAACTTAGAAACAATGAGAATATTTGAGTACTAGTTCATCTCTCTTTTGAGAAATACGTGTCTTCTATAAACTATAAGTGTATTTTAAATTTATTGACGAAGCAAAATTGTGTGAGGAAAACGATATATTGAAATTGCAAACAGTACTCATAAAACAAATATACACGATTAGTGTCATTTGAATTTATTATTATTATTAATGTGGTATTGTGTATTATAGTGCATTATGTGTTGTACGGATCAGAAAAAGCACTTTCAGTAAACACTTCGTAAGATAGATATGGAAAGAAGTAGGAAGAAAGGAAAGAAAAAATAAACGAATAAAAGAGATTTGAAGATTTTAGGTGGGCGCTGTCTTGGATGATCCGTGATGATATATGTGTTTGGGCCAGGGTTGGCAAAAACTATGGCTTGTATTGAAAAAACAAATCAAAAAAAGTTTTTGGTTTAAACCAGTTTCTTTTTTGGAGGGGGGGGGGTTAAATAATTTGCTCTATGTATTTATATCACATATGGACAGAATTTACAGAGTATCTATCGGTCATAAAAGTCATGAAAAAGTCACGAAATCAGAAAATGGTCATGAAAGTCAAGTCACGATTTTTTTCATCTGTACGAATGTAAGTATAGACTAGAAAATTTTGTTTTATAAAACGTCAAAATTCACCACCAAAAATGTCTTAAACGCTACCAAATCGCAAGTAAAGCACGCTTGTATCTCATGGATGAAAATTCGGCCTAATTCGTACCCAAATTTGCTCTTGAAAATGTTACTAAATTTTATGGCTTGCGAAAGAAAAGGTCACGAAGAAGTCACAAAATTTCATTTTAGAGTTTTAGTAAACACCCTGAATAAGTTTGTTTCACCTTCGTGTTATTATGGAACAACCGGGTTATGCTGGAAAGGGTCAAGTAAGCTTAAAGCAGAATCCAAACTGCTTCTCGGCTTATATTCGAGAGAAATTGTCCTCCATTTGAACTCGAAATCGATATTAATTGGTCACAAATGTGATATGTCTGCTGACTCACTCACGGAGGACTCGTGATAAAAATACGTTGTACTGATCTTTACATACTTATTAATGTAATTGTCACGAGTCATTTCAAAAGGACAAAAAGATAAACAGTTGCAGAAATGAAACCATTATACAGAATTACATTTGGACAATTTCAAAATACTGCAGAGTACAGAAGAACTAATTTAGCCCAAGTTAGTTCACTATGACTTTTATAGTCCAAGTTAAAGAAATACAACGAATTAATTTGCATATCAGTAAGAAAAGTGAATAAAGATACGAATTTTTTGGAGCCCACTTTGGCTTTGACCCATTTATACATAAACAGATAGCCAAAGATACTTCTGATAAATGCCTCTCGTGGGATTTGTATGAGCCCCCCCCCCCCCCCGTCCGCCCCAAAAGTACGGCATTTCGATGTATTTTATCAATAGTAAACATTTTTAAAACGAAACAATATTAGGGTTTTCGTATTGCAATTGCATAACAATAATAACAAAGTATAAAAAATCCCAAAAGAAACATTTATCAACTTATAAAAAAACAAAAGTTGCTGTTTGGCCCATTCTGTTCGCTGCCAATTAATTATTACTATTTGGTCTAGGAATTAATTCGTGCGGTTGGTACGCACACATTGAAGCTGTAGTACAAACACAAAATACATACATACCTTAAGAAAAATATTGTCCATCGCTAGCCACCACTTTCGCCCATCTGTCAGGCAATGTACGGATTCCGTGGCGAAAGAAGTCCTCATCCTTGGAAGCGATCCAGTCAGAGACCCATGTTTCGATATCTTCTGAAGAAGTAAACCGCTGTCCAATCAAATCGTTGTTCATGCAATCGAACAAGTAGTAGTCCGAAGGAGCAACGTCTGGTGAATACGGCGGGTGGGGTGGTAAAACTTCCCATCCATTTTCTAAATAGGTTTTGACCGGTTTTGCGACATGTGGGCGAGCGTTATCATGTTGAACAATAAGTTTATCATGTCTGTTCTCCCATTCTGGTCGTGTTCTGGCCAGAGCTTGCTTCAAACGCATTAATTGTCGTCGATAACGTTCTCCATTCATAGTTTCACCCGGTTGCAGCAGCTCATAGTACACCACACCTTTCATATCCCACCATATGCACAGCATAACCTTTGCACAGTGAATATCTCGTTTTGGTTGTGATGGACCTGGTTCACCTGGTTTCACCCAGGCCTTTTTTCGTTTAGGGTTCTCGTAATGGATCCACTTCTCATCACCCGTAATAATTCGATGCAGAAACCCCTTTCTGCTCTGTCGTTGAAGCAGCAATTCGCAAATGGTTTTTCGTCTTTCAACGTCTCTGTCTTTCAATTCATGTGGAACCCAATGTGACATCTTTTTAATCATTCCCATGGCTTTCAAGCGTTTGGAGACTGTTGTTTGATCAACGCCTAATGCTGCTGCAAGTTGTTCCTGCGTTTGACACGAATCCTGCTCGAGCAATGCTGTCAATTCTTCGTCTTGAAATTTTTTTGGCTGTCCAGTTCGCTCTTGGTCTGCCAAGCCGAAATCACCACTTCTAAACCGTGCAAACCACTTCTGACACGTTCGCTCAGCTAGAGCATGGTCACCATACACTTCCACCAAAATACGATGACTTTCAGTCGCACTTTTCTGCATGTAAAAGTAATGCAGCAGGACACCCCGCAAAAACACTTTATCAGGCACAAATTGCGCCATGTTCACTTAACTACAAACTGGTGTTGTTGACGCTTTAATCCACTGCCCTATACTACGAACGATACGCGATGACAGGGGTTTGCAACACGTGTGTGGATACACGGAACTGTGGGACGCTCCGTTCGTTGCGCCATCTCTTGTCCACCCGCACAAATTAATTCCTAGACCAAATAATTTTTCTAACAACCTAATATTCAATTTTTGACAGTGTCATTCTGTATGTAGTGCCAATTTTTGTGTACAGATGTCTCTTGCGGTGACTTTTCCTCTATACCGGAGTTTAGCATTCTGGTTCCTTTCCTCCCTTTGTTCAAAATTTACAGCATCTTTTGTCAGTGTGGGAGTGAGCTTTATATGTGTAACGCGCTACCGCGATCGTGCTTGGAGGACCAAATTACATTCCTTTTCAATTGGAATAACTATCAATCTTCTGTGTACTAAATACAGTCCATTAATTGTGTAATTCTTATTATGTGTTAATATTAAATAATTATCAACACATGTTTTTACACTGTTTTTATGTATGTTAAAACAACAAACCGTTGTTTGGATAAACAGTTGCCGTTGTACTATAATCTCTCTGAGTAATGAATGGGTAATTTAGGTCTCAATATAATACGAGTATTATACTGGAGTAAAACGTGATAATCTACAAATGTGTGCTCATCAATATTTTACGAACACTTACACTTTTACGAACATTTTTCGTTTTTTGTTTTAAACTAGTTTTTTAACAGCAGGTTTAAACCAGCCAGTCCTGGTTCGGGCACTAATAAATTACAAGATGAGCCTTTCAATAGTCACGATGATCGATGCACATCGATGGTTGAGCGCCAAAAAGGCGTAACTGCAATTTTATTAGTTTAGAGGCTTAAGTAATATGTGCCTCTCTGGCACAGAACCAAATGCTAGTAACTCAGTTATAGCTTTATATCTTTTTCGAATAACGTTCCAAGGATAGAGATTTTCATTAAGGCGTCTTGGCACAAGAAAATTCAATCCATTATACATGTTCTCATAGCATTAACTCAAAATATGAAAATTCGACAGTTACGCCCTTTTGGCGCTCAACCATCGATATAGGTCGGCACTAGGCGTCAACAGGTTGATGTATGCGGAACCCATTGAATACTCGTGGTAGCAGTGCCCTGTATTTAGGAGTAATGGTTAATTTCACATTTTAAATTATTCATGGTTGGAACAAATTGGAAATTGAGTTAGGATTTGTTTTTTTTTTAAAGATTTTAAATTATATTCCGGAATTCTTCAGGAGTGCTGAGACCAGAAGCAAGTGCGATTATTGATGTAAATATGGTTATGTTGACAGATAGTGGGATGTTATTGGAAGATAGACGCTCATGGGATGCGTGGATAATAAAGTAACATTCTACCACTTCAACGTTTTCTTCGACTTCAATCACTTTCTGATTTGGACTGGTCAATCGACACTGGATACTTTAAGAATTACTCTCTAGCTGATGATATTCCCCTTAACCGTATCGTCAAACAGTTCATAGGTGTAAAAGGCTTCAACAAGAAAAGAAAGAAAGAAAAAAACTTAAAATTTTTTACTCCGAACTACTTAACTATTACTATTTAAGCCTCCATTTCCTACTGAAACTAATGAAATTTACTTATTCCACACTCATCACTTCAAACCGAAAAATACTTTCCAAACTCGTTTTAAAATCGTTAACGAAGCTTCCCTTAACATCTACATCTACGCCTTTATTACGAAAACTGGTCTTCTGAAAGACTCCAGTTTTCCACAGAAGAAAAGCTAGAAACCTAGATGTAAAACCTATCCTGTATCCGATAGAGTACATTTTCTGTCATTCTTGTAGTTGGGATTCTCATAGTGTAATTATCATCCTTAAATGCACCCCTCTGTTCAGCCTTCTCTGTCGGCAGAAACTTTTTCCAGTTCGTATCAACAATCACATGATACTTCTGCAGCGCTCAGGCTCTCAATATGCCTATTCCAAAACATATTTTGACCGCATCTTCTGCGAATGAAAGAAAACGAAAAAAAATATATATATATATATATTAGTAAACGAAGATAAGGCGCAATGTAGAGGAGTCGCTAAAATTAATTCTCTTTAACGCGGACGATTTACGAAACATCATCTACTAATTGAAGTCATGATTATTTTCCAATACAGTAAATTTCAATAAACTTTCTTGTTATCGTTAATTACTCCATATCGGACTCCCGAAGAAAACTCATCGAAACAACTTATTGACCGTGCAAATAGCGACTACTCTGTCATGACTCCGTTTTCTTTCATTCAGAAATAGGAAAGAAAGAGAAGAAAGTAGAAGGGTAAAAGAAGGAGGTAGGTGAAGAAGAAAGAAAAGAAATAGGGTATTTTAATGAGAAACAGATTACTGGATAATTCCGGAAATATAGTAAGAAGTCGAGAAAGTCCTCGAAAGATGAATCATTCTAAATGTTATTAACGACTAATCAATTTCGGAATGCTTCGGAATAGACACATGTTCCCTCATACCACCCAGACCTAGCTCCAGGCACCACGATCATGGGCTTGCCCAGACCTAGACCTGGAAATGAGAAAAGTGAAATTTAATTCTTTGTAATATTATTTCAACCGGTGATTGATAACCATCCAGCATCTGAACTTTGTCCTCTAGGATCGACCACACATATGAATTAGCCAAGAAAAAAAAAAAATCAAACTTATCAACTCAATATAAATTTATGTATCGTATCAATAAAAATTTCAACTTCCTGGAAGAAAGATGTCGTATTTAGGCTCATCCTGCTATTTTTGTTTCACTCCTCGAGCCGATTAAAATGTTAGTGACGGTCCTTCATGACCTAGGTTATTTACCTTAACACATATGTCAAAACATGACACATATATTACAGATGTTAATATGACAAATGATATCACACAAATTACTTAAATTAAATCTATCAGGCATTCACACGCTCACTCACTCAGGACAGTGTATATATGTTTAAAGGAAACCAACTAACTACAAAGGTACAAATAGTTTATTACATTCATAGTGGAAAAAAAAAGGACAAAACAAATAATTATAAGAAAATATTAAAAGCACAAGTTCTTGGTTATATATTAATAGAGTACATAGTGTTATATTCTAGTAAATTTTTATATATTCAATCATCTTGACAAATAAAAATAATTACATATATTGTATCTTAGACATGCTAAAGCAAAATTATGATTTGCGACGTATGCAGAGAAGACACTTATTTCACTTAAAAAAAATGGACAAAGAGGAAAGAAAAGAAAAAAAAACTTTTAAGTGTATCAGAACTTATATGAGTCTCTACCTCACATTGGGTAATAAAATATTAATGATTTTGAGCGTTCAAATCACAAATCACGCACTACTCGTAGTGTCCAAAACATTTCGCTCCATTTAACTCAGTTTGTGTTTATTTATATATCTATATATATCTAACTATTGGTTTACAAAAACCATTCATCGTCTATATTTGGTTTGTAACTCATAACAGTTTATGTCTGCAATCGCACACTACGACGCTTTACCCATCTAGGGATTTTGAGAAAATAACTTTCACTAGAGGATGTTTCTCCTCTTAGACGATCCATTTCCAAACTTATTATTTGAATAGTTTTAAGTTATTTATTTAACCCTGGGACACGTCATGAGACCTTTCTTCAGGATCACTTTCGTATATATGTATATATGATTCGGATTTTAAAAAACGATCTCCCGCAGGTGTACGGAGTATGAAGGTTTACATTGAGGATAAAAAAAAAAAAAAAAAAAAAAAAAAAAAAAAAAACTGGTCAAGTCACAGGATACATATGCAGGTGAGAAGGATTCAAGGTACACTTTCCACAATGGTTTTTGGTTAGTAGTTCAGGGATAATATTCGTTATGATGTGAGTTACGTTTAGACCTGCCGTTACTTTCCAATACATGCCATTACATAATTACATAAGGTATCATTTACATTTATTCAAAAGAAAAGGAAAATTACTTAAGTGCACGGCGGTATTCTTAACAAAATCTACATTCTTACATTCGTCGGAGAACTTACTGGTAAACTATAGCAACCAACACACGTTTAGGGGGACAGACACGAGCGCTCTTA
This sequence comes from Thermobia domestica, assembly GCF_964235325.1. NCBI lineage: Eukaryota > Metazoa > Arthropoda > Insecta > Zygentoma > Lepismatidae > Thermobia > Thermobia domestica. Next base: position 99,129,918 of record NC_137469.1, read on the forward strand.
CATATATTCATATAATACTTTTAATATCATACTTTTACTATAAAATCATATTCGTATACTAAGTACATATACATCTCGACGTATTCATTTCTATATATATATATATTTATAATAAATGCGCACACATTTAAATTAATCACCCCAATAATAAAATTTTGACAAGGTTGCAAACATTGTCCAAAACAAATGACTTCCGACATTACATATGAAAAAAGAAAATCGCTTTTCTACCTGATACCGCGCATCTATAAATTTTTCACTTTTATATAATCAATTCGTGTTTAAATCATGAAGAAAAAAAAACTTTGTGAGGCAGGCACGTAACACAGAGCATTTCTAAAGATATAACTAGATAAACCAAAGTACAATTTTTGGGCCCAGGTTAACTACAAAGTAATCGAAAACCAAAACAGAAAGGAAAGTGACCAATGGATAAAAAAAAACTTAAAGGGACGACGGCGAAAGAACGCAATCGAAGTGTCGTCAAATACTAAGTCTTTGTTCATTTCAGCGATAGGTCAAAATGTGATGGAGGACCCAATCATTATCTACTCCAGTCATGAATCGTGTCTTGCAACGTCTCAGCTGGTAATTTCAGATCAGAGTTGTACGTTAAATAAATCGTAAGCAACAAGTTCAAAATCGGGGGGGGGGGGGGGGGAAAGGTTAAAAAAATAAAAAAAACTTGAAGAAATGAAGACAGAGAGAGAGATAGAGAAGAAGGAAGACGAAGAATAGGGGCGCCAAAGACTTAAGTGAGAAATAACTAACGCTACAAAGATAGAAGTCGAATTTCGCTCTCAACAAAATCCATAGCCAAAATATTCTTAACATGCCAAAAGGGTGGTCTACTCAAATACGTAGACTCAAGGGGGCGCCCTGCTGCCAAGGATGCAAGTTCTGTGTCCATCAGATCCCAATCCCACAAGAGTTTGGTTGTAAGATTGAAATCCGACCCCCGTATCCGGCCCAAACCAGCAGGATAAAAGGAGAGGGGGAAGGGACCAGGTAACTGCGTCCCCAATTTTGAAATCTCTAAGTAAAAAAAAGAAATATTCGACCCCTTAGAAAAACTAAGAAGGTTCGAGGACAGTAATGAAACTAGAATAGAAGTATTATCTAAGATATCCCTAACTAATGATTTGCCGAAATAAAAAAAAATTAAATAAACTGAATTTTGGATCGGTGATTTCTATTGCCAAACTTCACCGATAGCTCCCCTTCGCAGAATGCGCAAAATTCTGAGGCATCGATTAATTTCCATCACTATCTAGTTTAAAAACTAAGAAAAGAAAACGAAAACATTCAAAGGGGGAGGTGTCGATGCCCGGGTACGGTATAATAAATTTCAATAATTAATTGTTTTGATTCTGTAACCCTATCAGAACTGTCGCCTCCATGAACATTATAAGCTAGCCTGAGTAGGTAACGTGAAGAAAAAAAAATCTCACGGAGTGGTACATTCTATTTTTAAAACCGACCAGAAGATATGATTCACTACAGCCCTGTTGTATAACTACTATTGTCCTTTCATAATTTATCATTCAATATGTCTAGTCTGCGATTATATGATGCTACCCATTCTATCAGATGGTATTACTATGGTTGATTATTATTATAACACATTAAACTACAAAGTATTACCATAGTCCGACTATATATCGCCCTCCGGTCCGCGTGATATCATGGTGCAGGGGTCAGAACTTGAGATGTTTGTAGCTACACGTATCTATTCAATATCTATATATCAACACGCGGCGAAATATTCACTGGGCTACTATATATTTAACTATATGGGTGTCCTATATTCTATATTCATTTATTACAATATTCATATACTTTATATTCATATTCACATTAATATTCATATTATATTCATATCATCATTCTTTTCATTTGCTACGACGCTATATTCTACAAACACCCTGTTTCCTCTATCTACGCCCAGCCTATATACACATTTCATCATAACACTAAAACCTATAATCACTACAAACATTTCCCATTCCGATCACCGCACGACAACCTCACTCGAACTCAAGACTCTTTCACCACACACACAATACTACGTAATACCTGGTAGCTTTATTAAGAACGAAAGAAAAAAAAATCCTACGTATGTTCACTGAAAATAGAATTATCTGCGATAATGTTTAATGTTTATGAAATTCTGCAGCAACAATGAACTTCTGCAGCCACGAAGAAAAATGGACATTTAATATAATTTCAAAGCGAAGAACTAGCATCATATCGCCCGACTTCTGTTAAAAATTTACGTATTGTTTATTTACTTAAATATTTCGATTTCTAGACTAGGCAGAATGTTGAAATTTTCAGAATATATTAATTTTGGGTCACTTGACCTAACTGTACATTCATATGGGCTGTGAATTATACCTTCTAGGTTTTATTTCGGAAAGAAAGGTCAATTTCATGAAATCTAAATCACTAAGCACCTCGACAGAAGAATGGCGGTTAGTACTGACTTTTGACACTAGGGCTAGCGACGATATAATCAACCCTTGAACAACTGAATGTGACCTTGTACACGGAATTATTATACTATATTACGTTCACTATTAAATATTGTGTATGAGTTCACTTGACGGAATAATAAAGAATTTATCGCATAGTAAATACTACACTGTCCATATTTAATTATCTCACACACTCTTTCATCACTTAACTACCACAATTACTACTACTAGAACATGTTTCTATATTACGAACACATACATGCCACATTCATACTACACACTACATTAATACATGTTATACTAATAAATATATACAGAAAACATTCATATTTTACCATGTTAAATCGACTCTATGAAAGGTAACGAAAGGAAAGAAATGAACAGGGCCAACTGGCCCTTATATTTACTAAATCACATTCTTTCCTCAACCTGTTTAATCAATGCCCTGAGGGGACATATCGAAGTATTAGCTAACAATAGGACCCCTGCCCTGAAGGGGCAGGAACCCGGAAACAAACTAAATGTTCAACTCATCCCGCTGGAAGCCGTACTCCCAATTTGGGAGTCAGATAGGAGCCCTTACTGTAAATTTACACGAGCATTATGGTCACTATCCTAACTACAACAAAATTAAATACCGCCATGTATGTAATTAAAAAATACAAAACGAAATCACATCCACTATATACACGAACACAAACGGTAGTGGGGCAGGTCTTACGTAACTAGAAAAGGAATAATTTTGAGGATAAAAGTATTTTAAGAGGAAAACACCACTTTCCGAAACTATTTGTGGGTCCCTAAGAATAACTCGCGAACTGATGCACTTCACAAACCTGTCCACTATTAACTATAGCTGCTCAACATGGCGTTACTAAATTATGCTTCCTATTTTTGCTTTTTAGTCCAGTTTTTTACTCTGAAATTTATGGCTCCCAAGACTTCCAGTGATTTTTAGATGTTAATAACGTCACAATATTACCTTTATTTGTAGTTTCTCTCACTCCTTTCGACTTTTTAAGCTAGACGATCAAAATCCAGTGTCTTCAGTAACACTTCCCGGCGTGGAATGGAATAATTGCGCCCTAATATCATAGCGTGGGTTTATCAGCCAATCAAAACTAAGCATTTTGGCGGTGGGGCTTTGAAACGAATAAAATTTGGTAAAATCTGGATTAAACTAGATTTTAGAAGGACCTAGGTATCTAAAAGAGAGGTGAAGGGTGGTCCTGAAAATTCTGTCGAATTTTAGATTGGTTATATGATCTGGAAAGTTCCGTCCAATAGTGGATCTATATTTTCGGATAGCACTGACAACGTAAGAATTGTAATAATCCATTTACATATACATATGCAAGACTTATAACTAATTTAAAATATAAATAAAGATATTGATTCCCAAAACTATCATTCGCAATGAATTTTTTTTTTTTTACAGTTTTCCATGTTAATTTGAAATAGAATACCGAACAATATTACGAATTGTATGAACAGCCAGAAATTTTTTGTTAAACGTCAAGTACAGTCGGTGCAAAAAATTTCGGGCGCCCTCCTATTAAAAACATCATCTCATTAGACTGTAATGGCATATTACAGTTCCCCGGCGTCGTTAAAAAAAAATTTTGTTTGAATAACAAAATTTTGTTGAATAGAATTAACATGTATTAATACTATTAAACTAACTACTCACTCATTCTTTCATACACTCAAATGAGACAGTGTAACATTCACTTTGGGTATTGAGATAGTAGTTCCCGTTTTTTATCCTCAGTACAGTTGAAAAGTTTAAGATTCTGGAAATTGTGAGTTCCGATACTTTCACCTTTTAGATTGTGTAATACAGCGCAATTTTTCAATAATTTAACTGCTAAAAACGGGCCGGTATAGACTTTCATCCATTTTGCTGACTCATGCTTTATAAGTGAGGATAAGTTGTGCAGTTTCAACATCACTAATTGCCCTTCTTGCAGATTTATAGCGTTTGACGACTGTTTAACATGACTTTTTAATTTTACCTCTACTTCAGCGTATCGGAAACGGTTATCTACGGAATCTAACTCTTTGGGCCATGGGAACACTTTCCTATAGCTATCAATGGCAGAATAACTAAGAAAGCGTTCCGCAGGCGTACAGCCAATACTGGAACAATATGAATTATTTAGATCCTGAATTTTGACTAAGTACTTGTGCCAAGTGGTTTGATCCTCATGACACCATAATCTAACTAACCTATTGAGTTCTTTATGGCTACGTTCTGTAACGCCGTTAGCCTGCGGGGAATAACTGGAAGTTTTCTTATGTTTAATTTTGTATTTGTTACAAAAGTCCTGCCATAACTTAGATTGGAACTGCGGTCCTTTATCGGATAAAAATTCCTGTGGGTAAGGCAATAGATGAAAGTATCGTCTCTCTAATACGGTGATTATTTCCTTAGTATGAGCCTTTTTCAGTGGAAGGGAAGTAACGAAACGAGAATAAATATCTGTTAGCGACAAAATATAATAATATCCCTGACTGGGTGGCAATTTTCCAATAAGGTCCACCCCCAGAGTCTCATGGGGTACGGCCGCTTGGATATGATATTCCTGCTTAGCTATAGCACGGTTCGTAAACTTTGTTTCGGCACATTCTATGCAATTTCGTATGAAGTTTTTAATCGTGGTTTTTTGGTTTTTCCAATAAAATATAGCTCGACAAAAACGATAACACTTCTGAACTCCAAAGTGACCGGTAGAATGGACAACACTGATAATTTGGGGTATACAACTCTGCGGTATCACTAAGAGCCATTTCTGAATACGCAAAGGTTTAATATAAATTAACCCACAGTACATTGTTACTCTGTCCAGATTACGGTTGTTTTCATATTGCTTTAACAGGTTCTTACATAATTCGTCTGTTATTTGATTTTCTCGAATAAAGTCTAGATTAATATCAACATCCTGCGTTTTGGTTAAAAAATGAACATAATGTGTTTTGGGCTCAAGCAATACCTCAGGTGGGTATCTACTAATTGTGTCGGCTACAAAATTTTCTCTGCCTGGACAGTGTTGAAAAATTAAATCAAATTTCTGCAGTTTCAATAGAATGCGGGTGGTTCGTGGCTCAAGGTTCTTTTGGGTGAATGCATGTGTGACTGCCGCGTTATCTGTATGGACATAAGTAGTACGACCCATGATATACTGCTCAAAATGTTCACAGAGGAACAGAACTGACAGGAGTTCCAGCTGAGATATTGAAAGAGACAACTCATAGGGTTTCACCCGTCGACTGGCATATCCAATGACGTTAGGATTATCTTTATCTGAAGGATATTGTGCAAGTAGGCCAGCCAAATTTTCCATGCACGCATCACTATGGATGTGAAAAGGCAAGGAGAAATCTGGCTGACTTAATGCAGGTGGATTACTAAGAAGAGTTCTCAGTTTATTGAAAGTTTCCAAGGCTTCGTTATTCAGTACGAATTTCTGATCCTTTTTCAGGAGTTGATACAGATTAGCAGTGAGACCAGAAAAGTTTGGGATGAATTTTTTTCTCCATCCTATAAGCCCTAAAAACTTCTGTAGTGCTTTCTTGGATTTCGGTACTGGAAAACAACGAATTGGCTCATTGAGTCGAGGGTCAACCCTTATTGTTCTGCCACTAATTATATGTCCTAAAAATTTGATTTCCCGTTCAAAGAACTTACATTTCTTGAAATTTAATGAAAAATTTGCTTGTTTAAAGATTTCGAAAGTTCTCTCTAAATGAGCCAAATGCTCTTCTTCAGTAGTTGATTTTACTAGAACATCGTCTAAGTACAAAATAACAAAAGAACGGGTTGAGTCATTAAAAAATTTTGTCATTACCGATTGAAATACAGCAGGACTACTTTTCAGCCCCTGTGGCAGAACAGTAAGGCAATATTGTCTTCCCTTGTACACAAAACTGGTGCATTGGTAAGAGTCTGGGTGTAAACTAATCCCATAATATGCACTTGACGCGTCAAACGACGAAAACCACATTGCCTGCGAAACACGGTGTAGTAACTCATTGATAGGTTCTACCTGCACCTGTGGAGATATAATTTTTGAGTTGGTAGCCCTCAGATCTAAAACTGGACGTACACCGCCAGAGGCCTTCCGGACGACATGAATAGGATTTCGATATGGAGACGTTTGTTCTATTGCTATCCCCAACCGTAACCATTTATTCAACTCTGCTTCAAACTCAGGTTGTATAGCCTGGGGAACGGAATAACATGGTCCAACAACTGGTTCTTCATCCTTCAACTGTATTTTATAGGGAGGCGCGTTAACGCGGCGTGGGTACTCAGAGAAAAGAGAACGGTACTTTATTAATAATTTCCGAAGACCTGATTTAATCGGTGATGGTAAGTCATCCCGAGTGACAGTATATGAATCAATCTCTTGTTCCGAGACATTGCATTCGGTGCCCAGGAGTGGATCCAGCTGATCTCCCCTGTTAACCCCTCCCTTGTGGAGAGGTGTCACTGCACAGGCAGCTTGACAATTTAAACTGGGGTCAAGCATGGGTTGATCCACCACCGGCCATCCTGATTCACCGATCGCAATCTCTTCTACTGGTAATTTCACTAGCATTATGTTTGGTCGATCCGTAGGAACGACAACAGTGTTTCCTAAACTATCTTTCATTCTAATCTCTTTCTTTTCCCGGTCAATGATACAATGGAATTTGTCCAGAAACGGACATCCCAGTATTAGGTCCGTTCGCAAATATTTTATGACGAAGATGGCTATTTCGAATATATGATTTTGTATGTTTAGGTTAAAATTTTGAACGCCCTGAACCGAAAAACTCTCTTTTCCAGCGAAAGCGCCAAGTGTAAGGCCCGTGTATGGTCTCAATTTAGCGGATGGAAACCGTTGCTTTAATTTTTTCCACACCTCCCAGTCCATTAGGCAGAGCTCCGAGCCACTATCTATCGTAGCGACAAGTTCAACGCCGCCGATACTTCCTCGTAGGCTGGGAGAGGTAGAAAAATAGCGTTCTTCACTTGAAGCAAAGGGTTCCTCATCTATAACAAATTTTATAACAAATTGTAACGAGTCCCGAAATGATAAAATTTGTGTCCACAAATTAGATTTACATTCGTGGTCAGTCTGATTTTTCAAAATGATGTGTATTTTCCCGCAACTATCCCCCATTTCACCAGGTAGTTGCGGAATTAGTTTGTCGATTTGACAGCGGTCTCGCGACTATCAATCCCTCGAGTGGCTAGAATTCCATTTCCGCCATTAGTTTGTATTTGCGAAGGGGCAGAATTCTGAGATCTACTTGCACAGTTATTGTTAACATTGCCGTTTTGACCATTACCGTTTTCTCTTCTCCGGTACGCCCCGTTAAAGTTCCTCCTATTATCGTCCCTATTCGGGTTCGATTCCCCCATTGTGCGGTCATAGGGGCGATAACCCCGGCGATTGTTAAACATCGGTCGGTTACGGAACAGACGTCGACCATTATATTGATTGCTTTCTGAGCCACTCCCACTCGGGTAGCGAGATCCAGCTTGGGTGTAACTCAGAAAGTCCGTTTGGCAACTAGCCGTTGCCTTGCTTTTCACGGGTTTCACAACTTTTGCCTGTCGGGCGAAATACCTCTTTGGTGGGCCTCCAGTTTCTTTCCCACACAGGGCAGCTAGGCGTGACGTAACTTCTCGCACCGTTTGGCACAAGTGGGAAGCAATAGCCCGCGACTCATCTGGTGGAAGAGCGTTCACTATTATGTCTACTAGCTCGGCTTGCGATGGATTTTCCGCGATCTGATAGTACAGTTCGATGATCTTCCAAGCATAGTCCAAAAGGGACCCATACTTGGCTCGATCATATCTTAAAGATTGGAGGTTGCGTTTCTGAAGCCTCTCTATATGTTCGTTGCAGTATTCTTCCTTAAAAAGGATCAGGAAATCATCAAACGTATGAATTCTATATTTAATAGAAGCAAACGACGCGCCTGATGCTGCAATTAAAAGTTTTTCAACTATTTGTAAACGTTCTCTATCGGTCAGCCGATACATTTCTAAACACTGCTGCAATCTACGCAGAAAAACACGAGGCTGTCCATTGGTAATATTCCCGTCAAAAGTGGGAAAACGTTCGATGTCCCTCAGCGAAACCTTGGAACCCATACTAACATAAGCAGGGGAATAGTTACTGGGAATTAACATATTATCCTGCACAATCGGAGTCGTCACCGGATTTACCACCGACGACGTCGTAGCGGTGTTATAACTACCCATGTAAGTGAAAGGGATTCTGTTGGTCGTATTGAATATGTTGGGCTCCATCCCCGGACCAATCGCACCCGTGAACAACGACTCAGAATGGCACCCATCTCCTCTTCCCGGCTATGTGATTGTATACCTCCATGTAAGGAGGGAGCACTCACGCTAGTGACCGTAGTCGTCACAACACTCGACTGATTCGGCACACTATTAGAATTGAACCACGACTTTGGTTCTGACCGATGCATGGGGTAGTGCGTCGCAATATCCCGTGCATCAACCGACGTTAAATTTTCTTTTCCTGCGCCACGGGTAGTTGTTATAGCGGGTAATATTTCTGAGGAATCGCTACCGGGGAAAGGATAGGTTACCTCTGATTTTTCGCGACTAGATTTTGTCATTTCTTTTTGAATATTTACTATTTCGTTTTGAATTTTTGAAATTTTCTGGTCAGTTACTTCCAGTTTGGTTTCCAATGATAAATCTAACAAGGTTGACTTTAAACTATCAATTTCGGCCTGCTGTGTTTCCAATTTATTGTTGATTTTATGCAATTTAGTATCCATTTGTTCAATTTCAGAATTTACATGATCTAATTTACTTTCAGTCTCCTGCTGAAGTTGCTTTAGGGACTGTTGAGCCTCGCATCTGACCAAATCAATTTCAGTAGACGTTTGCTCCCTCAATTTGTTTATTGAGGAAGCGAAGTCTACACATATATTGTCTATTTTGTGAGTTAATACTTCGAATCGAGATTCGGTTTCTCGGTTCGAGGCATCTATTTTTTCATTCATTTCCCGGCTATTCTTATTCATTTCGCGTCTCATTTCCAGGCTATTTTCATTCATTTCGCGTCTCATCTCTCGGCTATTATTATCTATTTTTTGTAGCATTTGTTGCAATGAAAGGAGGAGAGCGTCATTATTAGATGACCCAGTCTTCCTTTGCTCTTCTTTGGTTTTATCACCACTTGGATCCCCATCTCTTTCATCGTCATCGAGGTCAGATATCTCCACTGGAGATATTTGGCCTCGGTTCTTCGGGGTACTATACCCTCGCTCACCATCCGAATCGGGATGTTCATTTTCTTTTTCAGAGGATAAACTCATGGGTTCACGCGACTGGTGGAGCTTCCCCTCACATTCTTTGCAGTATTTAACTATCTCACCAGCCCGGACCTTTTCTGCGTTTTCAGCAGTATCCTCTAAATTAATACAACTGAAATGAATCCATTTCAGCCCACATTCGTGACACCTCACTAGCCTACGGGAGACGCGAGCTCTTTTCTCACTACTTTCTAAAGTACATTGTGTACATGAGACTTCCGCGTTCTCGTGTGATACTACTTCCCTATTGGTTGCCATAGTTTCCATATAAAAAGACACAATATAAACACATGCAATTATATACTTATAGACTAACAATACTTATTAATCAGGTACTATTCATAAATTAAGGACTCCTATCTAATCCCCTCCTTGGGTCAACTTCCAGCATTTTCAAATTTTAGAAGTCACTTTAGCAAATTCCTTCATTTCCCCCTTTCTACAGAGAGAGACAAAGATAGCAGAACAGCCAATGACTACGACTATTTAATCTCACTGTAACTTTTTAATTATTCACCTTTTGTGGCCAAGTCAATATGTGCTCGATCCTAAACAGTGTTTAATAAATAATTTCAGATCCGTTACCAGGGAAAACAATTGTTTCCATGGTAACTGTCCGATGTCAACGGTCGCCAATATTGAAAGAAAACGAAAAAAAATATATAGTAGTAAACGAAGAAAAGCAAGCAATGTAGAGGAGTCGCTAAAATTAATTCTCTTTAACGCGGACGATTTACGAAACATCATCTACTAATTGAAGTCATGATTATTTTCCAATACAGTAAATTTCAATAAACTTTCTTGTTATCGTTAATTACTCCATATCGGACTCCCGAAGAAAACTCATCGAAACAACTTATTGACCGTGCAAATAGCGACTACTCTGTCATGACTCCGTTTTCTTTCATTCAGAAATAGGAAAGAAAGAGAAGAAAGTAGAAGGGTAAAAGAAGGAGGTAGGTGAAGAAGAAAGAAAAGAAATAGGGTATTTTAATGAGAAACAGATTACTGGATAATTCCGGAAATATAGTAAGAAATCGAGAAAGTCCTCGAAAGATGAATCATTCTAAATGTTATTAACGACTAATCAATTTCGGAATGCTTCGGAATAGACACATGTTCCCTCATACCACCCAGACCTAGCTCCAGGCACCACGATCATGGGGTTGCCTAGACCTAGACCTGGAAATGAGAAAAGTGAAATTTAATTATTTGTAATATTATTTCAACCGGTGATTGACAACCATCCAGCATCTGAACTTTGTCCTCTAGGATCGACCACACACATGAATTAGCCAAGAAAAAAAAAATCAAACTTATCAACTCAATATAAATTTATGTATCGTATCAATAAAAATTTCAACTTCCTGGAAGAAAGATGTCGTATTTAGGCTCATCCTGCTATTTTTGTTTCACTCCTCGAGCCGATTTAAACTGTTAGTGACGGTCCTTCATGACCTAGGTTATTTACCTTAACACATATGTCAAAACATGACACATATATTACAGATGTTAATATGACAAATGATATCACACAAATTACTTAAATTAAATCTATCAGGCATTCACACGCTCACTCACTCAGGACAGTGTATATATGTTTAAAGGAAACCAACTAACTACAAAGGTACAAATAGTTTATTACATTCATAGTGGAAAAAAAAGGACAAAACAAATAATTATAAGAAAATATTAAAAGCACAAGTTCTTGGTTATATATTAATAGAGTACATAGTGTTATATTCTAGTAAATTTTTATATATTCAATCATCTTGACAAATAAAAATAATTACATATATTGTATCTTAGACATGCTAAAGCAAAATTATGATTTGCGACGTATGCAAAGAAGACACTTATATCACTTAAAAAAAATGGACAAAGAGGAAAGAAAAGAAAAAAAAACTTTTAAGTGTATCAGAACTTATATGAGTCTCTACCTCACATTGGGTAATAAAATATTAATGATTTTGAGCGTTCAAATCACAAATCACGCACTACTCGTAGTGTCCAAAACATTTCGCTCCATTTAACTCAGTTTGTGTTTATTTATATATCTATATATATCTAACTATTGGTTTACAAAAACCATTCATCGTCTATATTTGGTTTGTAACTCATAACAGTTTATGTCTGCAATCGCACACTACGACGCTTTACCCATCTAGGGATTTTGAGAAAATAACTTTCACTAGAGGATGTTTCTCCTCTTAGACGATCCATTTCCAAACTTATTATTTGAATAGTTTTAAGTTATTTATTTAACCCTGGGACACGTCATGAGACCTTTCTTCAGGATCACTTTCGTATATATGTATATATGATTCGGATTTTAAAAAACGATCTCCCGCAGGTGTACGGAGTATGAAGGTTTACATTGAGGATAAAAAAAAAAAAAAAAAAAAAACTGGTCAAGTCACAGGATACATATGCAGGTGAGAAGGATTCAAGGTACACTTTCCACAATGGTTTTTGGTTAGTAGTTCAGGGATAATATTCGTTATGATGTGAGTTACGTTTAGACCTGCCGTTACTTTCCAATACATGCCATTACATAATTACATAAGGTATCATTTACATTCATTCAAAAGAAAAGGAAAATTACTTAAGTGCACGGCGGTATTCTTAACAAAATCTACATTCTTACATTCGTCGGAGAACTTACTGGTAAACTATAGCAACCAACACACGTTTAGGGGGACAGACACGAGCGCTCTTACATATATTCATATAATACTTTTAATATCATACTTTTACTATAAAATCATATTCGTATACTAAGTACATATACATTTCGACGTATTCATTTCTATATATATATATATTTATAATAAATGCGCACACATTTAAATTAATCACCCCAATAATAAAATTTTGACAAGGCTGCAAACATTGTCCAAAACAAATGACTTCCGACATTACATATGAAAAAAGAAAATCGCTTTTCTACCTGATACCGCGCATCTATAAATTTTTCACTTTTATATAATCAATTCGTGTTTAAATCATGAAGAAAAAAAAACTTTGTGAGGCAGGCACGTAACACAGAGCATTTCTAAAGATATAACTAGATAAACCAAAGTACAATTTTTGGGCCCAGGTTAACTACAAAGTAATCGAAAACCAAAACAGAAAGGAAAGTGACCAATGGATAAAAAAAAACTTAAAGGGACGACGGCGAAAGAACGCAATCGAAGTGTCGTCAAATACTAAGTCTTTGTTCATTTCAGCGATAGGTCAAAATGTGATGGAGGACCCAATCATTATCTACTCCATTCATGAATCGTGTCTTGCAACGTCTCAGCTGGTAATTTCAGATCAGAGTTGTACGTTAAATAAATCGTAAGCAACAAGTTCAAAATCGGGGGGGGGGGGGGGAAAGGTTAAAAAAATAAAAAAAACTTGAAGAAATGAAGACAGAGAGAGAGATAGAGAAGAAGGAAGACGAAGAATAGGGGCGCCAAAGACTTAAGTGAGAAATAACTAACGCTACAAAGATAGAAGTCGAATTTCGCTCTCAACAAAATCCATAGCCAAAATATTCTTAACATGCCAAAAGGGTGGTCTACTCAAATACGTAGACTCAAGGGGGCGCCCTGCTGCCAAGGATGCAAGTTCTGTGTCCATCAGATCCCAATCCCACAAGAGTTTGGTTGTAAGATTGAAATCCGAGCCCCGTATCCGGCCCAAACCAGCAGGATAAAAGGAGAGGGGGAAGGGAACAGGTAACTGCGTCCCCAATTTTGAAATCTTTAAGTAAAAAAAAAATATTCGACCCCTTAGAAAAACTAAGAAGGTTCGAGGACAGTAATGAAACTAGAATAGAAGTATTATCTAAGATATCCCTAACTAATGATTTGCCGAAATAAAAAAAAATTAAATAAACTGAATTTTGGATCGGTGATTTCTATTGCCAAACTTCACCGATAGCTCCCCTTCGCAGAATGCGCTAAATTCTGAGGCATCGATTAATTTCCATCACTATCTAGTTTAAAAACTAAGAAAAGAAAACGAAAACATTCAAAGGGGGAGGTGTCGATGCCTGGGTACGGTATAATAAATTTCAATAATTAATTGTTTTGATTCTGTAACCCTATCAGAACTGTCGCCTCCATGAACATTATAAGCTAGCCTGAGTAGGTAACGTGAAGAAAAAAAAATCTCACGGAGTGGTACATTCTATTTTTAAAACCGACCAGAAGATATGATTCACTACAGCCCTGTTGTATAACTACTATTGTCCTTTCATAATTTATCATTCAATATGTCTAGTCTGCGATTATATGATGCTACCCATTCTATCAGATGGTATTACTATGGTTGATTATTATTATAACACATTAAACTACAAAGTATTACCATAGTCCGACTATATATCGCCCTCCGGTCCGCGTGATATCATGGTGCAGGGGTCAGAACTTGAGATGTTTGTAGCTACACGTATCTATTCAATATCTATATATCAACACGCGGCGAAATATTCACTGGGCTACTATATATTTAACTATATGGGTGTCCTATATTCTATATTCATTTATTACAATATTCATATACTTTATATTCATATTCACATTAATATTCATATTATATTCATATCATCATTCTTTTCATTTGCTACGACGCTATATTCTACAAACACCCTGTTTCCTCTATCTACGCCCAGCCTATATACACATTTCATCATAACACTTTAAAACCTATAATCACTACAAACATTTCCCATTCCGATCACCGCACGACAACCTCACTCGAACTCAAGACTCTTTCACCACACACACAATACTACGTAATACCTGGTAGCTTTATTAAGAACGAAAGAAAAAAAAATCCTACGTATGTTCACTGAAAATAGAATTATCTGCGATAATGTTTAATGTTTATGAAATTCTGCAGCAACAATGAACTTCTGCAGCCACGAAGAAAAATGGACATTTAATATAATTTCAAAGCGAAGAACTAGCATCATATCGCCCGACTTCTGTTAAAAATTTACGTATTGTTTATTTACTTAAATATTTCGATTTCTAGACTAGGCAGAATGTTGAAATTTTCAGAATATATTAATTTTGGGTCACTTGACCTAACTGTACATTCATATGGGCTGTGAATTATACCTTCTAGGTTTTATTTCGGAAAGAAAGGTCAATTTCATGAAATCTAAATCACTAAGCACCTCGACAGAAGAATGGCGGTTAGTACTGACTTTTGACACTAGGGCTAGCGACGATATAATCAACCCTTGAACAACTGAATGTGACCTTGTACACGGAATTATTATATTATATTACGTTCACTATTAAATATTGTGTATGAGTTCACTTAATGACGGAATAATAAAGAATTTATCGCATAGTAAATACTACACTGTCCATATTTAATTATCTCACACATTCTTTCATCACTTAACTACCACAATTACTACTACTAGAACATGTTTCTATATTACGAACACATACATGCCACATTCATACTACACACTACATTAATACATGTTATACTAATAAATATATACAGAAAACATTCATATTTTACCATGTTAAATCGGCTCTATGAAAGGTAACGAAAGGAAAGAAATGAACAGGGCCAACTGGCCCTTATATTTACTAAATCACATTCTTTACTCAACCTGTTTAATCAATGCCCTGAGGGGACATATCGAAGTATTAGCTAACAATAGGACCCCTGCCCTGAAGGGGCAGGAACCCGGAAACAAACTAAATGTTCAACTCATCCCGCTGGAAGCCGTACTCCCAATTTGGGAGTCAGATAGGAGCCCTTACTGTAAATTTACACGAGCATTATGGTCACTATCCTAACTACAACAAAATTAAATACCGCCATGTATGTAATTAAAAAATACAAAACGAAATCACATCCACTATATACACGAACACAAACGGTAGTGGGGCAGGTCTTACGTAACTAGAAAAGGAATAATTTTGAGGATAAAAGTATTTTAAGAGGAAAACACCACTTTCCGAAACTATTTGTGGGTCCCTAAGAATAACTCGCGAACTGATGCACTTCACAAACCTGTCCACTATTAACTATAGCTGCTCAACATGGCGTTACTAAATTATGCTTCCTATTTTTGCTTTTTAGTCCAGTTTTTTACTCTGAAATTTATGGCTCCCAAGACTTCCAGTGATTTTTAGATGTTAATAACGTCACAATATTACCTTTATTTGTAGTTTCTCTCACTCCTTTCGACTTTTTAAGCTAGACGATCAAAATCCAGTGTCTTCAGTAACACTTCCCGGCGTGGAATGGAATAATTGCGCCCTAATATCATAGCGTGGGTTTATCAGCCAATCAAAACTAAGCATTTTGGCGGTGGGGCTTTGAAACGAATAAAATTTGGTAAAATCTGGATTAAACTAGATTTTAGAAGGACCTAGGTATCTAAAAGAGAGGTGAAGGGTGGTCCTGAAAATTCTGTCGAATTTTAGATTGGTTATTTGATCTGGAAAGTTCCGTCCAATAGTGGATCTATATTTTCGGATAGCACTGACACCGTAAGAATTGTAATAATCCATTTACATATACATATGCAAGACTTATAACTAATTTAAAATATAAATAAAGATATTGATTCCCAAAACTATCATTCGCAATGAATTTTTTTTTTTTTTTTTTTTTTTTTTTTTTACAGTTTTCCATGTTAATTTGAAATAGAATACCGAACAATATTACGAATTGTATGAACAGCCAGAAATTTTTTGTTAAACGTCAAGTACAGTCGTTGCAAAAAATTTCGGGCGCCCTCCTATTAAAAACATCATCTCATTAGACTGTAATGGCATATTACACGAAGCTATACTCAAAATTCTTCTTCCAGATTCATGTATGTCAGAAAGATAAGAGAAGCACTTAAATTATTATTCTGTTCGCCATTCGCACCACCCGTCTGTAATATCTTACCCTATTTTACTACACACATTCTCTCTCATGCATTTTTCGTTTGTCAATTTATTATTATTATTTAACATCTCTTAATTCTTTCATTGATTTTTTGAGTCATTTTCGTGTGTATTATACAATATTTCCTCTTTTATATTTTATTTCTTTCCTGTCCTTCACTCGTACCTATCTATCGGTGCTATTACTTTTATCGTCCTTCAGTAAACTCTTATCAACTTTTAGCCTGGAAACAGTCATGTGACCGTACATACCAACATAGCACGTACCTGGACGTTTCACATATTTTTCTCAGTCCTTTCCCTTGATTTTTTTTTTTTTTTTTGTCTTCTTTTTCAACCTGTTTCTTTCTACTCATGGTTTCTATCTGATGAAGCACTTCGGCGAAGAAACTTTCAGTGTACTGTTTTTAGTGCGTATGGTTAGTTTTACTGTGTTCCGGTAAGTACTTTTTCTTTTCTTTTTTTTTTTTAAATAGGAGTTCGGTTTACTAAACTCCTTTATATACTTACCCTGTCTGTCCGTGTATCCGTCCGCCCAGGAGAAAAAAAAAAAACTCCTCCTCAAGAACTCTTTAATGGAGACTTCTTTCAAACTGGATGATAGAAATTAACCATGTCCGATGTTATCATTGATACCATAGAGCAAAAGAAATAATAGATAGCGAGAAGTAGTTTTCTGCAATCGATTGAGCGTCCTGAGAATATATTTAATGTCCATCCTTAACTCTCTACTTAAACCGGAAATCATAGATATCCACTACAACTCCCAGTTTCGATATCTACATGGAGCAATGATAAGAGCGTTTTTTGACTCGATTTAGCGTTTTGGAAATAGGTAGTATTTCTCTTAAACCTTTATTCAGACCGCAAGGGAGAGAAATTAGCCACTTCTAGTTTTAACAGAACAGGCGCAGATCCAAGAGGGAGGGCTATACGGGCTATAGCCCTTCCCCTTCATGCTCAGGTATACACTGGATAAAATGTGCTTCAATCCTGCTTTACACTGGATAAAGCGCAAACTATGCTTTAGCCCCTCTCTTGATCATATCCTGGATCCGCCACTATATATCATCATCATAGCTTATTGAGGGTAAAAGATCTTTGTTGTTCGTCTAGTTCCGGGAAAATACAGTACTTTCCATTCTGTTTTTTAGGGATAGAATTTGATAATACGGATAGGGAAAGAATTCTGAAGGATGTACGAAAAAATGTGTTCTAAGATAAAGGTGTTGCGAAAAGGTGAATATTCTCTTTGTCTCTACAAAGAACCGACTTTCAGTTTGGTATGTTGTTGTGCATGATCCAATTTTCGAAGAAACATTTCTCGTTGAAATGCGATAAAAAAAAAAAGTAAAAGAAACTGCCTTTACGTTAACTAGTTATGGAAAAATAGCTCGTTCTGTTATTATTACCTTTATTTTCCTTTTTATTTTTTAAAATCTCTTTCGGTTCACAGTTCCTTTCTTTACAAAGAGTGCTATCTGTTCTGTGTTCTTTAAAGTGCAACATACTCATTTCATAATAGTTTATATTAATTTTGTATATAATATATAAGATGTTCGTAAACTTACTGTGCACCATGAATGTATGGTTTTAAGTAATATATGAGTAAGTAATATAGAGATGGTGATTAGAAAAATGGAAAAACCTGAACGAAATTGCAAGTTATCATATTAATATGGTGTCGGGCCACCTTTCGCCTTCAGAACAGCCTTGATGCGACGTGGGATGGAGGCATAGAGGTCGTGAATGGTAGCAAGTGGAATTTTACACCATTCCTCGTGCAGGGCATCGGCCAGTTCTGTGAGAGAGGATGGAGGTGGAAATCGTCGCCGGAGTCGTGTTTCCAAGACGGACCACAGATGTTCAATTATGTTGAGATCTGGGGATTGGGCAGGCCAGGGGAGGTGTTGAACTTCATCCCGATGTTCCTCAAACCACGCTACAACAACGCCAGCTGTGTGAATGGGTGCATTATCATCCTGGAAGATGGCGTCATTGTCCGGGAACAACATCCGGACTATAGAATGCAAGTGGTCTCCTAAAATTGCGACATAATCGTTGGCAGTGATTCGTCCGCTAAGTGTGACCACAGGACCCAATGAAAACCATGATATTGCGGCCCACAGCATCACCGAGCCGCCGCCATGTTTCACAGTTGGGCGGAGACACTGCAGATCATAAGCTTCTTTGGGCGTTCTCCACACATAAACACGGCCCGTGGTTGGGAATAGGGTGAAGGATGACTCATCCGACCATATCACACGTTTCCAGTCCTCAACGGTCCAAGTTGCATGATCGCGGCACCATATGCGGCGTGCGAAAGCGTTATGGTCCCTGATGAGCGGTTTGGCCCGTGCAACACGACCCGGTAAGTTCATGTCATGTAATTCGCGGCGGACTGTGATTGTCGAAACAGGGTGGGGGAGGTGCTGATTGAGTTCCTCCGTCACTTGCTCCGCAGTGGCACGACGGTTCTGCGTGACAATGCGCTTTAATACTCGGCGTGACGTGTCACTCATGATTTTCTTCCGCCCACTGTTCCGCTTCCCCGATGTGGTTTTCCCGTGTGTTGTGTAGGCCGTCATCACCTTCGACACTGTCCCACGCGACACACCTAACACAGTAGCAACTGCCGTCACACTCACTCCACATAACCGCGCACCGACAATTTGCCCTCTTTGAAAATCTGAGAGGTCTCCCATTTTACACTACCTCCGTCTGCTGCAGCCACTGGACACTGCTGTTCCACTGCGCCTGACGTAGTATGGAGACCGACTAACACACCACCACTAGCGGTCCGGCGCTGCGGGCGCCACGACACCACTGCCAACCCATACATCTGACGTATTGCCAACTACAGGTGTTTCCATTTTTCTGGTCACCATCTGTAAATAATATAGTAAACCAAATTGCATCGTCGTATATATATAATATAGAGTGCATCTTGAATGATGGGTCAAACTTCAAGGGATGATGGAGAATGACAAAACAAGTGATGTAAGATAAGAAGTTGTTATCCGAAAATGCGTCAGTACTGAGCTATAGCCCGCTGAAAATGTACAAAGATAGAATAAAACTGAATAGAACAGAGAACGAATTGTCGGAGAAAGATCGGGTTAAAGGAAATAGTGCATTATTTGACCTGGAGATTCGATTCATGTACAAATGAATGAGGAACAGTGGCGGCTTAAGGGTGTGTTCATAGTAAATAGACATACTCTTCGTGCCGGAGGCAAATATCCTACATGGAAGCTGAGTTGTAATTCTCGTACGTAGAACCGTTTGAAATATCGGGAGCGAACAACATAAATTCAGGATGTACACAGTGGTATTTGTTTGGAAAAGACATGGCTGTACTAGCATCAAAGTAGGTTGCACTGGCTACCGATAGTACAAATGGAGGTGAGTTATCAGCATCATCATCTGCTAGACTTCGCGACTACTAGCTACAAGAGAGTTCCTATACCCCAGAGCTCGAACATTGTTGGTATGTAAACATTATCTTTTAATATCATCCTTGATGCATCATGGTTGCGTGGTAAAGCACTCAGATCTGAATCCAGGAGTCATGGAGTCGATCCTAAATCGTGTAAGGTTTCGTGTTCGATGACATCATTGTACTGGTGTCTCCAGGGTATTCCACTAATTATTGTAAATATCAGCAGACCTGACTTTCAATAGCCTCAAGTTGCGTTTTATTCCTCTTTCGCGACGCTGTGGAAAGTACAATGGTCTACATGCAATCTTGCATAAATCTTTTCTTGAAAGCACTATTTAGTAACCACAACAAAACACGTTTCGTCTTGTTAAAAGCATCATTCGACACTTATCCTTGCTTGAATATCGTACGTTACCTACATTGTTTGCTGCACACCAACAGAGGAAACTACAAGAGTCTCTGTAACCGTACGCCCGCTGTATTACAATACTCGGAGGTCATTTACGTCATCGTTTGGCAGACAAGTGTTTCGTTCACTAAACTGAAGAAGGCGTGTTTCTATTCCGTGGGTAGTATCTCAGTATCTGTACCTGTGCGTTGTCTGTGCTCTTGGTCGGTAGCGGGATTAGTCGGGAGTGAAATGGAGTTCACATTTGAAGAACTTGCAGATATGGTGATTTTTTTTATGGGCTAGTTAATGGAAACAGTCGTGTAGTTACAAACTTATATCACAAGAGGTATCCAGACAGGCGACATTCAAAGTACTCCATGTTTCGATGTTATTTCCGCGTTTACGAGAAACGGAACACTTGCGTCTATTACGTCACGACCGCGGAAGGAGACAAACAACTAGGACTCCAGACCTTGAAGAAAAGGTTCTTGATCGTGTGACAGAACAACCTTCGACACGCATTAGAGCATGAGCACATGAAGTGTGGGTTGATCACAGTAGTGTTTAGAGAGTACTCCGTGAACAATAACTACACCCCTATCATCCACAGAAAGTTAAAGACCTACATCCTACAAACTTCGCACCTCGTGTGATATTAAGTGAATGGCCAGTGCAGCGCTGTTTGCACGACTCGCAGTTTCATGCCGCGATACTCTTCACAGATGAAGGCTGTTTTACGAGAGAGGGTGTATTCAGTAGCCGGAATAGTCATGTATGGGCCGACGAAAATCCCCATGGTACTATTGTGCGTGGACATCAACAGAGATTTGGGGTAGATATCTGAACAGGCATCGTCAGTAACAAGCTTATAGGACCATATCTCTTACCACCTCGCTTAACTGCATCACCACGCATTGATTGTGCAAGAAACACTCCCGGAATTATTAGAAGATGTACCTCTTAATGTTCGTCAACGTATAGGGGTTCAGCATGACGAGGCTCCAGCACACTTTGGAGTAGCTGTTCGTCAGTGCCTTGACTATTCCTTCCCGCATAGGTGGATCTGAAGGAGAGGAGTCTTGTCTACCCTTAGTATGTGTCGTCCTTCATTACCATACAGGGAGTGTACGATTGTTGCACCTGACCTCATACATCACTCCGTTGTCGTTTATTCCGTACATATTTCTTGCTCCAAGGATCCTGCTTCCTAGGATCCTCTCAACCTTCGGTGATATCCGGACTTTGAGATCCCACATTTTGCCGCAGTTTATACAGCTTTCGTGACTCCGGCAAATCTCCTTCTGTTTTGTTGTGTCCTCTTGAATCATTGTCAATTCTCCCCAGCCCTTTCCCCAACGCTCCGATAGTAATACAGTACATTTCTGTGATTCTTCTCTTACGCCGCTACTGTTCCTCATTGATTTGTACATGAATCGAATCTCCAGGTCAAATAATGCACTATTTCCTTTGACCCTGTTACCTTATGCTCAGCATAACGTAACATGGCCCGGTGCTTTTGAGCACCTTGTATATTGGCAGGGAAATTTTAAATTTTATTTAGAATGTAAGAGAAACTTTTTATTTTATAGTAGGAAAACCGTAGGTCGAAGATTTTGTGTAATTTTTGTAAAACAAATCGTTTCAATGGATATTATATGAAGATTACATGATTAATAATTATATTTTGTATATTTTACGTATTTATCCAAGTATATATCATTATTTTAGACAAATAAGTGTATATTTCAGCTTTTTCAATGGTTTTCAGTTCATTTCTATTCATATTTCGGCATAGGGAATCTTCACAAGAAAGCTAAAAATTTTATTTCGTAAAATCTTCTTCAAAATTCCAAATTAAGAAAGTCAGCCATAATTTCTTCTCGGTGCATCTCTTTGTTTCGAAGTAAATTATTTGATTGGATAATCCACAATCACAGCTGCGGCTGAGATTTCGGTTTTCTTTGATCTTCACACAGAAGCCTATCATCCGATAGTTACGTCACGATTATCTTCCAATGAGGGATCATCTTCATGTAATTCTTTGTCTTACGGCGTCAGCCATTTCAGGAGACAGACGTGCAGTGTTTAGCGTCTGCAGAAATTGTGGAATAATTCGTGGTTACGTTAAACTGTGATAAATTCTTCGTTTTGGCGAATATTGGAAGTTGTCAGCAGGGATAAACGTGCTGTGTTTGGTGTTTTCAACAAAATTATTAATCCAGTAATATTCAATTGTGAAGTGATTTCGTATTGCATAAGGGATACTAGCATGGAAGGTGTCTAGTGTTACGGAATGAGCTCCTTGGCAAATTTTGCGTTCTCGGTCAGTCAGAGAACATAGGAGAAGCCAGAGGAGACGGTGACGGAGAGGAAACATTGAGTCGTTGTGCAGGCATCGAGGAAGAAGAAGTTGAGCGACGCTCGATGGCTTTTTCTGGATAGGTGCTGCAGGAGTTGGTATCCGAAACTGTTTTGAGACCACAATTTAAGAGTTTCCCAGGAAATTCAAGTGGAGAAGTCGTCAGGAAACCTTTTCTTTTTATATATCAGTTCAGTCTCTGTTTAAGAAGCAGATTCAAGTAAGTAAGAACCAGTGAAAGTGAAACTCACTCCAGGTATTTGGCATCTTTAACATTTCCTTGTCTCGAGAAAACAGATATGTGTGATTATATTTTCTGGTGTACGTGTAAAATCCATAACATGAAGTGTTAAGTGCGTTAAGTTTCCCTCAACGCCGCACACATGCAGATTCGGGCAATGTGACATCGTGATTTCATTCGATGGGGGGGGGGGGAAAGAAAGCTAGAATCTCAGCACAGAGCGATTGTCGTAACCTCAAGAAAATGTGTGTACCACACACACATTTTCCCCCAGTGAAGAAAAGATGTTTTAGATTCCCCAAAAATCTTGAAAGTATTCATTTTCGGTAACACTGCTCGAAATTAAGTTTTATTTATTTTGGCATGTTTTCTTTGGTTTTGAAACAAAATGATTCTAAACGTTGATTTCTTGTAAATAAGTGTCAGATTCACGGCTACTGTTAAGTGCAAGGGTACATGAATTTTGCGTACCGGTAACTGAAAACTTTCGGCATTAGGCTAAACCTTCGTAATATTTTAAATCTGATACCCATCAAGCTTAGAAATTTCAGTTTTTTTTAATAATTACTAGTAAATACCTTTTCCTTCTTTTTTTTAAGAAACTCAATATATTCAAAGCGACACTAATGCAAGTAACCACTGCGTCTTCGGTATGAATGTGGTAGCGAAACAGAAACAAAATATAAATACAAAATAAGGATGGTGCTTTGTGAAATATATGTGTGATTTTTTTTATATATATATGCTTGTTTAGGTTAAGTTAGTATAGTTAGAATAGGGATTTAGGTTTAAGTATGGCAATATGTAAGTGAATGTTTACCTGTGCTAGATTGTTTAGTGGGTCCGAGCTGTAAGAGAGGTCGCGAAGAGCGTAAATCCTCTATGCCGGCCACAATCTCTATGCACAGAGAAGTTTAAGCACCAAAGAATATATATAAACAAAAGTGAAAGTAGCTAACCACAACAGTAGGCAGTGAAGTATTATTTTCAGTAGTGTATTGTATTTCTATTGTGTTCTTTTATTTGTTTTTGCGTGTCGATTCAATGTAAATGTTCTGGAAGGCAAGAATATTAAATGAATATTAAAGAATATGAATATTTTGAGAATATGAGCAAAAGTAAAGAATGTTTTGGCTCTGAAAGATATTGAGATCGATCATATTTCTTAGATGGGTATGTCAGTTTAATGTAAAGATTTTCCTGTTATCGAATATTTTGTCCAACACTACATTCATGAATATTTTAAAGAATAAAACTTACTAGCCGTGAAAACATCTTTCTTTTCGTATACAAAATCTAATTATCTTGTAATTTTAAGAAGTAGTAGAAATATGGAGTTGATGTTTTGGTATGCATGCGAAGCATGAGCAAAACAAAGAGCAGTACGTACGGAATAAGTTTACTGGGGAAATGAAATAGCTGTGAAATTCAGGGAAGAGACTTTTCCTTAGTGTGACCGAGTTGAAAACAACCGAATCTGTATAAAATTTCTCATTTTATCAGTTTCTATCAAAATCTCAGTTTGGATTTTTTTTTTTTAAGTTACAAAATTCTGTTTCAAGATATTTTTTTTTAAATTCAGATAGGGCTTTCACAGACAACATTAAGATCTTCATTGTGCTCATTGCCAGCTCCACTCGTAGGTCGATGTCCTGTGTCTGTAGTCGTGGTTCACAACCTATTTCCGGATGGGATGTGGATGATGAACTGCAGGCCTGGATATCGGACTGTGAGTCGAGACGGAAGAGAGTTTGGAAGCTTTATATTTCGGGCCAGATTTGAGTTCTATTTTCCGTAGATGATTGGCTTGGTGAGTGTATCAGTGACTGTTGATGACGAGCCCATACGGGCCCAGTAGGTTCGGTGTCACTAGTCAGTGATACATTCAACATAGCATGTAATCTCAAGGAAAGGGAACATCATACAAAAACACAGTAGTCAATTACAACAATTACAACATTTATTTTATTTATTTATTTATTTTATTTTTTTTTGTAAAGTTAAAATGGCGACCCATTATCCAGGATTTCTGTTGTTTCAATCCTACGCGAGCGCTAAGGAAAACAAACAATCACAGCAGAGTATTTGTAATGGGGATCATTATGACAATCGCTGCATTGAATGAATCATGGTCACTTCTGGATCTGTATGTGCGTGATGTTGTGGGAAACAAACTTAATGAAAGTGAAAATGTCTGTGGGTAGCAGATCGAGTAACGAATGTCGTCATCCGAGCGAATATATATGCTGTTCTGACGAAATTGCAGGGTTCAGTGTTTATTGTGACAGTTGCTTTAGATGGGTACATGCCCAATGTTATTAGTCTAGTCCCTGTCCATAAGACCCGTAGGAAAGTCATGTCTGACGGCTGTTCTCTTCAAATCCTGTTAGTACATGTCTAAACAAGTGTAAATCACGAGGGTAGACTTTTTGACTTATGGGCAGTTTTTTTTCTACAGGGGCGTAATCCTAGGGGGCGGCGCTCTTTGATTTGTTGCCGACTTTTCTTAAAATAATTGTAGCTGCCATTGTGATTGTAGCAGAACAATGAATGAGGGTTGTTTTCTTTCTAAATAGTCCACGAAATAAATCTAGATATAGATTTTTAGCGTAGCCCTACAAATAGAGGGGGAAAAGGGGGCAAAGTCCAATTTTGGCTATTTTTTTAAAAGTTGTTTTTATTTTCTTTCCATAATGTCCAAACGGTGATAATTTGTGTGACAACGATTTCTTGGCCAAGACTTACAATAATCCTCTATACATGGACGCAATTTTTGACAAAAATCTTCCAAAAGTTATCTCCACAAAAAAAAAAAAAAAAAAAAGTAATATAGTCAGATGCGCGAATTTTTTCAGAATGTAAACTTCCGTGGTTTCGTGTTTGCTTCACTACATACATTGCAATTCTAATAGAAGTAGAAAATTATTAACACATCTTTGTATTATTATTCACGATTCTTAGATTAAACAGCACTGATAATGTTCTTGGGATCAAGGAGACATTATTCGAGAGGGATGTTTTCCTTTTTGAATGATACAGTATGTTGTTATATTATTGGAGAATAATTACGTAAGTAGATCAGGTGAAGAATTACCTCTTTATAAATATATGAATACAGTATTTAAAATTTTATATTTTTGTTAACGTAATCACCCACCTCTGTTAAATGTGTTAAAATAACTAGAAGATATTTTTCTATCGATTTTCACATAATTCACAGCAGTTGCAGAAGTCTATGCAAGACACAAAGTTGGAGATACAGCGACAACGTTTTGTACATTTCATTCTGCAGCCACAAGTAATCAAGAGATCTTCTAGGAGGAAGTTCAAATGAGAGTCTGGAATTTTCGTACCGTCATTATCCACTGACCAACCATAATGTTCTGGTAACAGTGACGCGTTTGAACTCAATACAGAAGAGCAAGTGTAAACCATGAAAAAGCTACGCTGAAGATGTGCACTTAATGAAAAGCTTGTAGGTGGTAGTGATAGCAGATTTGGAGTCTGAATGTGAAAATAGTTCGAGCCGTAGCTGATCAAACGTCGCAGACGGACTCCCAGGCTTTAATACCTGTACAAGATAGTTTTCTGCTAGTCGAAATGTATCCGGATTTGCAGGTAATTGCTGGCCAAAGTATAGAAGGTACTTTTCAGGATTTGCTTTCAAGGCCGAAAACTTGGTCCCCACTTTACTAGTGACGTCCGAACCTGTGAGAAAATGCACTGATACAATAACGTCACATAATGTGCCAATTTTTCGTGCTAACGTGTGAATTGGTATGCACTCTTTTGAAGATTTTCGCATAATGTGCCAAAGAGCCTGAAGACCTTTCGTTTGAAAGAATTTCAAGAAGTGAAGAACAATGACAAGTACATCTGTATCATTTGATGCTACGATTACTTGCTGGTAGCCTTCTTTAAGTGCGTGATATATATGTGGAATTATTCTCAAATCTGATTCTTCAATAGGCTTCATTAAATCTTCATCCGAAACTTCATTGCACTTGCCAGATTTGATTGTTACAGTCGGAATTGGTCCTCTATCACGTACTTCACTACTTAGAACAGTAGTTCCTTGCAAAGAAAGTGAATGTTCTTGTAGATAATATCGCAAAGCGCTCTGAAGCATACTTTTGTTTTCAATGGACGCCCAAAATTTGTTCATTTGAACCGGTAATCGAGTAGAAGCTGAAATGTTAGATACAGTTATTGGTTGAACCTTAGCTCTTCGTTCCCTTTCTCCGCTCTTAATCGAGTTTGTTACGTAACTATCAAAGACAAAATCCGTTCGTGACTTTTCTTGGTAAATGGAACTCATTCTTTCAACAAGGGCAGCAAAAAGGTCACCGAAAGTGTTAAATTCCTTTAGAGGCATCCTGCGGATTTGGTTCATAACATTCACTATCAAACACGTCGGTAGATTTTTTTCAAAAGTAGAACTGCACTCGGAATCGTCTAATTTCCTTATCAAAGCAGTCATCAAATCCGATTTATGCGGTTTAATGGTTGCACTGTTTTTATCCATCAATGTTGTAACTGGTAAAATGTCATAACTTAGAATCTCGCTCAATAACATGCCTCTCTCCTTACAAATATTAACAAGTCTTTGCGCGTAGATGATATATGTAACTGAATTAGACCTGTCATTTTTTGCATCCTGTGAACCAACAGAATTGAAAGATGGCAACTTCACTTTGTGTATGGGGGCAGATAATGGTTTTGATTTGGAAACAAACCTCTCATTCCTAAATTCAAGATAAAGTGCATTCCCATTTGCAGCAAAGGAAAGTATTGATTTTGCATTATGTAGCGGCACAAGTTCATTTGTTGATAGATTTTGGAGTTTCATCGTTCCAGTGGTGTCATAAGGATTTTGTCTATCCTCAATATAAGAGCACATCATCTGGATGCTTGCTTCAAGCTCATCACTCTGTTTCCCTATTAATTCGTGATGTATCTGAAGATCGTAGTCAACCACTGTAACGCCTATTAATGACCGAAAAGCATTTCTTATTTCAAGAATCTCGTGGTAGATTAACTGCCATTCAACAACGTACTCTTTTCATTTTGTTTGGCCAATTATTCCTCCTTGTGATTTTTGGGATCTATTTATTGTCTGCTCCAATGCCATGTCCAAGCCAACCGCATTGAATTTTCCTGTGGTTCTTCGGACTACAAAGAATCCTTTCATGAATTTTTCAAAAACTTGTGGATGTTGAAATTCCAAGTTTCGCATCTGCTCTAAATACAGGGATGCCCACCTCAAGTAATTGATTCTATCAAAAACGTGAAACACTGGAAGGAGTTGTTGAACGGTATTCAAATGAAGAAGCCAATTACCTTCTCTGTCTGCTCGAATAAGATTCTTCAGAAGAGACACAAGAAACAAAAAACCTTCCAAGTACTGACACGTTTCTGATCGCTCCGCATTCATCTGAGAGAAGTCTTTCATCCCTTGGATTAAGCTTATAGAATTGTTAGTAAGATCTTGAAACAGGAGTTGTGCTTTTTCAATATCTTTATCTTTAATTGCTTTCAATGTGTCGGTGGCTATTTTACTAGGTGCACTGACATTACCTTTCAAAAATGTTTTCCATTTCAGCCTTTCAATTACTTCAGCAAGCATGAACATTGCTTTTGTAGAACGAATGTAGTTACTCCCTTTCAGTACACTTTCGACTACTCTTGGTCCAAATACTGAGTTTTCAATAAGGATGTTTTCTAATCCACTTCCTGATATATATTTACCTATGCACGCCAATAGTGCTTTGGTCATATGGAAAGATCCCATCATCAGGACGATGCCCGGGAACTCGTTTGAAGTAATTTGGATTTCTGCAGCGATGTGGTAAACTCCCTCGTCGCAAGCTATAGGTAAAGTGGATTGATGAAGATGATTGAGAAGGTACTGGAATTTTTTCATTGCAGAATAGACTCTGTCGTATGCTGTAATAGGGTATGGCAATATAGGTAAGAACTCAACTTGCTGAAGAGGAACTTGAGATTTCGATATAACTGCGTTGACAGCTCCCCAGGTTACATTAACGTCCCTATCACTGAGTGAATGCAAAGCTTTCATCATGCTGATCACAGATTCCCTTAATGTCACTTCACTTACATCCGCATCAAATAAATCTTCAAACGTTTTTAAATTCTGAGGTACCATCAAAGGCAGCGATTGCTTGCGATAATGCTTTAGGCTTTGACATGGGAGTTGAGACGTCACACGTTTGGAGAAATTCTTCTCAACAAAATCCAGTGAATAGGACTTTTTTGTTGCCTCTTTAGGTTTCTCTTGAAATACTACCAGAACAGTGTCATGACTTCCTTGCAAACCTGAAAGTGTAGCTTCTTCGTGGTCGAAGTTATCCATCGCACCCACTGTAAATTCATTACTAACAAAGTGACTTGGAAGTGAAATACCGTCAGAACAAGACTTGACAGTGTATTGGGCTAATTTGGCACGTGCATGCATAACTTGGTTGTAGCTTACAGATACACCAAGTTTATTGAAAGATGTTATCAAACTTTTACTTTTACATTTTTCATGTATAACATGGGCTGTCATAAGATGTAAAGGTGTTTTTTTCTTGCCCCTATGTACGTTATAGAAGAGAATCTGAAAAATTGACTTAATTCTACAAGAAAGAGAATTTTTTGTCAGTACGTCATCTTCAGCTTTATCAGTGGTCTCACTATCAACGACTCCATCGTCTTCAAGTAAATCCACGTCTTCCGTGGAGCTTGACATAAGAGACAATCGTCCTACTTGGAAAAGTTCTGATAAAAAATCAAGCAGTGTTTGTGGAACAGGGGTATTGATCCATGACTTCTTCAGATTTTGAGCATCACCAATTGTTTTGTCAAGGTCAAAGTTGCAGCATTTAAGGGAGTTTCTTATTAATCTTCCGGCATCTCTTATAGCATTGTGGTTCCGGACGGTCTGCGTTAGTTTCTCAGTAGTCAAATTTGATGAATAAGCAATAAGAGACTCATTGGTTTTTGTAGGTTTAGAAAATTTAATCGTAGTTCCAAAAATCTTCAGTAAAAAATGCTTGACCTCTTTGTTGCTTACCACGATTCCTGTCCCTTTACCGTTTAAATAATCTCGTATTTCTGACAAAGTCACACCGCAGCCATCTTCCAGAAGCTGTTTGATTACAGGTGAAAGTTCTTTCATCATTTCTTCTTTAGGCGACTTTCTTTCAGTGCTTTTGTTTTCCTGTGAACTTCTGAATTTAGTAAGGTAAGTTTCTAGACATATTTTATGATAGTATAAGTCTGCTCCAAAAACTGATGACTCATCTTCTAGATCACAAGTTCTCGTATAATCATCGTCTTTAAAAAACATTGCACCCTCGGGGAAGACAAGAGCTCTGTTACTTTCACAAATTCTGTGCTTCTCCCTGACACCAGCGTGTTTATTTAGACAACACACTACGCATGTTACTTCGTATACTGGATTTTTTTTGACACGACGGTTCTGTACGGGATAGTGTGTCTGAACGTAGCTTTTTTGTAGATTGTTTAATTGGAGATTCTTCATCCTCACAGTCTTGAATCGTAGCGTCACTATCTCTTTGTAATTTAAGTAACGATTTTTTTCAGTGTGTAAGACTTGTAGCAGGTATTAATGCAATGGTACACAAATTCCACTTCAGAATCCATTGAACGAAGTCTCTGGAACACTTCATCTTGCCTGATTTCAGCAGCATTTTTTATATTATTTCTACCAATTGCTGAAGTTGTAGTCTTTTGACCTTTGTCTATCTTTTGGCAAATCACACATTTTGTAAGGTCAAAATCACTACTAGTTCCTTTTGTTAATTTCGCTCCACGTAAAGAACTTTCCACACTTGATGCCATAACTACTTCACCAGAATAACTTCAAATCCTTTCAGAAAATTATTACATCAGTGATCTGCAAGAAAAAAGATAGTCCATTGTTACTAGACTAGACATGAATACATTCATAATTGTTCCTGCAGCGAAGATAACATCACCACCTGAAAAGCATAAACATTTTTTAAGTGGAGATAGCAGGCAGTAAGGCACACTAAATCAGTGCGTTTGTCTCCATCCTTTCTAGCAGCTGCTGTAAAGAAAACCTGGAAAATTCACATACGACAAAATTTCTATTTTAGAGGTAAAATTCGAGATATTTTACATTGAAACTCATTATTAACTCACAAAATGAAAACAAAGTTATCCACAGTTAGCAAAAGGTTCACAAATAAAGCCACTTAATACCAAGAAATATTCTTGTACATCACGTACTTTTTGGAGTAGGAATATCACACAGAATGCGGTGCTGTTTAATCTAAGAATCGTGAATAATAATACAAAGATGTGTTAATTTTCTACTTCTATTAGAATTGCAATGTGTGTAGTGAAGCAAACACGAAACCACGGAAGTTTACATTCTGAAAAAATTCGCGCATCTGACTATATTACTTATTTTTGTGTGTGGAGATAACTTTTGGAAGATTTTTGTCAAAAATTGCGTCCATGTATAGAGGATTGTTGTAAGTCTTGTCCAAGAAATCGTTGTCACACAAATTATCACCGTTTGGACATTATGGAAAGAAAATAAAAACAACCTTTAAAAAAATAGCCAAAATTGGACTTTGCTCCCCTTTCCCCCTCTATTTGTACGGCTACGCTAAAAATCTATATCTAGATTTATTTCGTGGACTATTTAGAAAGAAAACAACCCTCATTCATTGTTCTGCTACAATCACAATGGCAGCTACAATCATTTTAAGAAAAGTCGGCAACAAATCAAAAGGGGCGCCGCCCCCTAGGATTACGCCCCTGTAGAAAAAAACTGCCCATAAGTCAAAAAGTCTACCCTCGTGATTTACACTTGTTTAGACATGTACTAACAGGATTTGAAGAGAACAGCCGTCAGACATGACTTTCCTACGGGTCTTATGGACAGGGACTGTATTATATGGTTTGTCAGAGGAACAAGTGCAGGAGTTAGACAAGAGTAGTGAGCCGTGGTTATGTAAGCCTTGCCTGGCGAAACAGGTGACAGTGTTGCCACTTCCGAAATCATCGGAAACCGAGAGTGAGGAAGGTGAACGTGTAACGCGGGGTAGCCCGAACGATTCTGACAAGGAGGAAGGAAGTCGAGGAAACGTCGCTTCCGGTTCAAATGTGCAATTAGCTGACTTTGCAGCCATGATGGAACGCTTCAGTCAAACTTTAACTGTAACGCTGAATGAAAAATTCGAAAAAGTAGATAGTAAGTTCCAGGAT
This sequence comes from Thermobia domestica, assembly GCF_964235325.1. Classification (NCBI taxonomy): domain Eukaryota; kingdom Metazoa; phylum Arthropoda; class Insecta; order Zygentoma; family Lepismatidae; genus Thermobia; species Thermobia domestica. The sequence goes on from NC_137469.1 coordinate 99,162,362, forward strand.
ATTCATAGTAACTTTCAGGCGATGAGTAATCAGGTTGACCGTAAATTTCAGGATATGAATGAAAAATTCGATAATGTCAAATTCGAAATGTTACAAATGATTAATGAGAAAGTGGCTCGTGTAAACGAAGACGTAGAGGCTGTTAGGTCGGAAGTTCGCGATTTATATACCTCTGTTGGGAACTATCAGAATAAAATAGACGCGCGGGTAGATGCCGTTGAGGAAGGTCTCCGGTTATCGGTTGAGGCGCAGAATCGACGATGTGATGACTTGACTAAGGAGTTCTCACATCTCGAGCTAAGTACCCAAAGGTCGTGTCAGGCACTTGAAGCCAGGATTCAGACGTTGGAGGAGAAACAAAACCAAAGAAAAGATAAACGGTGTGGACGTAAACGAGCGCGAGACTTTGTTGTCGGTGATGGAATCGAGTCTGACGGGACCGAGTCAGACATCCAAGTGGATGTACCGGTCTCTTCAGTTGGGGAGACTCGTACTATTCCCACGGCGACTGTCTCTGTCTGTCAGCCGACCAACATTCACGGCACAAATGTCCTTCCTTTTGAATTATCCCCACGTACGTTGAACTTAAACAAGTCACATGCATCCTGTGTTGAGACAATAGGTTATCAGGCGTCGTCCAGGAGGTCGAATCCATTGTTAGTTCCACCTCAGGTGTCAGGATCTTCCAATACTAGTTGTCGTTTGAACCATGTGGTGTCCTCTAGTAATGCAGCAGACATGACTCCTTCGTGCGCTGGAGTTCAGGAGGGAATGTGTGGTCACGCGGTGGTATCAATGCCAGACAACTTAACTTCTGGACAAAATTACCAACACTATTCTATTTTCGGTCAAAATCACTCGGGTGCAAAGAGCCCCGTCGTTGGCCACAATTCTCCCGTGAACCCCAATAAAAGCGAGGAAGGCTTTGGTAAGCGAACCCTAAATTTAAGACTTTCTGAATTAAATCACTTACCTACATTTTCTGGTGAATATGGTTTGGCGAGATCATTTTTAGAAAATTTGGAACAAACTTTTAAGGTAATTTCGGCATCAGAACACGAACGTCTAACCTTGGTACCTTGTTGCTTAACAGCTGGGGCCAAGACATGGTTTCAGACTGTATGTCAAGACATTAATAGTTATGCGGATTTTGTGCGTCTGTTCCGGGAACACTATTTTTCGGCAAGGATGGAAAGGTTGCAAAAGAAGTTCATTCAGGGAATGAAGTATGATCGTGCGAAGTACAACCGATTGACGGACTTTGCATGGAAAATTGTAGCGGAATATTATGCGGTGGCACAACACCCGGATGAAAGCGAACTTATTGAGATAGTCTTGGATTGTTTACCAGCTGGTGATGCCAAGTTGTTGAGGGCTGTTGAGCCGAAAAACATTCAACACCTTATGGTCAAAATAGCCGAGATAGAGGGACATCCGGAGCCGAGTGAACCGGTCACGGACAAGAAGTTTAGACGCTTTCAGGTGCGTCAGGCGAAAGTCGTCAAAAAGACCGAAAAGTCAGGAAAACAAACCACCAAAGATACTTCGTCTCAGACGGAGGAAGACGAAGGCAAGATGAAGGAAGGAAATTCCAATGGCAAAGGAGATGACCGATTTTCCGGAAGCAGGGGTCGAAGAAGGAACTTTCAGTCTCGAAGACCTTGGCCCAATCAAGGAAGACCGAATTGGGTAAGAGATGGTAATGGAAATCGGAATGCTCCGTATGGGTACAACCAACGCTACTATCCAGCAGCGATGAGTTACGGGTATCCGCGGGGTACATCTCAGACATGCGCGCCAAACGCGATGACCTCAGCAGGAGCGCAAGCCTATCCGGGATACGCGCCGAATTTACTTCCTGGAGGGGGAGTGGCGGCTCCCACGTCCACTTCTTCCCCAGGAGTGAACATGGCGATGTCCACTGGATGGCCTCCACAATATACGACATTCGTACCTACGATGGCTCAGCCACCGGAAACGAACGGGAATAGTTTGGGAAATGCATACCGCAGTCCTCATTAGGGGAGAGTGTGGACTGCGATGTGGATTCCTCAACTCCCCAGAAAGAACAAGATCGGTTAGCGAGTAGTCAAAATTCCAATTTGGTAACAACCTCGTTCGATTTGGATACCAACCTTCCAAATTCGAAATTCAATGTTTTGGCAGATTCCGAAAATCGGGAAACAAAATTGGGCACGCCTCTGTTCTCGATTCGTTTCGTGATCGACGAGAAGGAGTGTGACTCCAGTGCGGAAAAAAGTATTCTGTTAACTTATCCTTCACCTACGTTAAGTTGTTCAGTTGGAAGTTTAACTTTAGTTTGCATTCTGGATTCTGGAGCGGACACGAATTTGTTGTCTGGAGACGTTTGGAGGAGAATCAAGGAGATTTATCCGTCAGCTAAACTTCGTCCAAAATCCAACATTTCATTACGAGGTTTCGCAGGAGACGAATCTTTTCAAGTCAAGGGTTTTCAGATTCTAAATTTTACGATTCAAGGTTACGTTTTCGAGGTTCCAGTATATGTGATTCAGAAATTAAAAACAGATTGTATTCTAGGTTTTCCCTTTTTCATTCGGTATCATGTTCTTCTAAATTGCAAGTCGAAAGAAGTCTCTCTTGAGACTGATTCTGGACAGACCATTTCCATCAACATGGAACAGCAGCATTGTTGTCGAGTCACAGTTGCGGAAGTATCATCAGATAACGAGGAAGACTCTTTATACCAACCAGCTATTTCGAAAGAAGACATTCAAAATTTTGTTTCTCAGAGAACTGATTTAGATTCAGATTCTAGGAATCGTTTATTTTCTTTGTTAATCAGGTTTCGTTGTCTTTTTACAGAGAATCCCAGAGTCGTGAAGGTTGAGCCGTATAGAATACAGCTTTCAGACGACGTTCCCGTGGTAGGAAAGTTGTATCCTGTACCTGTTCACCTTCAGAAGGAATTCGAGCAAGTGCTGGACAAGTGGTTGAAACTTGGAATCATCATAGAAGGTCCTTCACCTTACAGATGCCCTGTACATATTGTGCGTAAGGCGTCTGGAGAGCTAAGGCCTGTAGTTGATTTGCGTGGTATCAATGAGCGTGTGATTGCACCAAAGATTCAAGTCGAACCGATCTCCGATCTAATCGCGCGAGTCAGTGGTGCAACCATTTTCACCTCGTTGGACTGTACGCAGTCATATCACAGTGTCCCGATCCATCCAGACTCTTACAAATATGTCAGTTTCATTTACAAAGGTCGTCAATATCAAATGACACGTCTAACCATGGGTTTGAAATCATCTCCAGCAGTTTTCCAATCAATCATGCATACTTTTTTCGGCTTAGAACCTTTCAAAAACTTTCTCATTGTATACCTTGATGACGTCCTTTGTTTTTCATCATCTATTGACGAACATTTTCAGCATTTGGAAAAGGTCTTTGAAACTCTTCGTTCGGCAAATCTTTCGCTCAATTTTCAAAAGTGTAATTTTCTTCAAGTACAAATTCCTTTTCTTGGCCACATTATTTCAGGATCATCAGTCAAAATTAATCCAAAAAGTAACGAGGCCATCCGTCACTTTCCTCTGCCGCGGACTAAGAAAGCTTTACGAAGATTTCTTGGTCTCGTGGGATGGCGAAAGCGACATTTCCCTGACTTTGCGGGGTTAACAGCTCCATTTTATGATCTTCTGAAAAAGGACCGAAAGATTGAATACTCTCCGGAGTTACTGGAAAAATTTGATCAGTTGAGAGAACTTTTAAGTAGTCCTCCCGCACTTGCGCAACCGGACTTCAATCTTGATTTTCATTTGTACAGCGATGCATCTGCGGAGTCGTTGGCCGGCTATGTGGCGCAATATCCCCCGGGACAGGATGATCCGGAGGTTATTGCATATGCGAGTCGGCGAATAAAACCGCACGAGGCCTCGTTGTCAGTGTTCCAGTTGGAATTAGCTGCAGTTCTTTTCCTCTGCGAAAAATTTTCATACTTCATATTAGGTCGACGGACTACGGTCCATTGTGACAATGCAGCAGTCACATATGCTTTCAGTTTAAAGAACCTAGATGCTCGAACTACTCGTCTTCTGCTTAAGCTGCAACGCTTTGATCTTCAGTTCATTCACATCAAAGGCACGGACAATGAAATCGCAGACCTATTGAGTCGCTATCCTCCAGAGATTCCTCAGGCAGAAGAGGATCATTTTGTAAATTTCTTGACCGCGGAAGACACTGACTTCTTGAATGTCACGGAACTGAGGCGAGAACAGCGGAAAGATCCGTATTGTAGAAAATTACATACCATTTGGAAGGGTTGTCAAAACAATACTAGGGTACGTGTGGAGAATAATTTGGTTTATGTCCGAAATTCTCAAAATTCTGTTTGGTTGCTGGTCATTCCTTCCAGCTTAGTGAAAAATATTGTTTCGGCAATCCACAATAAAGGCCATTTTGGAGTAAAGCGATGTTTGTCGTTCGCTAAGGCCATGTTCCATTGGAGAGGTATGCGTGAGACTTTTACAAAGTATATTCAAGAGTGCCTTCTTTGTGCACGAACCAAGTACTCCTACAGGGTGATTAGAAAGGAGCCCTGTCATGTTGAGGCGTCTTCTTCCTTTGAGAAGCAATGCCTCGACCTGGTCGGGCCTCTTCCTAAGAGCCAGGGATATAAATATATCTTGTCCATCTTGGACGTCTACAGTCGTTTTGTGTGTTTCTTCCCTCTTCGGACGGCACACACAAGAGAGATTGTGGCGGTCCTGGAAAAGAGATATTATCAACTACCATACCCGAAGTATTTGGTGAGTGACCAAGGTCCGCAGTTCTTATCGGGCGTCTGGAAAGAGTTTTGTCAAAAACACCGGATAAAACATATACTTACCACGCCATACCATCCGGCTTCTCATGGCATTATCGAACGCAGACATCGTGACCTTCATCGCATTCTCCGCCTGTATTGCAGTGACAACCAGTCCAAATGGAGTAATTTTCTAAAAGCAGCCCAAGATTTGTGCAATCACTCTTGGTGTGATGCTCTCGGATGTACTCCAGCGGAGCGTTTCTTATCGTATTCAGCATCCAAGAGCTTCAAAGAAAACTTCATTTGGCCCAAAGAGACGGTGCAAGTAAAGGAAGACAAGAAATTTGTAGTTTCTATTCCGGCAGCAGAACCGAAGAAAGAGAGAAAGCTGCGGAAACAACAAGACATCGTCACAGAAGGTTCTTTGGTGATGGTGAAAACTCACCATGTGTCGTCGATACCAAGAAAGGTATTCGCTAAGTTTATGCATACCTACGTCGGACCCTACAAAGTGGTATCTCTAACTCGAAATTCAGCGAGATTGCAAACTCTGAAGGGAGAAAGCATAGGAGTTCAGAGTTTTGACAATCTAAAATTGTTTCGTTGTTCAGAAGAGAAAAGAAAGGAATTATTAGAAGGATGAAAAAAAAAACTTAGTTCATAGGTTAAGGTTAGGTTAGGATTGATTAGAATGTATAGTTGTAATTAGAATTGAGAAAAAAAAGGATGTTTTGTCTTGTATAGTCACCAGTAATTTAGTAGTAACAGAAAAAAAAACTTAAGAACTCATAAGTTGAGATTTTTTTTTTCTCCGAAGCTCCCGGAGGATGTTACCTTATGCTCAGCATAACGTAACATGGCCCGGTGCTTTTGAGCACCTTGTATATTGGCAGGGAAATTTTAAATTTTATTTAGAATGTAAGAGAAACTTTTTATTTTATAGTAGGAAAACCGTAGGTCGAAGATTTTGTGTAATTTTTGTAAAACAAATCGTTTCAATGGATATTATATGAAGATTACATGATTAATAATTATATTTTGTATATTTTACGTATTTATCCAAGTATATATCATTATTTTAGACAAATAAGTGTATATTTCAGCTTTTTCAATGGTTTTCAGTTCATTTCTATTCATATTTCGGCATAGGGAATCTTCACAAGAAAGCTAAAAATTTTATTTCGTAAAATCTTCTTCAAAATTCCAAATTAAGAAAGTCAGCCATAATTTCTTCTCGGTGCATCTCTTTGTTTCGAAGTAAATTATTTGATTGGATAATCCACAATCACAGCTGCGGCTGAGATTTCGGTTTTCTTTGATCTTCACACAGAAGCCTATCATCCGATAGTTACGTCACGATTATCTTCCAATGAGGGATCATCTTCATGTAATTCTTTGTCTTACGGCGTCAGCCATTTCAGGAGACAGACGTGCAGTGTTTAGCGTCTGCAGAAATTGTGGAATAATTCGTGGTTACGTTAAACTGTGATAAATTCTTCGTTTTGGCGAATATTGGAAGTTGTCAGCAGGGATAAACGTGCTGTGTTTGGTGTTTTCAACAAAATTATTAATCCAGTAATATTCAATTGTGAAGTGATTTCGTATTGCATAAGGGATACTAGCATGGAAGGTGTCTAGTGTTACGGAATGAGCTCCTTGGCAAATTTTGCGTTCTCGGTCAGTCAGAGAACATAGGAGAAGCCAGAGGAGACGGTGACGGAGAGGAAACATTGAGTCGTTGTGCAGGCATCGAGGAAGAAGAAGTTGAGCGACGCTCGATGGCTTTTTCTGGATAGGTGCTGCAGGAGTTGGTATCCGAAACTGTTTTGAGACCACAATTTAAGAGTTTCCCAGGAAATTCAAGTGGAGAAGTCGTCAGGAAACCTTTTCTTTTTATATATCAGTTCAGTCTCTGTTTAAGAAGCAGATTCAAGTAAGTAAGAACCAGTGAAAGTGAAACTCACTCCAGGTATTTGGCATCTTTAACATTTCCTTGTCTCGAGAAAACAGATATGTGTGATTATATTTTCTGGTGTACGTGTAAAATCCATAACATGAAGTGTTAAGTGCGTTAAGTTTCCCTCAACGCCGCACACATGCAGATTCGGGCAATGTGACATCGTGATTTCATTCGATGGGGGGGGGGGGAAAGAAAGCTAGAATCTCAGCACAGAGCGATTGTCGTAACCTCAAGAAAATGTGTGTACCACACACACATTTTCCCCCAGTGAAGAAAAGATGTTTTAGATTCCCCAAAAATCTTGAAAGTATTCATTTTCGGTAACACTGCTCGAAATTAAGTTTTATTTATTTTGGCATGTTTTCTTTGGTTTTGAAACAAAATGATTCTAAACGTTGATTTCTTGTAAATAAGTGTCAGATTCACGGCTACTGTTAAGTGCAAGGGTACATGAATTTTGCGTACCGGTAACTGAAAACTTTCGGCATTAGGCTAAACCTTCGTAATATTTTAAATCTGATACCCATCAAGTTTAGAAATTTCAGTTTTTTTTAATAATTACTAGTAAATACCTTTTCCTTCTTTTTTTTAAGAAACTCAATATATTCAAAGCGACACTAATGCAAGTAACCACTGCGTCTTCGGTATGAATGTGGTAGCGAAACAGAAACAAAATATAAATACAAAATAAGGATGGTGCTTTGTGAAATATATGTGTGATTTTTTTTTTTTATATATATATGCTTGTTTAGGTTAAGTTAGTATAGTTAGAATAGGGATTTAGGTTTAAGTATGGCAATATGTAAGTGAATGTTTACCTGTGCTAGATTGTTTAGTGGGTCCGAGCTGTAAGAGAGGTCGCGAAGAGCGTAAATCCTCTATGCCGGCCACAATCTCTATGCACAGAGAAGTTTAAGCACCAAAGAATATATATAAACAAAAGTGAAAGTAGCTAACCACAACAGTAGGCAGTGAAGTATTATTTTCAGTAGTGTATTGTATTTCTATTGTGTTCTTTTATTTGTTTTTGCGTGTCGATTCAATGTAAATGTTCTGGAAGGCAAGAATATTAAATGAATATTAAAGAATATGAATATTTTGAGAATATGAGCAAAAGTAAAGAATGTTTTGGCTCTGAAAGATATTGAGATCGATCATATTTCTTAGATGGGTATGTCAGTTTAATGTAAAGATTTTCCTGTTATCGAATATTTTGTCCAACACTACATTCATGAATATTTTAAAGAATAAAACTTACTAGCCGTGAAAACATCTTTCTTTTCGTATACAAAATCTAATTATCTTGTAATTTTAAGAAGTAGTAGAAATATGGAGTTGATGTTTTGGTATGCATGCGAAGCATGAGCAAAACAAAGAGCAGTACGTACGGAATAAGTTTACTGGGGAAATGAAATAGCTGTGAAATTCAGGGAAGAGACTTTTCCTTAGTGTGACCGAGTTGAAAACAACCGAATCTGTATAAAATTTCTCATTTTATCAGTTTCTATCAAAATCTCAGTTTGGATTTTTTTTTTTAAGTTACAAAATTCTGTTTCAAGATATTTTTTTTTAAATTCAGATAGGGCTTTCACAGACAACATTAAGATCTTCATTGTGCTCATTGCCAGCTCCACTCGTAGGTCGATGTCCTGTGTCTGTAGTCGTGGTTCACAACCTATTTCCGGATGGGATGTGGATGATGAACTGCAGGCCTGGATATCGGACTGTGAGTCGAGACGGAAGAGAGTTTGGAAGCTTTATATTTCGGGCCAGATTTGAGTTCTATTTTCCGTAGATGATTGGCTTGGTGAGTGTATCAGTGACTGTTGATGACGAGCCCATACGGGCCCAGTAGGTTCGGTGTCACTAGTCAGTGATACATTCAACATAGCATGTAATCTCAAGGAAAGGGAACATCATACAAAAACACAGTAGTCAATTACAACAATTACAACATTTATTTTATTTATTTATTTATTTTATTTTTTTTTGTAAAGTTAAAACCCGACCTTTCTCCGACAATTCGTTCTCTAGTTCTATTCATTTTTTGTTTTTCTATTTTGGTACATTTTTGGCGGGCTATAGTTCAGAACTAACGCATTTTCGGATAACAACTTCTTATCTTAAGTCACTTGTTTTGTCATTCTCCATCATCCCTTGAAGTTTGACCCATCATTAAAGATACACCCTGTATATATATATATATATATATATATATATATATACTAAGGAAGATCATCGATACACCAATTTGCATAAGCGATGTTGACATGCTTATACGTCCGAAGAGGATCGTTTTCGTTATTTATTTCAAAATTGTGTTACTTTTAGTGAACATGAAATTTCTGAACACCTTGTATAACTTAAAAAGTTAAACATAAGATTGTGAATTCACTTATGAGAATATTAGTGTTATAGTTCTGTCAGACATGTGATTGATAAGTTTGTACTTCTAGATATTTATGATTTCATGTTTTAAGAAGAACACACACAATTGTGCAAATAGATAAATAAATAAAAAGCAAGTCTCTTCTAACTAGTCCTTAGTTATTAATGTTACACCCATCATTTGTTGCTTGCGTCCAACTCTTAATCACTCTTCTGCTATCTTTCGTTATTTTTATCATTTTTTAAAACCATAATTATTAATTGCGTGTCCAAGTATTTACCATATTACCTTGCATGTTAATAGAATACTTTTTTTTTTTTTTTAATTTCACTTCGGAACTCGGATATTTGAAGCTGTCTGCTACCTTAATTTTCTTCGTAGTTCTATTTGTTTGAATGTTGTTTTTCTTCTAATAACGTGTCTCATTTTTCTCTTAGCTTCCACATAAGTCATATTCTTCTGTACATTTTCGTCAAGCATTCAGATGTCTTTTTACTATTTTGGTTTCTTCCCAAATCATTATGTCGTCTGCGAATATAAACGGGCTATTCATATGAAATCAACAAATCAAGGTAGCTCATGTTGCAGATTTTCTTCAAATTTTCTACATAATGTTGTGGTACCCAAACATAACACACCTGTAAAATTTTACAGCTATACCTCAACGGGGACTCCTGTAGGAGCCATTCGAAATTTGGAGATTTTGTGCAAAAAAACACTTAAGTCCGCCCACGACTTAACGTACTGAAACTGCTAGACCTCTAGATATATTGAAGCTATTTGGAAATGGTTTTCACTAAAACAACCTTATAATGTGTAGCATTTAAAATTGTAGTAATGAACTTCCGAAGTAGCGTTAAGCATATGAATTTCGCTATCAAAGAGAAAAAAAGAAGAAAAAATGTCAAAATTTGTCAATTTCTGAAAAAGGCCCAGCTCAGATTTTCAAAATAAGTAGCTCTGGTGTTTCTCTTTAACATATAAGAAGTTAGAAGGGTGTTTTTTTGGTATGTTCAAGAAAAAAAATGACCGAATGTAAGTTGAGGGCTGACTTAGGCACTTTTTGCACAAAACTCCCAAATTTCCAATGATTGTTTCTAGTTTTCCATGCTGAAAATGTTTAATTGTGAAGACTGAGGTGATTTAATAAATGAATTGTGCCAGAAATTTGGAACTTCAAGTACAAAGGACTCAGATTCTGTCATTAATTCAAAAATTATGGACTGATAAGAAAACTGAGGCGTTGGATGGCAGAGTAGCGTAAGTCACTTCGAAACATTTTGAGATATTGAGACTTTGCCGTGGAGGGTCATCGTGAATTCGAATTTACGACGTTCTTGATGCTTCTATCTCTTGGCCTATTTTTAACTCTGAGATACGCAACTTTGCCATCCAACAGGTTATGGTTTCAAGTTCACGGAAATGGTTATGATTTCAAGTTCATTCTCACCCTTTTGGAATATACTACCAAGATCCCTTATCTTCTGTTATCAAATGTCTCATTATGTTATATCAGTGATATGTTAAAGCAAAATACTGTTACATTTTATGCTTTCCAAGTTATTCTTTTGAACTAATATCTTTCCTCAGATTAAACACGTTACTACTTTAGAGTTGGGTCAGCAGCCCGATATAAAATTATATATTAAAAAAAAAAAAAAAAAGTCAATTTATGCCTGCATGAGTGATTTTGGACTCACTTGTGAGTGGAACTATTTTATCACAAGCCACGGCAAAAGTGTTTGCGACGGCATAGGTGGGATGCCGAAATGTCTAGCGAGACATGCTAGTTTACAGAGGCCACTGGAAAACCGGATTGTTACTATTGCCGATTTCGTTGAATTTTGTCAAACTAAAACCAGTGTCAAACTTGTGTGTGTGTGTGTGTGTGACGAAAGATGTTGAAAACGTTCGTCCATTGCATCAAAAGAGACTGGAAAAGCCATCACGTTGCAAGGGACACGTGAAAATCATCATATTAACACATCAGCCTGTCAAAACTTGAAGCCAATCGTGTATCTTCTTCAAAGACAACGTTCACTCTAAATACTCGAGCAGAATCGAAAGACATTAACCTTTCGTGTGAGCAATTTATTGCGTCCATTTCCCTTTGAAGTTGCCGATAAAAGATCTTAGGCTCAATATTTCAAATTGCTCACAATCAACCAAACATGTAAATGTTATATGACGATAGTTCACTATTGTTCAAAGTTTCTTTTGATAAAACAATCAAACAGCACTATATAGACTGTGGAATAGACACATATTGTTTTAAAATAACTTTATAAATTACATTTAAGCTAAGAGTTGCCTTTTTTTCCCACAAGAATCATCAACCATTGTAAAGGGACAAACTTAGCCACGCAAGTCGTATTACTAGAAAATTAATAATATGAGCTTAAATTATTTTTTTCTTCAACATACCAAAAACCACCCTCCTATATATATATATATATATATATAGTTAAAAGTGGTCATTCAGTACCCATTTAGCGACTAAATGACCATTTTGCATGTACGTGCATAGTTGCTAATGGTCATAACACCCCTGAATGGTCATTTCACCCCTATAAAATGGTCATTTTGTACCCCAAGAAATATTGTTAATGGTCATTTTATAACAATAATGGTCATGTTGTCCCATTCAGTCGTACCAACCTATTTTTGACAAGTTACTGTTGTATCATTTCATATGCAACCATTCATCAGTTGTTGTGCCAATTATTAAAAAAATACACTTGGATTTAGAGTGCTTCTTGCTATACGCGTTAGGATATCAAAATCGATACTTATTGAAATAGTCGGCACTTATTTCACTTTTTTTTAATGGTGGTTGGCTAGCTACTTTTGTAAAGTTAGTGTCTTTTTTAAGAGTTAGATGCGAATGAAAAAAATGTAGCCTTTGAAATATACTTTCCACAATACTGAAATATCCTTTGCAAACTCAGATCTTTCATAGAAGTCCAACGTTGCCATATGGTTAGCACTCGCATACCATTGCCTTTTTGTACCTACACAAACACAATAAGGGGGGGGGGAGGTCAGTGACTGACCTCTAACTATATGCTAAATGTATACAGAAATTAGTGCTTCTCTGTGGTTAAGTTTAGTTAACAATATGTTTCCTAGACCTCCGAACTATGCAATTCTTAAGTACTGGAAGTGTTGTCGGACGACTACGTCCGTCCGTTAGTCTGTCTGTCCGTCCATATGTAAAGATGTATCACAGCAAAATGGTAAGAACTATCGATTAGTGGTTTTTGAATTCGATTGAGCGTCCCAAGAATAGCTTCAGCCTCTTTCAACAACCTCCTACTTAAACCGAAAGTGAAAGACATAGACCACTTCCGGTTCCAATGATAATGGTCATAAATCAAAAACGGTAATAGATAGCGACAAACAGTTTTCGGAAATCGATTTTGGGTCTTAAATCAACATATTATCGTTACCCCTATACTTTCACAAACCGGAGTTGTCGACTTCACCATTACTTCCGATTCCAATATTGATGTCCACAGAGCCAAAACGGTAAAAGATATCGAGAAGCTGTTTTCGGGATTCGACTCACGGTCCTAAAAATACTTTCGGTCTCACTGGACATCCTTCTATCTAAGCCAGAAATGGTAAATATCGACCAATTCCGGTTTCAACAAGAACTGTCGTAAATCAAATATAGTAAAAACTTGCGACAAAAGGTTTCAGGAATCGATTTACGGTCTCAAGTAAATATAAAATCTTTACCCTTATATCTTTACAAACTGGAAGTGGCATAAATTCACCACTACTTCCGGTTCCAACATTAATGTCTATAGATCAAAATCGGTAAGAGATATCGAGGAGCGGATTTTCGTACTCGGCTCAGCATCTAAACAAACGATTTCTTTTAGTCAGTTAAACTTCTATTCATACCGGAAGAGGAAGAAAACCATTTTGATTTTGAACATTGATTGGAGTAAAAACGGTAATAGATAGCGACATATTGTTTTGATGAATGGATTTAATTTTCAAAAAAAATATAAGCTCCACTAATATCTCTCTCTTCTAAAAGTTGTAAACAAATACTAAGTCCGGTTTCAATATTGAAATCCATATTGCAATAACGGCAAGAAATATTCAGAAATGTTTTTCTTTCTGTTGGATTCATTTCAGCGTCCTAATGGTAGATCTGTTTTAGTCCGTTAATCCTCTTTCAAACTGGAAGTGCTAGAAATTAACTGTATGTGGTTTCAGTATTTATGGACATGCAACATATATTGCAATGGCAATAGCTATTTTTGAGGATCGATTCTAATTCCAAAGCAAGGCATAATTTCCATCCCATCTCGCTACTAAGACTGGAAGTGGTAGAAATTTACTTACTTCTGGTTTCAGTGTATAAATATCAAGAACATAAACGCTAAGAAATTGTTCCGGAGAGAGAGACAATGAGATGGGACTAATTCTTAAGGGTCAATAACCTCTCAAGAATAAGTTCCATCTCAGTTATCTTTTTCATCTACTGAAACTAGACTACCACTTCTTTTGGTTTCAATATTAGTTCCTACATCGTAATAATGGTAAGGAATAACAAGAACCTATTTTTCATGCAATTGAAATTCAGTTGTGTAGCACAAGAGCTATCTCAAATCACAACACAAGAAAACAGCAGCAGCGATAATTTTATGGGGGAAATTTGCTTCCAGAAGAAAAAGTAAATTACACTTTTAGACACGAACCACCCCAAGAAATGTCTTAGGAGCTGATCTCGTAATTTGAAATAACATGGGAACCATAGGCAAAAAACCGCGTTGGGGTCAGTGGCATTGGTATGCGAGTGTTAGAGTACGGGATTTTGGCGTGGAATACCCAAGTTCGGTTTCCGTAAGTGGTTAGTGTGGGCGCTTAGTATTCTAGTGGTCCTGGGTTCAAATCCCGAAGCCGGCCTTTCTGAGTGAGTTTTTTCCTGGTTTTCCCTTACTCCCACCAGGCAAATGCCGAGATAGTACATAACATGCAGTTCCCAGGCCGCTTCTTTCTCTTCCCATTCCATTTATTCCATCCCTTTTTCTGGATTATGTGCTCGCTGAGGGACGTCATCCTCAAGATGTGACGGGCTTAAAGCCGTAGCTGCCGGTAGTACCCACAAAATGTATCAATAAATAAATAACCCGAGTTCGGTTTTCGTGGGAGCTCATGTGGTTCTGATCACACGTTAATCTTTCGGTCCACATCTCATATAGTCTTGCTGCCGAAACGCTGAACTCTAAATCAAACATCCAACTACATACATTGTAACAAAATGTTAAAATACGCGAAACGCTAGAAAATTCGAGTTAAGGGCATTTTTTTTAAAATGGAGAGATTCAGTCTAAGACTTACTTTTTGTTCAGCGTCCTACAACGTGAGAAGCCTGTACCCCTGGTATGGTTATTAGTTGAGTGTCTTCCTAAATGTTATTCGTCCCTCCTAAACTTTATGGATAGTGTTACTACGGGTGAGGTCTAAAGTCAGTGAGTCCGAATTTTAGTGAGTGCGAGCTCACCAATATTAGTGAGTTCAAGCCCAAGTGAGCCCTAGCCCGATTGAGCACGGGCCCTATCAAGATTAGTGCACCCAAGCCAGAGTGAACATGAGCCCCAGCAATATTAGTGCTCTTGAACCCGAAGGTGCCGATACCGAGAGAGCGCGTGCTTCACCAAGATCAGTGAGCTCAAATCCGAGTGAGCACGAGCCCCATTGAAATCAATGACCGTTAGCCCAATTGAAGAAAGTAAGCCAAAGCCCGAGTAAGTGGAAGCCCAACTTAGAAAAGTGAATTAGCCCGAGCGCGAATATTTAGGAGCCTTTCAAAAATTTCCTCTAACCAATATGGCTGGTTTTAGTGAATAACCGGTAAAACGGGAAAGTATGTTTTACAGGATGATAGGTTGAAGTTCTGATGGTATGTGTAATATAATGGACATAACTTGTCATACACATGCTTATAACTTTCTTAATTTTAGGAATTCAATTTTGCTGCTTCTGCTTAATGTAAAACTCACTAGGAGAAGCTTAGCTTTACCTGTAAAATATCAATTAGCAATATCAAAAGAAAATTAAGTAGACTTACACGGTTATTTCACTGAAAGCAGCCAGTTAATTACACGAGCAGCCAGTTAATTAATTACTTTTAATTTTATATATTTAAAATAATACATGATTTCTTTCATTGAAAATAATAAAAGATAAAACGGCACGTATGGCAAGTATGAAACTCGAAGTGTCAGACAAAAACTTACCAAACCTACCTGCAATAAGAACTACCAAACCAATCCAACCAACGAAATCATTCACTAAACAAAAAAGAATGCAAAATTATCATTTCATGTAAATGAGAGTAATGTAAAAAAGAATCTTGAAAAGTTTCATTTCGCCAGGGATAGAAAGTACAAATTGAGCCTGAGACAACTTTAAAAGTAATGTGATGCATATAAAAAATAATAATACATTTAAAAAAGACAAACGAACTGGTCCACCCGCATATGAGCAGTTGCTTATCAGCGTTTTATCTTGAATTGTAGTAGAAACCAACTATTACAATTAGTGTCTGTGAAGATTTGTTTTCTAGAACCAACATTAGGACTTTTTTCAGTATTTGTAATTGAGTAATACTCAAAGGCTTTTACATTCAATACTGAGTTAATTATTCCACATTCACACACTCCCTGTTATCTAAAAAATTGATGTTTTATTCCTCGGAGATAACTTACTTTCAACTGGTAGGGGTTTAAGATTTTCTGTTAACAACACATTGATTATTTTTTATGTTACATTTTAAAATAATGAACTATATTTTTGCCTTAGGGACTTTTATTATAGTTGTTTCCCTGAAATGTCCTAAGCGTTCACGGAAATGGAACTTGCATTATTACCTACTATTCAAACCCTTTACATGGACTAGTGTGAGGAAGAAGCCCTCAGCTGGCTCAGCTTACCCTGGCCACCCCCTAACTACGGGCCTGCTCAAAGAGAAAAACATCTTATATGATTATTTTTCTGGGAATATGGCATATTGACTTCTTTATTCATATTTTGTTATAGGCTGAGAAACTGACTTTCAGACTAAATATCTATCAGATAAGATCTACAGTGTGATGTATGAAATTAACTACGACGTACTTTTCATACAAAATCCCCAACGAACCCTTATCCCAGAATCCTCCCAACAGCATCACACTAATAAATCTTATAAATAAGGATGAAAGAACTTCACTGTAGAGATAAACTATTAGTACAAACTGTTTGTCAGCCACTGGTAGTTTAACATGGACTATTAAAAAGTGGTCATTCAGTGACAAAAATGGGGCGAAATGACCACTTTTAAGTAGTTTAAATTGTGTACTTACCATCTAGTTGAGAATGTCTTGCTTAGTTGAGGCAAACAGGAGTTTTTTTTTTCCTTTTTAATATTTGAATAATTTTAGTATCGATTCAGGGACCTTACCAATAGTAATCTAGGTTATAGACAAGACTGTAAAGCTACGTATCTCAAGATAACTGTGCTATATAGTTGGATGAGTGGTATTAGAGCTAAGGTTCCTTTCAACAGCGAAGCTATGAGATATGTATGTACACCTTATTCTATTGTAAAAGAGAGAGAGCAAAGCAAATTTCTATCCACGAATAAATTTAGTTTATTTACTCAAACTATCCTTCTCTACGTTGAAATTATTTTCGTTATACCTAGATAGATTAGTTTGAGAATGGAGTGTTTCATTCTTTTTAAAATAGTCCTTAAATAGATTTAAAAAAAACTTTTAGTGGTGTAAGTACTGTTTGAAACAACCTTTTATAGAAACACCTTTATCAGTGGTGTTGATGTGACATATCGTTTACAGTGGCATAACTAAAAATTAATCGGTCTCCCCCATAAAATATCTAATGATCATGTTTCTCTCTCTCTCTCTCTCTCTCTCTGTCTCTCTCCCCTATGTAATTGTCAACATGGCCCCTTAAACCAATATTTATAATAGTATTTTGATAACCTTTAAATTGCTTGGCCTCATAAACCCAAAAACGGGCACCATGAACTGTGTAAGCTCCATACTAGGAACTCGTATGTTATGTCACTAGCATTTCACCAGAAGGCCTTTTATCAAAACGCTGAAAATGGCATCAATTTGATTCAGTTTCTCAGCACATTACTCGGAATCATTAACTGAACAAATAGCGTGATTTATCTTTCGAAATTTTATAGCAGAAAAATAAAAATATAACAACTGAATCAGTCATTGTTAAAAGGGGATATATGACAAAATCAACATTTCGAGATAAACGCATAAAGAAAACTCTAAATTGTCGTATGGACTTTTTTGCTAATATTTATAGTTGGAGGTCTATAGGAAGTATTTTTGTAAGTACTTATCTCTGAAGCAAAAGTATTTGTGCTTAATCACTGCAAATTAATGCGTCTTTGTTCTGTTCTGACTTGTTTTATATGATTTATTTTTAGATATGACTAAATGTTGACACACCTGAAACTGTTGACATTAGCGTAAGTAGAATATCTTCCTCGGGGCAGAGAGGCATGACCCCTTAATTACAAGAATTTAAAGAATTTTTCAACGACCACATGGTATTCTAACAGTACTCTAGGGGTTCAACAGTGTTCTGGGTGTGGCGTGGCCACCCTAGGCCTCATCTAGTTATGTCTTGATAACACAAATAACATTAAGTTATGTAGAACACTTCACCAAATAAACCATTACAAAAAAAAAAAAAAAAAAAATCACCAAGAAGTGAAGCACTTTATTTTTTTAATATTCATGTTAATTTTCATACAAATCAAACCAAGTTGAAAAAAAAAAAAAAAATCGGACAACTTTTCATAGCAGAAGTTATTCCAATATAGAGTACACAAATACTCATATTAAAAATCTTAAAAGAAGTCTGGTCTCTACTTTTATTTGCTTCTTGTCTATTCTTATGAAGTGAACCATTGTTATAAACAAATAATCAAAGAAACAGAAAAAGTTCATACAAACATATGACAATAGACTTACTTTCATACAGTGTCGGATGCACGAGGGGGACAGACGGGGCGCCTCCTCAAAGATTATTTTGCTATGTTATTCAGTATTAACTAGTTAGTAAATAAAAATACATTTTTTCAGCGATCCAGACTTTGCAACACAATATATGATAATGATACCACACAAAAGAATATCGAAGGCACAAAAAGTATGTAAAATCTTCACTGCTATGTATTTTATAAAGGAATGGGAACACAGTATTCAGGACCGTCCCGTTCGATTTGTGGTTTCTGGGACGAACGTAAATTGTAAGGAATGATAAGAAATGATGTGAGAATTCCATATCCAGATGAATAAATTATTTTGCACCAACTTTGACTTCAATGATAGGAAAATAAAACGAAATTTCAATTTAATGTCTCATGGTTTAGCCTTTAGACTAAAAAACACACATCTGAATGATTATGAAAAATGGCTGAAAATGTGAGATGAAACGGGAGAGCCCCGAGAAAACCACGGACACGATGCTGTTTAACAAAACTCAGTTGATCTAGGATCGAATCAGGGAACTCTCAGTAGAGGTGAGTACCCTACCACTGAGTCACCTTACTCCTTATCAATGATAGGGATATCCCTATGAGTGAACTTTATAGTATACAGTCAAACAATTCTTACAAAATGATGGTCCATGTATTCCCTTATTTAATGCATCTGTAAACATTTTGAATCTCAAGGTTAAATTACAGAGAATAAACATGTTACTTTTCCTGATGTGTTCAACAGTTTCCTGTTTTGCCGAGGAGTAGTATTAAGCTCTACCTCCATATAGCATGCCCATGCTACTCCTATTCCCTCCAGACGGCTATCCTATCTGGATAATTAAAAGTATATAATTGGTTAGAACTAAGAAGATAATAACAAGAGGATTATCATATTTGGTCTAGTACTTCCTGCGCAATATTTTTAACATGATGCAAAAACAACTATTGCTCTAAGTTAATAAATGTAAAAATTACGTCAATTCATATGTCGCATATGACCTCTTCCTGCCTCCATTATAGGAGCCGTGTGCATGCCCATGCCATTCACAGTTCGTTTCTGGAGGATTCTCTTCTTATGTCTACTTCTACCTGCTTCTCCGCAGTGGCCCGGAGCCAGATTTTTTCCTCGTGTTTATATGTGTACAGTCGGGACCACCGATAAACGGCCCTTACCCATACCCTTCGTAAGAAAGAGCCCCTTCCGCAAGCATAACCACAAGTGACCACAAAAGTCTTTTCCGCAAAAGGAAAGGGTTGTCACATTTTTTTCTTGAAAATGTCTGGACACCCTTCTCTTCTAGAGAAACCCATAGAGAAAGGCGTAGTAGAAAAGTATTGACGCGTGAATTGTCTAAAAAAATGATCTAAGAAAAATTGTATATGATCTATTGCCTACAACATAATTCACATCGGGCGAAAATATCAAAACTCAAAACGAATCATTCTTTTTACTTAAAAAAAGAAAAGAAAAGAAAGACATACACTATTATATAAAAAAGATTAAAATGACACATATCAATAACTAAGTCAAATTATAATAGATAGAAACATGAATTTGTAAGTATGTTCCTTTGTCACAAAATCAAGGACTGAGAATAGATTGTTTAGACGTGTCTTATAGGGGAGTAAAAGAGGGTTCAAATACCTTTCGCTAAGAATAGAGTATATCACGAATCCTTGAAGTTATTTTATTTTAAAAATTCCGTTGCTGAGAAGGGGAAGTAGTCATTTTCTATAATATTATACCTATAATTTTAGTTTTATTGAAGAAAAAGTCCCAGGTAATTAAAAACAAACATTACTAGGGATGATTCCATTCCGGGACCAAGTACCTGGAGAAAACCTATATATCGTCTGAAAGCTCTTGCCATGAGAAGTACGAAACAGTTTTCAAATCACCGGCAAACCCTCAAACTGACCCTATATGAAGACAGTTTGTATTTGTGACCCTGTGTATAATACATTCGACAGAAATAAAAATGAATATTATGATGCATCACACATAAGCCCCTGAGCCCATCATATACCTGTTTAGTTCACTGCTAGAACGTGACTGGGGTAAGGATTTGATAATATCACTTTGCACCCAAACGTACCCATTTCCTCAGTGTTGCCAACGAATTGTAAATACAACGTGGCAGATGGTTTCTGTACCACTCGATGTATATCCATGAAACGTGGCATAAACATCATTCGTCACTAGAGAAAATATATGTCGGACATATTTCTCTCCCAAGGACCCCAGTTTGTCAGTGTTGCCAACCAAGCATAAAAATAAGAAATTGTAAAACATATTGCGTACGATGAGATGTTTATACACCAAGCTTGGCAGAAAAATCACACAAACTATAACAAAAAGATGTTGAGTGTGGCCATCTCCCAATCATTCTAGGTTGTCAGTGTTGCCAAAAAGTGTAAACATCACAATGTTGAAAATGGCGTAAATGTCATTGAACGAATATATGACAAAAGTGATAGAAGCAGCATTGGACAATGGAAAACATAGTGTGAGTGTCCTCGTCTCCCAGGCACCTCAGTGTCGCGGGTATAATTAGACTGTGGTCCATAGTAGGTTTGTAGTATGTTAGTGAACCCACAAGCACCCATGTTGTCAGTTATGTCCGCCAATGGGGTAAACTTCATGCGAAAATCTTGAATGTTCGCATTGATTGGCAACACTGACACACTGGGGTGCTTGTGAGACGGGGACATACACTATGTTTTCCATTGTCCAATGCTGCTTCTGTCACATTTGTCATATATTCTTTCAATGGCATTCATACCATTTTCAACAATATTATATATTTACACTTGTTAGCAACACTGACAACCTAGAATGATTGGGAGATGGCCACATCAACATCTTTTTGCTATAGTTTGTGTGATGTTTCTGCCAAGCTTTGTGTATAAACGTCCCATCGTACGGAACCTGTTTTACAATTTCTTATTTTTATACTTGGTTGGCAACACTGACAAACTGGGGTCCTTGGGAGAGACATATGTCCGACATATATTTTCTCTAGTGACGAATGATGTTTATGCCACGTTTCATGGATATACATCGAGTGGTACAGAAACCATCTGCCACGTTGTATTTACAATTCGTTGGCAACACTGAGGAAATGTTTACGTTTGGGTGCAAAGTGATATTATCAAACCCTTACCCGAGTCACGTTCTATCAGTGAGCCAAAAAGGAACAAGATGGGCTCAGGGGCTTATGTGTGATGCATCGTAATATTCATTTTTATTTCTGTCGAATATACCATACATAGGGTCACAAACACCAACAAACAAGCCCCATATGGGGCCAGTTTGCGGGTTTGCCCGGGATTTGAAAACTGTTTCGTATTTCTCATGGCAAGAACTTTCAAACGATATATAGATTTTCCTCAGGTACTTAGTCCCGGTATGGTATCATCCCTAGTTAGTGCAAAATATGAGAAAATTGCAATTTGATTAGCACTTGGTTGATAAAGCTCTCAGTAAACTAAACTTAAAATAAAATTTAAAACAGGCTATTGTGATAATGATGACTTGTATGTAAATATTTTACTATTGTATTGAAATCAATATAATTCAGTTGCTTGCAAATTTCTTACATGAAAACGTATCCTAAGATTAGTGGCTTGGGCTGGGTTTATGGTTCTTATCATTGAAGCCAATAAATAGGCGATATTAACGAAATTTTGTTTAGATTTATTTTATATTATCCCAATTGGGATGCGCGGAAACGATTTAACTCGATATTGACTAGTGTTGCCCACGAGGAGAGACGTCTTGTTAAGTTTCAAGAAGTCTTGTCTCAATTCTGAAAGAATTCTTTTTCACCTCATCTTAAAAAAAAAAAAAAATCTTGTTCAGTAATTTTATATTCTTGACTTTTGAAAGTAATCTTGGTAAATTATTACATTTAGCAATAAGAAATGTATATGCTTTATTGGGATAGGTGTTAAATAACTAGCATTAATTAAATATACATATCGATCAGGTTTCTTAACCAATGTTTATATCGAAACCAGATCTGTAGCTAGGGTTAGTTCGTCTTCGACTACTTTCAGCCCTCCTGAAATTTCCACTACTTTGTTGGTTGTATATCAGATAACTTTGCTTCTATGTTATTTCCGGTCTTCGGGTAATGAACCATAAAGGATAAAAGAAATATATTGTATTACCAGTGGTAATAAAATAAAACTTGCCACGTATTACTCTAACTGTATGTGAATTCTTCAACAAGATCAAGCGTTATCATATTACAAAATAAAAATTTGCTATAAAATATATCAATATTTTAATTAACGCAAAAATAAATAGGGAAATTATTTTTAAATAGGAAATTCTGTAAAGACATGCAATTATATGTTCGCCCATTCGTGAATACAAATATTTTGAACAAGAAAAAAAAAATAATTGAACAGTAACCAACCACAAATTTTATAAGGTGCATGATCTACGAAAATAAGAGAATATTAAAAACTATGGAGTACCGTCTTCCCTGGAAAAGTTCTACTCCTGATCTAAGTCAGGATCGTCTGTTGACAAATCTGTTATTTCCATTAAAACTCTACTTGCGTTGACTGAAGATTTATGTAACTGTCTTCAATATCCTCCACTTGTCTTATGTAATTTCTCCAATTGTCAACTCTAATTCTGTTGAATGTACTATTTAATAAAGACACCAATTTTGGTAGGGGTTCCCTTTCATCTTTTGAGATGCTACCGTCCGTTTTAATTGTGACCACATTATTTCAATTGGGTTAAATACGCAATGATATGGAGGTAATCTTAGAACATGTCCATATGATGCTGCCAGTTCATCTAATTGCGCACCTTTTTCTTTTTCCGTTCACAGGCAGTTGTTCATCAATAATTTGGAGAACAGGTATTATCGGGCAAGGACTAGATATGGCACTATTGTAGATTCGCATATAATTAAGAATAGTTTCTTTTCTCCACGAAGTATTAGGCTTCGGATTAATTACACTACTATGGGAAGGGGCATTATCCAAAACTATAACTGATATCTCCTCTAAGCGTTTTAGTATGGAGTTTTCAAAACCAATGTTCGAAAATTTCTGCGTTTATTGTCCCATGATAATCGACAGGGGAATCATCAGACATTTTCTTGTGAGTTATAAATAAAAAAAACAATCCACAAAAGCAAATCGGCCACCAAAGTGCATAATAACGATTCTTTCCCCTTTTTTGTCCGAAGTTTCAACTGTGCAATTGTCAAGAGTCGTCGGACCAATTTTTGATTTGGCACGTATTGCTATCGTACCAAGTTTCGTCTAGGTATATGTCACAGAATCCCTCGGAACGGTAAGCTTTAATTTCTTCGAGATAACGCTATCTCTAAGTAATAACTTCATTGAACTCACATTTCGAGCTTTTTTTACTTTTCTTTTTCTTTCTCTTGATTTTTTCTTTGCTAAAAAGAATTCATTTTTCTAGATTCAACCAACTGATGTTATCATCTTGCGGTTCCGAAACCTAAATATCGAGGTGCAAGTAAAGCAATATAATGTGTACACTCATGTCCAAAATTATTGTCCCATGTCTATAAATATGTTGTTCTACGAATAAAATTTGATAACGAATTCGCCCGGTATTTCTTATAAGATTAGTATGTGTATAATTGGCAAAGACATGTATGTGGCAAATTTCATGTCAAAAGAGCAGTAAATAAGGACAATAAAACAAAAATAAAATTTTCTTGTCGATTTAGCAACATTTTGTTTTACTCATTCTAATTTTCGTATTTGTAATAACTTTCCTATGAAATTTATCACAAATAGACATTTCCCGATTATACAGATAGTATCAGTATTAAAAGTACCTTGCAAAATCATTATTAAATTATATTCTTACAAGAAGACAGTTATAGATATGCGACAATCATTTTGGACATGAGTGTACATACTACTAACATAATTTTAGTCATATGCATTTTTCTTTTAGCATTCAAGAAAGAAAGAAAACAAGAACATTAAAAAATGAAAACCTACATACTTGCTACTACCTGTAATTTTTTTATTTTTAAACTTTTAATCAACAAATTATAAACAACATATTTCAAACCTACAAATAAGGCAAGCGTTGCTCCTTCTGAGTCTGTATTGATGGCAACAACGAGGGTAGGACAAAAGCCCACTTTACATTTTCAAAGCTAGGACTAAAGCCCACCTAAAGTATTCTCGACTGTGACAAAAGCCTAGTATGTAATGGCTATGTACTGTATATTTAATGACTATGTATTGGTTTGTGCATACGTATTGTTTTCTACATCACTAGTAATCTACCGTTATTTGTTGAATTTTTTTGCTATACATATCAATTCTATTACATTATACTGTATAAGTAGTAATTACAAAGAATAAATTAGGTGCTCTTTGAATTCTAAGTATAATTTGCTTTTAATGTGTTTATACACTTTTTTTCCTTGTACAGCACCACGGCCGTTTTAAGGGTGGCTGCAGTCCCGAAACTGACGGGGTCTCCGTGTAATTGGAAACTTTACGCAACATTCTCCATTTATTGTGTTCGGCGCGAGATGCGAAAATAATACCGCACGTTTTTAACTTGCGACGATTGATTCAGAAGTAGTCATTTTAGAAAAGAAATTTGGGGGTAGGTGCCCCTTTCGCTGAGTGCAATAGTAGTCTAAGCAAATCTCGCCACTATTTTTTAGATTCTTATAGATTTTGAATGACAGTGTGTCCCTTTAAGTAATGGTTGTCTTACTTTTCTAAGAATTCATGAATATATATCTATTGTGTGTTAATAATGATACCATAATATGAAAAATAAAGAGAGCTATGGGTTGCGTTTTCAATACAGAGTGCATATTTAGTGCTTATTCGTAAAATATCTAGTGAACATTTTGTCCTAGCCAAGAAAACTTTGGGTGGGCTTTTGTCCTACCTTTGAAAATTTGGAGTGGGCTTTTGCCCGGGTGGAGATTTGCCGGTGGGCTTTTGTCTGGGTGGCACTTGCTGTATTTTCTCCTCTCTTACTTTTATATTTGACACCGACTGCTTCGTCCCAATTACCATGCCTTTTGTCTTTCTAACGTTTATTTTCATCCCATATTTTTCGCAAGCCTTTTTCAAGTTTTGTAACATCTTATTCATTTTCTTCTCAAATTCTGCAACAAGCGCCATATCATCTGCAAACCGTATACTAGAGACCTGCACGGGCCGGGCTTGGGCGGGCCGACTCTGTTATTTCTTTGGGCCGGGCCGGGCTTGGGCTGGCAGACATTGATTTCTCTTCAGGTCGGGCCGGGCTGGGTCCGATCAATTGCAATTCTTTAATAATTATTGACTTTCGTTAAACGATAATTGGAATAAAGCCAAACATTGAAGAAGTGTGTCCGTGAAAAATGTTACAAAGAATGCAATAGCTATTTACAGTTTGTGTTGCTTAGCGGCTCCACTTTCACTATAGAGGATTGCAGGCATTATGCGGTAAATTGAGCTCTGACCTTGACCTTCACTGAAAGCAAAATATAAAAAGGAGGAGTGGGAATGTTTTGCCTGTCGCTAAACAATATTGCCATCTTCATTTATGCTAAAAATCAATTAAGTTAGATTTTTGTTACAGAGAATTGAGTTTTTGTTCTCTCGATAACAGGCAAAGTTCTAAGAAGCAATGGTAGTCTACTATTCGGGAGGCAAGCGTCAGGTTGTGAACCAGAGTTTAGAAAATGTTTCTGAGGGTTAGGTGAAATTTAGTACTAAATTTTGAGAAAGATTCGGGCTCGAGCTATTTTTTTTTTAATTATCGGGCCGGGATCGGACCAAAAACTTTTAAAATTTTTCGGGCCCGGGCCGGGCTTGGGCCGAAAATCTCCAAAACTTTTCGGGCCCAGGCTGGGCCGGGCCTAGGTATGTTCGGGCTGGATTGGGCTCGGGCCGAAAAATTCGGCCCGTGCAGGTCTCTACCGTATACACCTAACCATTCTACCTTCTCACAGAATTATTTCTAAATGCCAGTAACTCATTCCCTATTTGATCTAGAGACGTGAAACGAAAAGTATAATACTCACAACAGATCAAAAGGGAGCAAAAGGTAATGGAGTACTGTAAGAAAGGGCATAGTTTTATTAGGATTACATAGTGGTTTGTAATAATGTAATATTAGAACGTCTGTCCGTTCGTTACTCTGTACGATAACTATTGAACGAAAGCGAATTTTTGAATGTTTTCTGTTATCGATAGGTAGAGTAAATATATTCAAGGAGTTCGTTAATCGGAATGATTGACAAAACGGAAGGGGTAGAACTCAATCATTCCGGAGGCGATTGATTAAGCGTCTCAAGGATACATTTCATCTTCATCCTTACGTCTCTACTGAAACCAGAAGTGATAGAAATTCATTGCAACATCTGGTTTCAATATTGATCAATATAAGCAGGAATAGGGAGACCCTTTCGTTCGAAATTGATTTAGCGTTTTAAAAATGGGCATTATCTTCCCTCTTAACCCACTATTCAAACCGGAAGTGGCAGAAATGAACAACTTTGTTTTAGCGTTTATTCCTATTGTGTAAAACCGGTAATAAATAGAAGTTATTTTTTTAGAATCAACTAAGCATCCCAATAATATATTCCATCTTCACGCCAATCATTCTACTAAAACCGAAAGAGGTACATGTTTTAATTGAAGAAAATATCACGTGATTATCTTTACTATCTTTACATGTGTAGGAAATATGTGTGTTTCCTGTTCATTGTAGACATATTTTGCCTGTATCAATTAGAGTCATAAATAAGGTCTTGTAAAGAGAGTATAGACTCAATTATAATGGAAAGCGGACTTCTAATGCTTCCGTTTATAAGTAGAGATATTAGAGTTTAGATGAAATGTATTCTTTGGGCACCTAATTGATTACAGAAATACACTTCTCTCGCTATCTATTACGATTTATACTCTATAACAATCAACGTTAAAACCGAAGGTTGTTGATTTTTGTCACTTCCGGTTTGGTTTGAGAGTTAAGAAGGAAGATGGCACCTATTGTTAGAACGTTAAATCGATTCGAAAAAAAAAAGTTTATCATTATATCTTATCGCTTTTGTTCTATTTAAATCAATATTAAAGCCGGAAATTGTAGTGGATTTCTACCACTTTAGATTCTAGCAGAATGTCAAGAATGGATTGAAAAGTATTCGTGGGACGCTTAATCGATGCTGAAACCACTTTTTGGTATCTGTTGCCGTTTTTGCTCTATAGCGATCAACGTTAAAACATAAATTGCTTGATTTCTACAACTTCCGGTGAATGGATCACTTCAATTAACGAAGTCCTCTGAGAAAATTAATTTACCTATCGCTTGCAAATGACAGAATTCAAAAATTCGCTTCGTTTCAAGAGATATCGTGAGGACGGACGGATGGAGGGAGTAACTACGGGCGGACGGACATGATAATATTACAATAATATAAGTCCCACTTACATGGTCCAAATAAAACTGTTATTGAACAAGACATACTGAAGTTTAATAGGATACCGCTACCGGGACTTATAAGATTGGAAGTTTAGTACTTCCGTCCGTCCGATACTCCGCACGGTAACTCTTGGGCGGAAGCGAATTTTTTTCTGCAATTGATAGAAAGAGTAAATATCTCGGAGTTAGTTCATGGAGGAACTCTGATAAGACAGAAGTTTTAAAAATAAACAATTTCCGGTTTTAACGTAGATCACTATAGAGCAAAAATGGTAACAGATAGCGAGAAGTGGTTTTCGGCAATCGATTAAGCGTCCCAAAATATCTTTTATGGTGTCCTCCCATATCGCCTGATCTAATCTCACCTAACGACGTATCAGCCACTGATATCTCCAAGATAAGAATGTCCGCCATTTTAGGCAAGATGAGAGTTCCCATTTCGCCTAAAATGGTGGCAAGATGCAAGGAGGGAATTTCTGCACTAAAGAGGGAAATCCTGCATGAGCATTTTAACCACCAACACTAAGAAATCATGAATCATATGCACCCAGAAAAGAAATACTCTATGTATTAATCTTTCGTACATAAGAAAACCAATAACCTTTTCAATATATTTCAATCAATATTGGAAATCTCTTTTTTTATTCCTTTAAATTCTTACCGCCTATACTCTGCAAATAAGCCACAGCCATCACATAAAGAGAATCTGCTACTTTCATATATCAGCAGCACAATTCATTAAAATTATATAGGGTGTTTTAAAACAATACCGACAATGTTTAGGAAATGGTCCCTGACACTAAGATAAGACAAAAAGTATAGATCAACCTGGGTGCACAAATGCTTGCTTTTGGCGCTATGACCAGCCGAACAGCTGTCGGAAAAATGCAAAAATAGCCATAACTCGAGAACAAAATGTCGGATCGAAGTCTGGTAAAAGGAAATATTCATTATTTTTAGTCATAGATTCCATTAATGCACAAATCGATGTGGTGCAGGGGCCGCGCAAGGGTGATCCCCAATGAAACTGAAGAATTCCTGGGATATTTTATCAGAAGTCGACTGAGGAAAATTGGCCAAAATCAAGTACCTTACGTCAATGAACAAAAATCATGCTACATTGTCCAAGTTAGAACAACACTAAGAAAAGATACCCATTTTCATTAACATAGTTTGCCTCAGAGCAGAATAAATTCCGACGGGGAAGTGCCCTTGCGATAGACATATTCCCTGAGTTTATAACTTATTGTTTTTGGAAGATACTGAAATATGTATGTTACATGTGAGAGCACAGCTTTCGTAAGGGTATTAATGCGTTGTATTTTAGAACCAATCTGTTACTTTAATCTCTCTCTTATCTTTATTTTTTCTTTTTCAGTCATTTTTTTTTTTTAATTTCAGAATATACCTTAGTGTGTTTACATCCCTGAACTAATTCACTATTGAACTTACTATCATACGAACTTCTAACTTTATTATATACAGTATGTTACCTCACTGTCTTTCCCGTCTTACTCTTCTAAGTTCTCCTAGTAGAAGTTTCATTCGTGGTGTCCTTCCACTTTTCATGGCCTAATAAGTTTGGGATACCCCAAATTATGTAAAAGTTAAGAATCACTGACAACACCAGAGGGAAATAGGAGGAAGAGCGTCCATCCTCGGAGTCGACGCCTGCCCTCTGCAGATAAATTGTATTATGATACAGGTGAAGTAATATAAAGTTACCGTTTTCGTATACAAAAATTTGCTGTCTCAGTTTTTTTTCTGTCCCTTAGCTTACACCAACAAATTAATTAAAACTTGCGTCGTCACTGTTAAGAATCTTTCAGAGAGTTTTTGTGTCAATTTCATCCGAATTTAAAATACTTTTCACTGAGATTTTTATAGGTTAAGAAATAGTTACTGAATCAATGAATCAATCGATGCAATTTAGCTCACTATTGTTGACTACGTAGGTCTTGTAGAAATTACCTTGAAACGTCTATTTAACCGTAAATCCTAATATGAAGAGTGCTCAATATATATCCTCGCATATTAATGTTTAGACCTTATCAAATTATGAATTGAAGTAACCGGTGCTATTTTTCGACGCACTATCCTACCACTACTTTTTTTTTTTTTTTTTTTTTTTTAACCTGGCTATGAACCTTTTTACTCAGTGATTGTAGAATTATTTTCCCCGTTTCTCCTTCAATAAAAAAATTCTCTGAACTATTTCTTGTCCATAATACAACTAATAATGCTAAGACTCACAAATCGAATTTAGTTCATACCTGTAGCATTTCTTACAATCAACCTATAACTAGTCTTTCGAAAATTACGAGCCCCATAGACTCTTTCTTCCTTACAAATAATAGCAATACTGATACAACGCATTAAAAACTCTCTTAACGTTGAACCATCAGCAAAGGGTAAGCAACCTCTGAAAAATGAAATAAAATATTTCAGTTTAACGATCTACGATTATGCTCTTTCGGCTAAAGGAGACAATGATTAAGGCAAGTGAATGATGAAGGAAGATAGGATGGTAAAAGAATGTGGAAGGAAATTGGAGTATCCCAAGAAAACCCACAGACACGATACGAGGGTGTCCATCACAAAGTTACTTCGCTCGCAATCGAACCAGGGACCCCACGTACCAGGGGAAAGCTGTTTACCACTGAGTCACTCTCCCCCAGCCCCTGAGAGATGCGGGCAACCAGTTAAGAATAACTGACTTAGAGAAACGTACTTACCTTTCCCGAACGAATGAAACTCTACGAATTAAACATTTTGACCGTTTTTACTTCTTGTTAAGTTATATTGGTTTATCACATACAATATTTTCTAGACCAAATACTTCTGTCAGAATCATAGTGCTTTCTCCAAAGTAGAAGCACTGTGGCTTAGTGATAGAGCGCTTACTTCTGATGCAAGATGAACCTCGTTCAATTATAGACTATAAAAGTTCGTGGTGGATACTATCGTACCCGTGAATCTTTTCGGGATTATATGTTTTCACATATATTCTCATTTCATGAATTATTTCCCAATAATTAGCTTCCATCTGTTATCTGTCTCTATCATTGGATTAAATTTGAGTTTAGCATTACTTCTGTAGCATAGTTGTATGAGACATGGAGCTACGGATTAACGTGAAAGTCGAACCGCTTGCGCTCCCGCCGGGAATCGGAGCCGGGTCTCCTATGACAAAATCCTGTACGCTACCTACATAGCCATGAGTGATTTCTCTGTCTTTATTAGGCTAGAAGGCATAAAATTTAAACGTTATGGATTTCATATAATTTCAGTTCTTCCTCGATTGCCAATTCGATACTGGGACAAAGTAGATCAATCAAATATACTTATCTATCTTTTTTCGAATTATAACGATGATTTTGTAACTTGGACCATGGTCTAAGACTTTTGTTAGTTGAAATATAGTCTTTAATTGTAGTTAATTTAATCGTATATAATTGTAGTCAACATTTAATAAAATATCCAAGAATTTCCTGAATTTTTGGGATTGACTCTTGCGCCGCACCTGTACCACACAGAGTTGTGCATTAATGGAAGCTACGACTAAAAATAATAAACATTCCCTTTTTTTAAAAAATTTTTCCGACAGATTTTCGTCTGGTCATAGTACCGAAAGAAAGCATTTGTCCACCCATGTGGATCTATACTTTTTGTCTTATCTTGGTGTCAGAAATCTGTTCCCAAACGTTGTCGGTATTGTTTTGAAACACCTGTATGTTTCTATCCTGTTTCTGATAAGCTCCTGTCTGCTAAGCACCTTCCAGTTTTCCCAAAACAAACCAAAACTGAACTACATTCACTACGTCGCCTTCCCCCTATGCTTTCTTATTGTACAGTACTTATTAAACATTTATGTATTTTGTAGTTGACAGGGATTGAAAATATTGATTGAAACATCCCAGACAGCAATTTAAACTTGCTGCAAGTTGCCACAAACTTGCTGTTGCAAGGTAAATTAGCTTGCCGCAAGCTATACTATGCAAGCCAATTAGCTTGCTTTAAGCTTGTGGCAAGCTAGTTAGTTACATCTGGGCAAGGCTTGGGGCAAGCTTGTCTTCACAAGTTAAACACAAGTCAAATTATCTCAAACGCAAGCCAATTTAAGCGTATTCTCATCAATGGCAAGCTTTATTAAGCTTATTGCAAGCGAAACACAATCCAAAGAAGTTATATGGAATCTTGCACTAAGCGAATTTAGATAAAACAGTATGAAATCAGTATAATTTGACCGTCTGACTAAATCTATGCTACAATATATTGTCCCCTCACCTCCCCAATTATTGGAGCATATGCACAACCATGAAAACACCCAAGTCTCCCATCCGCTTTTGCAAAACATCAAAATAAGCATAATTGTCACGGTTTAGTTGTGACACGCAACGCGCCGTTGCTTCTTACAAATATCTAACATGTTGCTATATTAGTGGCGAGTACTTGAAATTTCTACCTTTTTATATAAAAACGCAGAAAAATGTTTATACTTTAAACACAGCGTTCAGATAAAGTTTATAGTAAACTGTAAGTTAAACTTGAAGTTTATATTAAAATATCTGCAACAGTTCTGTATTCTTTCGCGAAATAAGTAGGCTCAAATCTGCTGCCATCTATGTTCACATTTATGCTTTATACATAAATACTACAATTCGTTATGCCTCATAGTTACTGAAATATGAGGAAATAAAGAGCGATATTATAGGTACGTGGGACTAGAGTACTAGAGTACTAGACGGAACAATTAAAAAAAATAATTAAGTTTGTCCTTTATTCAAGCTGAATGCTAACAAGACACTAACAACACAAACACTACCTTATCGCCGAAAGTAAGGAGCTCAGCATCACGTGGATTTTGAGAACAACTGAAAATCGAACGCGCGCTGGCTTTTTACTTCAATCTAAAGAAAAGCGTCTCGCAAGCGAAGCGTGGGTTGCCCGCACTACGGCTTGCGCTAAGCAGAAATAAGCTTTTGTGTATAAGCCAAAGCGAAATAAAATCAAATAAAAGCGGCAGGCAAGCTTGCGGCAAGCAAACATGCTGTCTGGGATTCGGTTAAAATGCTAGTAGAGGAATTCCCTCTTTAGTGCAGAAATTCCCTCCTTGTTTCTTACCGCCATATTAGGCGAGATAGGATTAGGCAAGATGGGAATTCCCATCTTGCCTAAAATAGTTGCCATTCTTATCTTGGAGACATCAGTGACTGATAAATCGTTAGGCGAGGTGGGATTAGGCGAGATGGAATGGAAACATCTTTTATATCCATCCTTAACACTCCACTAAAACCAGATTTAAAAAGAATTACTACAACCTTCGGTTTTAGTTTAAATAACATACAAGAAAAACTATTACAGATAGCGAGAAGCTTTTTTTTTTTTTTTTTTTTTTTTGGTAATCGATTAATCGTCCTTAGAATATAGTCTATTTGCACTATAATATCTCTACTAAAGCAATAAGTGGTAGAAATCAACAACTTCCTGTTTCAGTATTAATTGAGAAAATATTTCGGGATCCTCTTTACCGTCTTTACCAGACCTTTTTTTCTCAGTATTTCTATGGTTTATTTATTTACCTTTGCATACATCTACTTTCGTTTTGCATACCCGTCTTTAAAGGAAAATTAAGCAAACTTGTTCTTTTCCGCTAAAGACAAGTTTCACTGTATTTCAATAATAAGCCTATGGTGTTGCGTAAATCAATTATCATTAAAAAATCCACAAAGGGTAGTTTACTATTGGGGGTGAGTTTTCTTCGGGAGGTTTTTCGAAAAAGCCGGCTCCTTAAGTCCTTGGTGACTATATGGTAAGCGTACGCGTCTTCGGCATCAGAGATCGAGGTTCGATTCCCGGTGGGTGCTCATGTGATTCGGATCCCAGGTTAACATCTAGGTCCATGACTCAAAGCCTCGGTCCTGAACGGGGCGAAAATACAATATCTACCAACCAACTATCTAGTTGCCCCCACTCATAATCCCTAATAGCTATTGCATAATGATAGCATTAACGTTAGTTTTGGAGCACAAACGTGCACTGTAATAATAATTATTAACAAATAATAATAATAATAATAATAATAATAATAATAATAATAATAATAATAATAATAATAATAATAATAATAATAATAATAATGGTTCACCGAAGAAAAATCTGCTGCCTTCTCTGTTAGGTTGAAAATTTTCCTTGAATCTAAGCATTGGTCTTTTTTTGACCCTCTAGGAATGAGCAAACCTTATTTCCCTTTTCTTTCTGGGCGTAATCCCTCAGGTGACACAGCTGTGATGCTTATCTGCATCGGTTATCTTTTGCGCACTCGTTTGGAAGTATTGAACTGTCATACGTAGGCCATCTTCTGTTTAATTCGCGCGGAATGTGAAGTGTAATTAGCTTTTACGCGTTTATGTTGAAATGCTATAGATATTTTCTTTGTTTCAAAATTCGGTGACAGACGACAGTTTTTACGATTCGAGAAGAAAAACCAGTCATCTTTCTTACTTAGGTAAATCATTCTTTTCTCATCATTGTATTTACTACAAAGAGGTTATCTGTTCAGTAATCTGCATTCTGGAAAACTAATTGAAGCACTACAAAAGCCTTGCGACCTTTCGGAATTTTCTATGCTCTTCCGACACACCTTATAGCACACAAAGTACCTTTGCATCCAAGCGGAAAGGTTCCTTGAAACATTGACATTGAAGAGTAATCAAGGTCGTTGTTTCGAATACTTGAATCTTGTCGCGCGCATTGATGAACGGACTAAAAGCAGGTGCAGCTGCAGACTGTAGAGCACAATACATGTGAAACTGTTTAGGTTTAAAATGATTCTATGATAAAATGGAAAGGTGTTTTGCTCAAATCCAGGAGTGGAAAGATCGAGACAATCAACCAGTACAT
Organism: Thermobia domestica; assembly: GCF_964235325.1. Taxonomy (NCBI): domain Eukaryota; kingdom Metazoa; phylum Arthropoda; class Insecta; order Zygentoma; family Lepismatidae; genus Thermobia; species Thermobia domestica. The sequence continues at coordinate 99,196,879 of NC_137469.1, forward strand.
GCGGTAGATCAGTATCTTTGCCAGATGAATGTTTCGAACTTCCAGTACCATTGTAAGACAAAAGCTCATCGGACAAAAGCCCACTCCAAAATTCCAATGCTGGGATAAAGGCCTACCAAAAGTACTCGTATTGAGTCGACATGTATAAGGGAAGAAAAAAAACAAAATAATAATAATAATAATAATAATAATAATAATAATAATAATAATAATAACGCTAGACTACAAATGTGATGCACAACACAGTACATATGTAGAAACCAATACATAGTCATTCAGGATGTAGTCAGCAAGTGTTCTAGGGGGTGGGGGAGAAGGCATGACTTTTTTTTAGGGGAGCAGGTTTTTTAGATACTAGAAAAAGCAGACCAAACTTTTTTCCAGCTTATGGAATTATTACAGTAATAACACAATAAATACATACATATTATAGTATGCATACTTAAAAATAATATTTACTACTGATGCAGCACATTATTGATACTTTCCTCTAACTAATATCAATCCCAAAGTAAGTCTCTAATATCGAACAAAATACACATTTTGTTTCATAAAAAATACACTTTTTACGATATTTTCTGAAAATATTTTATTTATAATCGGAGAGGAAGTTAGGGATATAAATTCCCCCATTATTGAGCCATGTCAACTCCAAGCGTGAAAGTCTATTGGAAATTAAAAAAAAAAAAAAGTATATTCCAACAAAATCAAATTGTTTTATTTTACAAAAGCTCTTATGCACAATTTTGTTTGGAAATCATACAGTGGGACTACGAGTAGGTTAAATCACTCCTCATTTTTGCCAACTTAAAATCCAAGCATTAAAGACATTGCCTAATTTCTGGAGGAGCAGAGTGGGCAACTGCCCTCCCATTTATGCTACCCGCCTTATGAACGGGCGGCGGTAATTTTGTCACCGGAAATTTCATCACCAAAATATTAGCATGTAGGTAATTTCGTCACGGAAATTTTTACACAGTAATTTCGTCAGTAGAAGAACATAATGTCAGCTTCAGCAAATGTTAAAAGCACAGGCAAAATGGGCCTATAACGGGTTTGTATATCATTATTTACAAATATTAGGATTTGCCAATGTCAGAATTTTACGAAAATTTTCATCGTTCTTGTATTGTTCTGTGAGTCTAAGCTCTTGGACCTTCCTCCATGTTGACTACGTCAGGTGAAAAGAGGCCATTGAAAGAATATTATATTTCAACTCTGAGTAAACATGGGTAAATAGTTATTGGAAATCTGTTAAGAAAACAAATTTATATAAAGGAAGAAAAAAAACAAATATGTCTGGAAGTCGACCAATCAGAGACAAGGATTTGTTTGCGTTTCCCAGTTTTAGCCAATTACACGTCTTTCAGGTGTGTTTGCTCTGGTGGCTATTTAAGCACAGAAATGCTCACAGTGTAGAGTGAAGTTCTATACAGAGTGTAGTTCATTGTGATCGTTTTATTAGATTGAAGTTATTGTGAGGCATGGAGATTATATCTACTACACGAGGAGGAGAAAAATTGTGCTTTGATGGTCATATGTACATAGGTTCAAGAATTTGGACCATAGGTTCAAGAATGGCCATAGGCTTTGATGGCCATAGGTTCAAGAATTTGGACTCACAGAACGATACAAGAACGATGAAAATGTTCGTATGTTTTGCGGGAAAATGAACGGATTAGCATTTCTCCCTATAGCGGATGTGCATCGAGGAATACAAATACTAAGGGAGGAGGCTTCGGAGGAAGAGCTGGAACTTCTAGACTATTTTGATAGTACTTACGTGTCCGGCACATATCGCCGTGTTAAAACTCGATCTGGAAATATTCGTTTACGCAATTTGCCCCCTCCTTATCCTCCAGACACCTGGAATGTTCACCAAGCCACCCTGAACAAGAATCCTAGGACAAATAATATTTGTGAATCGTGGAACCAGAAGTTTCATCAACTGGTAGGAATATCCCACCCAACTATTTGGAGGTTTATTCGTGGAATTCAACAAGATGAAGCAACAGTTTCAACTATGCTTCATCAAGATGCTGTGGGCCAACCACCAAAAAAGAAAACTAAAAGAGCGTTTCAGACTTTGCAGAAACGGCTCCAGTCTTTGTGTTTAGCGTACAATGCTGGAACTAAAAGTTTGACAGATTTTTTGCTTGGTGTTTCATTTAATGTGATGCACAGTAGAAAATGAACATGTAAAACGCTTATGGTATTATAACGACTTACATTTTCTTTACTATTTTCTGTTTGGAAATTCTGATATTGGAAAAACATAAAATTTGTAAATAGTAATATACAAACTCATTAGGGGCCCATTTTGCCTGTGCTTTTAAGATTTACTGAAGCTAGCATTATGATCTTCTACTGGTGTTTGTTCTTGCGTCGAGTATCCGAAACTTCGATTTTGCAGAGTACAATACCAACTGAATTGCTTTCCAAGTTTGATTAAGATCAGGTAAGCTTTTTGGTCACTTAGTTTGTCTCTACTTAGTTCAAGAAAGATGAAAGGATAACCGTGACAAAATTTCCATGCTAATTAATATTTCTGTGATAGAATTACCGAAAATTTTCTCTCTTACCTCAGACATAATATTTAAAATAATATGTAACTACCGTATTTATTTAATAATCTAAGCAGTTTCAAAAACTTTTTCGAGTTTATTCATTGTGCCATGTTCAATAAGACACTGGTCATTTTCGGTGACAAAATTACCGGTGGCGAATTTACTACGTCAAAATTTTCGGTGACGAAATTACCTACATGCTAATATTTTGGTGACGAAAATTCCGGTGGCGAAATTTCCGGTGACGAAATTACCTAAGTTCGATATGAACATGTATGTATAAATGAAACACGAAATAGGTTTACCACATCCCAGAAAGAACTTTCACAGATATAGATTTTAAGTTACGCAGCAGATATATATACCTAGGTAAAATCAGGAATGAAACGAAAGTGGTGCTCTGACCACATTTCAGTATAATGTTCACTACTGTTAACATAGTTGATTGTTGAAGCAATGGATCCTCTCCCTTCATCTTCACTTGGGGGTTAATATATGAACTTGAACTAGGGATAGTCAAAAATTTTCGGACCCGGATATCCCGGACCCAATGAGATCCGGATCTTGCCAGATCTGGATCTTAGATAAGGATCTCGGATCAAAACCTCAGATCCGGATCTCGGACCTGGATCTGGATCCGAAATTCGGATTTCGGATCTGGAACCGGATCTCGGATCCGAAATTCGAATCTCAGATCTTGATTCGTATGCAAACCTATATCTGAAATTGTGATGATAAAATTGAATATCTAAAATTCGTCAAAACTTTTTTTCAGATTCACTAATATAGTAGGTTGCAGTTTTTTTTTTTTTTTTTTTTTAATGTTTCCATAACACGTTTGTGCTACATTTGCTCTTTATTTTAACCTTGCAATATTTACATGTTGTACTTTCTGTCGAAGTCCCTTTAGTAAAATGTTTCCAAGTTTGACTTCTTTCCATTTCAGAGTATAGTGAACTGTCTGAAAACTGATGTAAATGGTAACAAATTTTCCTGTTTAGCTCCTCTTCAAAATTTAATATTAGCTTCACATTGAAAATTTTTATTTTATTTTTAGAAATAAACTTTACTATTTTCTCATATACAAATGAAATATCTTTTAGATAAGGCTCTTCTAATTAGGGATACTAGACAAAACAAACTCTTTATTAATTGTAGTTTCTGACTCACTAGAGTCCAACAAATGTAATAATGAATATGTTTCACTTCGAAGGGGGTCTAGGGTGTTTCGGTGTAGGACGTTTCGGTGTAGGATGTTTTGGTGCAGGATGTTTCGGTGTACGGATGTTTCGGTGTACGGACGTTACGGTGTACGGACGTATTAGTGTAAGGACGCTTGGCTGTAAAGGATGTTTCGGTGTATAGCCTAATATTTGATTGCATTAATCATATGCTTGTAATGAACAGTCATGAAGTGTCATAGTGTAGCCACTCTGCAATAGTGTAAACTGATTCTCATTGTTATTGAGAAAGGATGATAATACAACACAATCCATTCGTAACAATAATTTCAATTCAGATGTGTCCATAGTCGAGTTTTATAGAATAATAATCAAATCTAATTCAAAAATCAAATTTACTGCAAAGTATTCAGCATCATTTATAAATAGAAATAAATATATTGCACAAAGTTCCTGAGACACAGTAATCTTATATATAAAAGAGAACGCACAAATCCTTTGTTCCCTCATCACGCTAATACGGCTGAACCAATTTCTTTCATTTTTGGGGGGTTATTAGGATTTGGACCCTAGATGGTTTTTATCATATCACTTTAATTTTTAATTACCAGTGTCTTGAGATAATTGACCATTCAAGTGTCCATAACGTACAAATCCTTTGTTAGTTCATCATAGGTAAAAATAAACGTATTTATATGCAACCCGCATGACCGTGTCACTCGGCGGGTTAACATAAATGACAGGCGATATAATGTTAACATTTACTGCAATCTACTATGGTTTTTATCATATCACTTGAAAGCGAAAAAGTAAAAATTATCTAAGTAACAACGTTTATTGCGTTCCGGGGTGACCGCAGCGAAGCGGGGCGGGTTAACATAAATGACAGGCGATATAATGTTAACATTTACTGCAATCTTCTATGGTTTTTATCATATCACTTGAAAGCGAAAAAGTAAAAATTATCTAAGTAACAAAGTTTATTGCGTTCCGGGGTGACCGCAGCGAAGCGGGGTGAACGCTGCTAGTAATATATACAAACTGAATAATACCTCAAAGGAATTTTGTTGAAAAAATTAAAATTACATAGAACCACTCAACTCAGAATCTAAAATTGTACTAAATTCCTTTTAAGACTGTAATTACATCATCAAATTTGTAATTTTCACAAACGTTGCTCAGTCTCTTCGTAATATCGGCGTATTTTTTCTTTGTTCTGACTTCATGTCCGCCAATTAACTTATTTGTTCCATTTGAACAGCACTAACAAGGAGAATTACGGAAGTGTAATTTACTGATTTGAATGAAACTTTGCATACTTGTAGAATATCAAAAAATAATCGTCACGTCTTTTTTTTTTTTTTTTTTTTTTTTGCAGTGGTGCGGGTTTAAGGGTAGAAACCACCCTTTGAACGTTAGAGATGGCCTCCAAGCATAAACAGAAAATAATCATTAAAATAGAAGATTAAATGATACGGCTAGCCTACTGCCAAGGAGGTTTTACGACAGGTGATTCAGAACCTGACGTTAAAATTACAAAATTCAAATTGGTGGATCCAACATGATTACAATTACAAATAGTCTTCTGGTTTGAAATGTTCTGCAGTTAGCCAAGAACAATTATAATTGGCAGGGGCTACTGAGAGAAGATGCGGACTGATTTGAAACCCCTTTCTGTACTTATTTTAACAGGACGTTTGATTAAATCTATAGCCAAAAAAGTTAGAAGCCAGTGCCAATGCATTTGTTGTGAATGTGAAGGAACACATGTTATTGGAAAAGAAAATATTTATAACTCTGATCAATACGGTTTAATTTGGAAGTGCAGACGGGACGTACTCTAGTGTTTACAGGGACACAAACAGTAGAAAGTGTGGCACAGTCAGTAAATTCTATAACTCGTAGCTACATCATACAGCCTTTAATTTCTGCAAATAGTGTTTTGTTATCACCACTGTTAATTGTTTTGTAGGAAAACAATGGAACATTTGGTCTTATAGTCCAACATAACCTCTTTAAATTTGAAAATGTCGTTGTGAAGGCATCAAATCCGCAAAAGTTAACATCAAGTCTTGTGAGATCATAGTTCCAAGAGATTTTTCTTCAAGCGTCTAATGCAAAGTCCATTTTGTTATTAGCTTCATGGAGTGGTCACAATTCAACAACTTTGAACCTATTTTAAGAACAAAAGAGTAACTCATAATAGAAACCATTTCTGCAGGAACAACTCGTAGGATTCAGCCTCTTGTTGTGTTCTTTAGGCCGTTAAAAAATTTTCTTGAGACATTTTTCTGACACTGTCCTTCTCTACAACTATAACCTGAATTTACATCTCCGTAATAATATAATTAAGATCCCATCACGGATTCATAGTCAGGTTTTTTCTCCTAGATTTGCTGATCTTATTGGGTATGCATGATATTAAAGCGGTTATTTGGAAGAAAAACCACATGTGTTTGAAAATTTCCTTTCAAAGATTGTGCAGCATTTTGCGATTTGTGCATAGTTATTGCCGTAAAAAGGTGTGTGTGGTGTACACAATGTTTATGCATCACACACTTTTTTACAATATATCATTACCGTAAAACGTTTTCCCAATCAATTCATATTATAATATTTGAGGATATAAGAAGTTCTGACATAGAGTGAAGCGAGGGAACTCACTATAAATAAGTAAAACCTGCCAATTACAGCAGCATTTAATTTTCATTTTATTTATTAATTTGTATTTTCTACTTCATGAATTTATTTCTCCCTAACGAATAATTTCCGTTTTGAAGAATGGACGTTTCGGTGTAAACATTGGAACTTTTACACCGAACCAGACTCACACCTAAACGTCCTTACACCGTGACATCCGTACACCGAAACGTCCTACACCGAAATGCCCTGCACCAAAACATCCTACACCGAAACAGCCGTATCCCCTTCGAAGGTAGACTGGTTGGCGTGGTACAACAGTAGATTTTTAAACATACACACGAGAAATTCAGGAGAGAGATATAGTTGTATAGTATTATTAGTACAGTGAATCCTCCCTTAACGGCAAGGTTGATATGTTTAAAACAAAATGTTTAAAACAAGTGTTTAAAACATGTTTTAAACGAGGGCTCTTGTTTTATTCAGTTTGTTTTAAACGTTTTAAACACATTGTTTTAAACGTGTTTTTTTTTATCGATGGTGGTTGGACATGTTTAAAATAACAAAAATATCAAATTGAAGAAGCTAATTTAATTTTCCATCCTCCGCAGGATTTGTGCATGAAGTAAATTACAAGCAGTTATATTCTTATTATAACAGCAATTACTGATCGAAATTCTGTACCTCAATGTGCGTATAACTAAACCAACAGAAATTCAAGTGACGTATTTGAACATTTCTTAATTTCCAAGAATAATTGAGATTAAACACACTATACACTATTCTAAGATCCAAATTCACAAATTCAAAACTTGAGTATTTTTTTGGTCACTATCATTTCCATAATAATGAACAGTTCTCACATCATAAGCTAGAAGAAATACTCTGACAAATACAACTCATAGAAAAAAAGCAGTGACTAGCCTACAAGGAGCAAATGACATCTTTTAACTAAACAGTTTTCAAGATACATCTCTCTCTGCAACATGGATAGCTACCAATGATTGGTGTCTATGGAATAACAACACAATTAACCTTTAGACGCCCGCCAGGAATTTTAACAAAATGATAGACTCTCACGTTCGGGACTCTCGTGACTCTCCTAATTATCACATAGTCATGATTTATACACAGTTGGAAAGCTTATAGACCACAGATTCTAATGAGGTAACATTCGTGAAATTCCCGTCGTATTTGTAGAAACGAACTGACACAAAAATAATTTTAAAAATATGAAAATATTGACTTTGCGGGGCCCTGGCAACTCTTGCAGTCACCGCAAAATGGTGTGACAAAATGTTGCTGAAAATGTGCAAAATGTGTGCTTTTGCGCTGACAAAATGATGCTAATGTGTAGGCCACATACTTGTGACAATAATATAAGAAATGGTAGCCAGTGCTGCCATTGCGTAACGAATTCGTTTTATGTAAGAATTTTTAAAAAATGCGCAGAAAAACATTCATTGAATGAGACATTCTCTCCCCTCCCCCACGACAGTACCAGGTCCATATGCAAATCATTTTTGCTGCACACATCATGTATACGAACAAAAATTTTGCTTCTAGACCACTTCAGTAAAATATATCTTGCCTTATATGGAACCGTTCTGAAACTAAATGTAAATGAGCCAAATTTGACCCCCTCTTCCTCTATAAACAAAAGTATATATACAGGTTACTATCATGTAGGGGACTACTTCATTGTTTCATATACTAATTTTTGTGGATGTACCACAAAGGGGAGGAATGGCCTCCAAAATTTGATAAAAAAAATTATGAAAAATTTAAAAAACGAACTTCATCCTCCCTCTCTCGGCCGTACATAAATACCCCTACATACGGTACATAAAATGTAGGAATGTGCACGAGCGAGTTCGAGGGAGTTTTCATTGAAGCTCGACTCGGCTCGAAACCGACATCATTGAGCTCGACTCGAGAACTCGGCACGAAAAATTTCCTCCAACTCGACTCCAGTTTCGAGTCGAGCCGAGCCAAATGCTGTGTGTAGTTTCAAGTACTTTCTTCAAGTATCCTACATAGACAATATAATTATTATCAATGATACTTTCTATTACTACAACTTCTTCTTCTTCTTCTTCTTCTTCTTCTTCTTATTATTATTATTATTATTATTATTATTATTATTATTATTATTATTATTATTATTATTATTATTATTAAACATGAATGATAGGCGGTTTGTATTTGAATACTGAAAATAAGTTTACAGCTGACCTCGGAAAAGGTGAAGTCAAGGAGGCAAGGACATCGCTCACGAGGTTCTGTAAACTCTTTAGTCGGTAAAGAGGCCGTGGATCATGTCAGAGTTGATGACGATGTGTTTTGGTGCGTCAGTGGTTCATGGTGGATGGTGGGTCGGAGTGGCACATGGTGGGTGGTGAGCCATAGTGGGTCACGGTGGGTCATGGGTCAATGGGTTGTGGGTCAAGTTTTCATTGACGCACGCCATCTCTGGGTTAACTGGTTTGGGTTCGGTTTAAACTTGAAACAGAATGTATCCGTTTATTTCAGAAAACGAACCGTAATTTGGTTCAGTTTTGTTTGAAAATATACACTATATTGCCACTTTTCATAACATCCGTATATGTTTTGGAAAAGTTCCAAACGAAATGTAATGCTTACGTTTTAGGTTAAGGTATTATGAGTCTGCTGTTTCACTTTTGAATGGAATTACGATTCCCCGTTTTTTTTTTTTTTTTTACATATTTTTTTGTAAAAAAAAAAAAAAAAAAAAGTTAATGAGCAATAGAAAATACAACTGGTTTTCGATTCGGATTGGTTTGGGTTAACAGCTTGAAAATGAAATCTTTATATTTAATGTCCAACGATTATGCCTGTTAAGTTAAGGAAGACCATGATTGAAGCAAGTGAATTATTATGGACGGAATGGTGGAATGAGAAAGTGGGAGTGTCTCGAGAAAACCTACGAACACGATGTTGTTCGTCTCAAGCTTACATGCCTTGGGAACGAACCAGGCACCCCACCCACCAGATAGTTCAGTAGACGGGGTCTCAGTTTCAATTCCCGGTGGGAGAGCCTTTGAAATATTAAATGTCCTCGCTGTATCTGTGTTCGTATCCGTGTTGTTGAAGGTTACTGGAAATACCTGTAAAACGAGAATAACCGAATATAATAGAGATAAGTTACGGAGATACTTTCGGTCTTTTTTTTTTTTTTTTTTAAATTTAAACTTGAGTTCTCTGGACTTCTGGGTTTCAGTTCCGGAGAAGCAAGTATCCGGGCTCGAACCAAAAATCGTTAAAAGTTAGACTGGGTCGGCCAAACATGTTCAAACCTGCTCGGCTCGGGTTTTCAACGGCTCTAGCGGCTCGGCTCACAGCTCATTCACTATCGAACCGAGCCAACAGGTCACCCAACCGAGCCGGCTCGAACGGATGGCTCACCTGAGCCGAATCGGTGCCTCATCTCAACCGAGCCGGCTCGAGCTGCTCCTCAGTTGAACCGAACTGGGCCAGTTAACATCACTACCTGTGTTGGGCTTCTGCTTCGGCTCAAATGTTAGATCGTGCAGGTCTCAGCTTTGGTGGTAAAAACTACAGTATATACCGGTGTTTACATTGGTGCTCACATTTGAGGCTGTCTCGTTATAAAAATCCATAGCCGTCCTGTTAATCGAGACGAGACAAGATGCGAGCAGTGTCCCATCTTCTGAGCAACACTAAAAATGATCCATATTACTGCTTACATTTCTTATGACTCGCTTTCCAGTCTAATCAGGCCATGATTTCAAAACGAGTTAAAACGAGCTAAACGAGCGAGCCGTTTATCAAACTCAACTCGACTCGAAACTCGACCTTAAAACAGTGACTTGGCTCGAAACTCGACTCGTGAAAATTACCTTTGACTCGATTTGAAACTGCTTCTAGTTTCAAGTCAAATTGAGCTTTAGCTCGACTCGTGCCCATCCCTAATGAAAATGCATAGTAGTGAAAGACTTCAATCCTCAGGAATACTTTGGTACCCAATCATCTTTCTAGCTTAATTAGGGGCTGAGCTATTGATGTTTGTTGTAAAAATAAATGTAATTTACGTCAAAAACTGAAACTCCAAAAATTGTCTAACTTTGCCCCCTCCCTGCTCCCCTATATAAGCAAGAAGTACAAATACACAACATTACCATATAGTGGCCTACTTCATTGCTTCAAGTACCAATTTTTATGAATCTATCCCCCAAGAGGGGAATGGCTCCCAAAAAACCGTTTAAAAAGAAACAAAAGAACACGACCCTCCTCCCACCGCCACATGGTACCCTCACATAGATAAGATGCACACCAGCGGAAAGCTGCATCCTTCAGGAATAAATTGGTTCCAAAACCATCTTCCAGCCTTAATTAGGGACTGAGCCATTGAGGTTTAAAGCCCTGATACAGCAGTTGCATCAATGGGCGTTTAAAGATTAAGAATACAAACGACTAGTAGAACGTAAGACAAAGAAACTACATATTCAGTGAACCGAAATTGGGAAAATCCCGATTTCTTTCTCCGGAATTGAACATTTAGACGGATCGAGATTAGGGAAGTTCCAGAAATTTGATCTAACGGTTGAATATAGATGGCAAGCAATACTTGTGAGCGTGTAAAAATAGAATATATATATATATGCCTATTTAGATTATTGTTTTAAAGAAAATAAACATTTTAAACGTGTTTTTTTGTCTAAAACAAAATACTTTGTTTTAAACGTTAAGAACGTTTTAAACAAAAAAAACATGTTTTAAACATAAAAAACATTCTTTTTTTAAAACGTGTTTTTTTCAACCCTGCTTAACGGACTCCTCTCAATAACGGACACCTCTACAATACGGATAGGTTTTTATGTCCCGGCAAAAATATATGTTCTCCTACGGAACAAAACCCTCCCTTTTACGGACACTCTCCAATACGGACGCAGACAGTCCTTTCCCCCCCCCCCCAAACGTTTCAATACCTCTTCATAACGGGCAGGAATTATTCTCGGTTCTGCGATATATTACAGTAGACAGAAAAGTATTTTCCCTACAAGTGTATCTATCATGAGTCTAGACCTGGTGAACCATCAAACAGAACAGTTTCAAGCTGAACTTGAAATTCTTTTTTTTTTAATATATATATATCTGCCCACAATAAACCGTTTTCTTCTGGAAATCATAGAAAACCTTCAACAAGCAATAACACTCATACAGGGTCAGTTGTATGACCAAGAATTCTATGCGAAAGATCTTCCCTTCCCTATTAGTCCTTTTTCCTCTGGGCCTTGCATCTTTCCCGACAATTTCATAGGTAACAAAACCAACATTGATTGTTTTACAATAAGATTCTCAACGAGGAATGTTTCTTCTAGCACTTTATTTATTTTATTTTATTTATCTATTTATTTATTTATTTATTTATTTATTTTGAAAAGCAACATTTTTCTTTTACTTATGATACTGGAACAAGTCTGGGTTGGAGTTTTTCCGGCTTCCTTTTAGGTCAATAAACATATACACTTCCAATAACTTATCTTTTCATCGATTCCGTCAACGAATATACCACACCAATGCACAAACACACATACTCACACACACATTTCTACTGAGGATTCTCAGAGGACACTTGCTAATGAGTTTTGTTACCCTTGTAGAGGAAAAAGTATGCCTTTTTCGCTAAACAAACGAGTTTAGCCGGTTAGTTGGTTCCTAACACATCTTTTGAGGTTCTGAGAATTTGAAATGAATGAAAAACTACCCCCCCCCACACACACACACTTTCCCTCCCATGCATCTTCTGCAGTATACAAATATATTAACACATCCCCCAGCAATAATATTATTTAACAGAAATGAATCTCTCCTCCATTCCTCCATTAATTCAAATACGCACTAAATACAATATTTTCATGTTGAATTTTACGTATTTACGCTCACACATAATGTATTTACTGTATATTACTGCATACAATTCCCGTTGTGAAATATTAAATTTTTGTAACCTCTCTGTAACGGACACCTCTCAGTAACGGACAAAAGTTCATGTCCCATTGGTGCCCGTTATTCAGAGGTTTCACTGTATTAATAAAAGTGTTAGTTGTATGACTTTATCACCTAACTTATCGCTTGCCCTTCTGAGGTCGGGGTTTGTTGAAGGAGTAAATAAAAGAAAAGAGATCTTTGTTATTTTTTTCTTCACCCTCCAGGTTTCTTTAATCATACATTGCAGGACGTAATCAAAACACATTCATGCATCGTATCATTGAAGTGTTTCGTATTTTGTTCATGTGATCTCAGGTTCAATTTTCGGTGGGAACATACATGAGAAAATTGAAGGCTAAAACAATGTGAAAATAGTATTTTAAAGTCAGGAAATTGATATTAAAATTTTAGCTATGTGTTGGGACGTAAGGCTGTAGTTAAATTAACCCACACGTTTCATGAAGATTGTTATGTCATTATTGTTTATTTACTACAAGCTACCAGATACGTCCTGAAAGATCACTTTACCTGTAGTAATCAACAGATGAAAACAACATTGGAAAAGGAATGGAAGCAAGGTCTTCAGAGCCTTAGATTAAGGTACTAACCTAGCATTTGCCCAGTATAACTGAGGAACAACCCTGGAAAGTCCTCAGTCAGGATGGCTGGTGTCCGAATTCGAACCAATTGCGAAGCTAGAATGCTAACCACTAGCCTAAGCACGCTCCCTATTATTATTATTATTTAGCTAATAATTAACGTAATGTTCTAAAACTAGTGTAAATTAAACCCTACTTTCTTTATTGCTGATGTTCTAGTTAAGAGGCTTACATGAAACATTAGTCCCCCATTAAATAGAACTTGCTCAAGAAAGAATACCAGAACTGGAATTCAGAAAGCGGGGGTGAAGAGATTATTGAGGATGAGGAAACTATGTACGATGCAAAAACTAAGTAATTATGACTTCATTACAGATATATTCACTTACATACGTCAATTAATATTTTTCTAATACAGAGCACTCTCACTTTCTATAGTGGTAGAAAAGAGACCCGCTTTTGTAAACGAACACACTAAGCACGTGCCTATAGATGCAATGTTCGTGCAAAGAAACATAGGTAAAACAAAAAACAAAAAAAACAAAAAAAGGAAATAAGGGGAAAATGATAAAACGCCCTTCAACTTAAAAAAAAAAAACAGCTAAAGTAACTAAACTTAGAGTTACGAAAGACGCGAGACGAATTTTATTGAGAAGATTGCTTTTCCTTAGTGATTAGTTGTGCTGCTTATGAAGATGAATTAAAAAAGAAAACAAGTAGCTAGCTCTGAGCTTCGCAAACCAGTTGAAAAGAAAATATTGGATATTGGAAATCCCTAATGCCGGCTTTTTAGACTGGAGTCCGCTACCTCTTACTTCAGATAACTCCCCAATTGCCCTCACGATGCTGGGTCAACACCGAAATTGTTTAGTGCCTCTCCGGAAATTGAATCCATGACCACGGGCACCGAATGCACGCGCTAACCACTGTTTTTTATATGAAAAGATAACAGCTTTTTATCAAATTATTTAACCTGCTGAACGCTTTGCACGGATTACACTGTAACCATTATGACACCACACAGACATAGAAGTAAACGAGGACAGTTAAGAACACCTATGCCCGAAGCGGGATTCGAATCCAAGACATTCACAGCAAACGATCTACAGCTTAATGCCGTAGATCACTTGACTATGACTGTCGGGTATTCTCGGCTAAGCAGTAGCACATTTAAGGTAACTGATTATTTTAAAAGTTGCTCCTAAATACTGACAATCTAAGTCTTATGTATCAAATATTTCCTGCGATAATACCATACACTCTCCGTCTTCTATAGACAAAAAGCTATAGTTACCCATATTATCTAGTACGGAAATAAGTTATAATTCTTTAATAGCTGCTGATGGTGATAGTCAAGGTTCACCGAAGCATGATCCCCAAACCCAAACTGAGATATTGATGTTACTGGAACGGCTGAAAAGTCATCGTGGGCAGATGAATTGCCCACTTGTCAGGATGAAGGGCAAAATGAAAATGAAATGAAATCTTTTTCAAGTTTTACGTCCCGTGGTTATGCCGGTTAGGCTAAAGGAGACGGTGATGATGAGGAATGAGTGAAATGGTGGAATGAAGAAAGTGGGAGGAATCGGGAGAACCCCGAGAAAATCCACGCACACGGTGTTTGTCCACCACAAAGTTCACTTGGTGGAGTCTGGGATCGAACCAGGGAACCCCAAGCACCAGAAGTGAACGCTCTACCACTGAGCCACCGCGGCCCCAGGATGAAGGGCGCTTGTGATGTGAAATGCGGGGCAGTCAGAGGTACTACTTATAATAATTGGATTTATAATTTTCTATGCTGCCGTAAACCCTCTTGAAGAAGATAACTGTTAATCTTAGCTTTGAAAATGTTACATAAGGAGTTCTGTTGCTATCTTTAGGTTGCATATAAATTCCTTCATTTTCTAATTATCAGATTTATTTTAACGCTTAACTTTCATATCTCTTCTGATTTACGAATATTTAAATCGCGATTATCTCCTTAAGGCAGTGTTGGGTAAGTTACTTGTAAAAATGTAACGAGTTACGAGTTATTTTACTTTCTCTTAAAATGTAACGCGTTACTTGCCCCAAAAAGTAACTGTTACTTTACTTCGAAAGTAACGCGTTACTTTTAGGTCCGAAACTTTCAATATGTCAATAAACCTTATTACTTCAATTTTCCGTACTACCGCTATTATTATTATTATTATTATTATTATTATTATTATTATTATTATTATTATTATTATTATTATTATTATTATTATTATTATTATTATTATGTCTATTATTATTATTATTGCACGTTCTGAATAGCTTTGTGTAAATGCAAGGGTAAATTTTTACTTGACAGCTATATGAACATTTTCATATAATGTAACATTGACTAAAATGCCATACTGCATTACTCGTAGGGATGGGCACGAGCGAGTTCGAGCGAGTTTTGTTTGAAACTCGATTCGACTAGAAACAGACATCTTTAAGCTCCACCCGAGAACTCGACTCGAAAAATTTCCTCCAAGTCGACTCGAATTCGGGTCGAGTTTCGAGTCGAGTCGAGGCAAATCCGGTGTGTAGTTTCCAGTACTCTCTTCAAGTATTTTACATAGAAAATATAATTATTATCAATGATACTACCACTACTACAACTTATTATTATTATTATTATTATTATTATTATTATTATTATTATTATTATTATTATTATTTATAACAACACTGTGTATAAACATGAAAGATAGGCGGTTTGTATTTAAATACTAAAAACAGTAGTTGATTGCCAATCTCGGTAGTCGTGAAGTCTAGGAATTAAGAACATTGTTAACGAGCTTCTGAATTTGGGGTGAAGGTCTAGGTTGAGTATTCGGGTCGAGCCAAACATTGTTAAAAGTTACAGGGCACTGGCCAAATATCTTCAAAACTGCTCGACCCGGGTTTAGAATTGTCAACGACTCGCGCAGCTTGGCTCACAGCTCATTCAATATCGACCCGAACCGAGAAGTGAGCCGAGCCAACAGCTCACCCAACAGACTCGGCTAGAGCCCTCGGCTCGGTTGAGCCGAACCGAGCAGATGGCTTATCCCAACAAAGCCAGCTCGAGCCAATGGTTCACTCCAAGAGAGTCGGCTTGAGCCAACGGCTCAGTTAAGCCGAGCCGAGCAGAATTTGTTATAAAATATTTCTTAAAATCTCACTATCGAGACGAGACGAGATGCGACCAGTGTACCCTCTCCTGAGCGACACTAAAAGTATTCCATATTACTGCTTATGTTACATTTCTCATGGCTTTCGCTTTCCAGTTTAATCAGGCCATGATTTCAAAACGAGTTAAAACGAGCGAGCTATTTATCAAACTCGAATCGACTCGAAACTTGACGCCAGAAACAGTGAATCGGCTCGGAACTCGACTCGAGAATATTACCTTTAACTCGACTCGAAACTAGACTTGAATTCGAGTCGAGTTTTAGCTTGACTCGTGCCCATGACTATGCGTTAGAAAAAATGGTTGCTTATTATTATTTTGCTACACTAATAACAATGTTGTTATGTAAAATTAAAAATACAGAATATAGAGAAACATTACACTACAACTAATAAAATGAGAACTCATGAACTGGGGGCGAATCAAAACTTGCCAGTGACTCTAAAATCGATACATGCTTTTTAAAGCTCTAAAAACAACGGGACTTAAAGATACGCAAACTGATCTCAAAGAACCAGGGGCGGATCCAGGACGGACTTCTGGGGGGGGGGTGGCTGTGGGTTGTAATACTGCTACTTAGAGCTACTTTTAAGAGCGCCAAACTCTGGGATGGGTTTTATTTATATATAAAATAAGAAAGTTTCCTCTTCTGGGGCGGGGGCAATCGCCCCGATCGCCCCACCCCCTGGAAAGAACTCTAATATTACATACCATCAACAAACTATTTTCTAATAATGGAGTAGCCTGCTCAACAGAACACAGTTTATTCGTATTAACTCGTTACTGTATGTCGTTGATTATGACACCCTAGTTGTTGATAAATATTTCCCCCCGGGGCACCACTTTACTTTTAAATCCTGTCCATGATCATCTTCAGCTTTTAAAAAAATTATTCTTTGAAATGTTTTACGTGGTTTATATTGGAAATTTACCTTGCATGTATATGTCGAAATTTACAGCATAAGGGTAGATTTTACCCTGTTTTATTCCCTACTTATATTGTAACTCCAGACAATAGGGTTACATCTGCAAACACAAATGCCAATCGAGTCGAATGGCAGGGAGGGGGATTATTATTTTGTTATGGATTCATTTGAAATCCAAGTATTTGCGATTATTATGACGTCAAAAAATGCGCCATAAAATTTAATATTTTACATTTTGATTTCTTTTAAGTAGGGAAATGGGTATTTGACCAAGAGTAAGGATTTTAGTTCATTGTTCATTCTAGACATATATTACAAGCAATGAGGACTGTGAAAAAGCCTTGATGGGCTCCCAGACAGATATTCCTATTCATTGCTGTAGTATGGAGCCCCGAGCAGAGAAAACCCTGAAGAATCAAATCGGGTAACCATATATGTAAATCAGTTTGGGATTTCCTTTGTTATGGCTTCCGACCAGGGAATGGTGTGAAGTTGATTTTGTGGTGGGCATTCAATTAAATAATATAGAGGTGATAAGGAATTAAAGTATTTGACGTCATTTAACAAGAGCAGCCAATCACAGAATGGAAAGTTAAAGATGAGGTGGATTCGAAAAATCTTGCCTCCAATATCTCTATCGATTGCAAAAAAAAAAAAAAAAAAAAAAAAAAAAAAGTTTTCGTTAAAGTTTTGTCATGCGTTGAAACGGACGTAATTGCTTAAAAACGGGACTGATGATGATAAGAGACATAATCTATTTCTGAAAACCGCTTGTCACTATTACGGTTTCCATTTTATGGCCATTGATGTTGAAACAGGAAATGATCAATTTCTACCTTTTCCGGTTTAAGGAGGAAGCTTTCAGAGGAAATGAAACCTATTCTTGGGATGCTGAGTCGATTTTCGAAAACCACTTCTCGATATCTCATAACACTTTTGCTTTCCTACCCTTTTGAATCTCCACTGAAACCGGAAGTGGTAGAAATCTACTACCATTTCCTGTTTCAATATTAATTGTGAAAATATCGCACAAATATGCCAAAGTCCTTCATGTAGTGTACACGTGGCAATACTACTTGTTTTATATTTATATTGTACATATTGATTACATTACAACATATTGTATAATGTAAGCATGCTGAATAAAATAAGTGTTCAAATTTTAAATTTACTGCGTTCTCTACGTATACACTATTTTCCTACGTACAGAGCGTATTATTGTTTACTCGTAAAATATCAAATGAGTTTTTGCAGGGGGTAGCGGAGGATTTAGACCCCCCTCTTAATAAAAGAAAAAAGTGAAAATTCAACAACGAGGCTAAGCAACTTAAGACGTTTTATGAAATAAAAAATATAGAAAATGTTGCATATTCTGGGACTACAGTGGTGGTGTATACAACTAAATTTTCGAAGGAAAAAGAGAAAGAAGAAAAGTGATGATCTGGAAAATAAAATATTTGAGTTTTTACTTCCTACGGTTATGCCGGGTAGGCTAAATGAGGCGGTGATGATGAGAATGAGTACAATGTTGGAATAAAGAAAGAGGCAGAAAACGTTAGAACCCCGAGGACCCACGAACACGGTGTTTGTCCACCACAAAGCTCACTTGGCGCGAGCTGGGATCGAGTAAGGGACCCCAAGCACTTGAGGTGAACGGTCTACCATTGAGCCACAGTGCTCGAAGTCAAGTAATGCTGATGGTTGTCGCTTTCTTTCGCGCCCCTGCGAATTTTATACTTGGCAAGAATTATCAGAAGCTCGATTAATATGACAAAATAGTCGTTATACCTATCATTAAATAGAGCCCCGATACGCTTAGGGCCCTCGCACTCGGGGGCTACGGGTTCTTCGCTACGTCTATGGGTTCTTGCCATAGTCAGGAAAACTTTTGGTAAGATTTGTCTTATCTTCGGAAATTTAGAATGCGCTTCTGTGCAGCTTTCTTTTGTCCTCGCCCCTATCATTCACCCCTATGCATGCTCGATTCTTATAAATTATTCCTAAATGCCAAAATTGTAATAAGAAATACACTGATTTTTCTTCACGTACAATCGCCCGTTAACAAATGCTGCTGAAAATACTAGCAATAAATTTCCCACAGCGTATATTCCTACCCTGATGTTTCTTTTAGAAAAATAACATTTAATATATTCACGCGCACAAAAACACAATAGCAAGGCTTTTGTAACCACGAATTTTTGTCTCATTGTTCGCCGCGTTCTTCTTTCAGTATAAAATTCCTGCCTTTCTCTCTCGCTCTCCCTCCTTCTTCTATCGACGCGTCACCTTCCCGCGCGAGCATGTGAAGAGCTTGATGATTGGTTGAGTGCTACTTAGGAAAGTTGGTAATCCTGACTGTAGATAGAACAATTCCAATATTTCCATATACATAGTAGAATATTCTTAAACGCACTTAGAGTCACATGACACAAAATAATTTTCTGATTGGCTGAAAGCTGTATGGTAAACTCAGTGAGTATGGCAACACTAAGGACGGAACAAAATGACCACTTGAAATTTTTAAAAAATGTATTTTTTTAAAAAATATTTTCGTCTAAGTTATAATTACTTTGCAGAAAAATGAATTATATTAGTTGATAGCCAAAGTATTTACATTTCACAGCTTTAAGATAAGAAGGTATGAATATTATACATATAACAAAAAAAGATGGGGTGTACTGACCATTTTTTATTTTTTAAATTCGTAGTTTATATAAAATAACTTATATATATTACTATGAAACAAAACACCATTTTTTCCTAAAAATCTTTGCAAATAATTCCACCACTTTCAAGAAATTTCATTACAAAATATTGAATAGTTTCTTCTAAAAAAATTTTTAAGCTGCCTGTTTTCATTTTCTGACTTTAGAGAAAATGTCACTATGAGGTATAAGAAACAACATAGACTTTCAGCGCTAAAAAATTCAAACTTTTTTACTTACAATTTTATATCATAGTAGATAATCGTTAATAGCATCATTGCAATGCGAGAGCAATATACCATAGCGCAGAAAGAGTAAACATTAAATAATAATGAATTTTTGAAACCATATTTGCAAGAGGTCGAGCAAGCAAAAACATTGCAGATAAGCAAACTCCTTTAATTTATTTGATAACAGTATACTAATAAACAGTCAGAATGGGAACATAAACAGTTAGAAATTGTTAAAAATCACATCCTAAAATAAAGAATAATATATACTGCCTTGGTAGGAAATGACCACTTTACGCCATATATATATATATATATATATATATATATATATATATATATAATAAAGAGGAATACCAGAGCTACTTATTTCTAAAATTTGAGTTTGGTGTTAGGTGGGCCTTTTCCAGAAATAATTTCCAAATTTTGACATTTTTTCTCTTTGAAAGTGAAATTCGTATGCGTACTGACACTGAGTCCAGCATCTCAGGACACTTCATCGTTGTTGGAAAATTCTGTGATTAAATTAAAGGTGTTTGCAGGAATACTATGTCCTTTTTTAGAACCAGGTTTGTCTAAAATAACATGCTCCTTTCTGATCTTCTTGCTTTACAAACAAGATATTCGGTTGTTTGAAATGTTTCAACAGTTTTCATATTAGTCCATGATTTTGGAAGTAATGACAGAATCTGAGTCCTTTAAGCAATTGTACTTGAAGTTTCAAATTTCTGGTACAATTCATTTATTAAAGCACCTCAGTCTTCACAATTATAAACATTTTCAGCATGGATAAACTAGAAACAGTCATTGGAAATTTGGGAGTTTTGTGCAAAAAGTGCCTAAGTTAGCCCTAAACTTATATTCGGTCATTATTTTTTTTCTTGAACATACCAAAAACACCCTCCTAATTTTTTATATGTTAAAGAGGAACACCAGAGGTACTTATTTTGAAAATTTAAGCTGGGCCTTTTTGAGAAATAATTGCCAAATTTTGACATTATTTTTTTCTTTTTTTCTCTTTGATGGTGAAATTCATATGCTCAACCCCACTTGGGCAGTTAATTACTACAATGATTTAAATGTTACAAATTCTAAGAGTGTTTTAGTGAAAACCATTTTCAAATAGCTTCAATATATCTAGAGATCTAGCAGTTTCAGTACGTTAAGTCGTGGGCGGACTTAGGTGTTTTTTGCACAAAATCCCTAAATTTCGAATGGCTCCGACAGGAATCCCCGTTGAGGTAGAGCTGTAGAATTTTACAGGTGTGTTATGTTTGGGTACCACAACATTTGTAGAAAATTTGAAGAAAATCTGAAACATATGAGCCACATTTTAGTTTCAAATTTGGTGATTTCATATGGAATGACCCAAACATGTTTCTATCCTTTTGGCTGTCTTCTAACATATACATCATAATAGAATAATCATGCCTTATAACATAATCATGCCTTCCATAGTAACATTGTATATAGAGACGGCAGCATAATGTCGTGTATCAGACTATACTTCGAACCGTTCAGTTTTTCTATTCCTTTCCCGTATTCTGCACGGATAATGTTCATAGAGCTCTTGATCTGTCCTAATTATTACTAACAAAATGACGTCTAACGATTCCTTTTTAAAATTAGTTTATAGCCCAGTCTACTTGATAAAATACGCTCCATAGCTACGTGGAAACTAATAGAAATTTACGCACAACAGATCAACCTTTCTGACCTCTAACATCAACTTACTTCAATGAACTTAGAAAACTGTGACCTCCGGCAATCGCGGTTATTCGAAGGGTAGTTTGTTGCCATGTAATTACCAAATGTTTACTAATATATTGTTTTCTTTTTGCAGATATTTGTCCAAATGATTGTAAGGTTGTGGAACAAGAAGTAAAAGAGTGTAATAATGAGTTACAATCTTGCCACGCAACTTTGCAGAGAATGGAAGATTCAAAGCCCCAGTGCAAGTGTAATAGTGATTATGTATACCTGAGAAGATTTATGAATATTATTCTCGATACTGCATACTGGAAGGTATGTTTATGCACTCACGTTTTCATACACAAGGAAAGAGTATTTTTTATTCAAAACCTACCGACCTTGTTCTGTATCTTGTAGGTAAGTTCAAGCAAACATATTAAAAGTCGAATTTTTGCCGACAGGTATTAGCATTGTCAAGGCATAGGAAGACTAGGCTTTAGTGGGGATGGGATTTGACATGAAAAAACACGGTTAATAAAAACTTTGTGCTGCTACACGCTGATTATTTTCTCTGTGGTTGGTGGCGATGGTAAAGGTGTCAGTGATGTTATTCTAACTTTTACACAGAGTGCGCATTTAAAATTTAAGACTTTGTATGTCTGCCTAGCTTTCTATGATGGGTCATTCCATCAACACAGTGATTTAACCTCACCATTTCAGATTTTAATGAAATTTGGTACATAGATGTCCTCTAGATAGACTAAGAAAAATTCCAATTTCAACGTTATATATCGACCGGTATTGAAGATAGGTCTATGTAAAGTTTGAAAAAAATGCCCAAAATAGCTTGTTCAATGTATTTTGAAATTGGAATTGCAGCTCTCCTAATTGAGCTAGCGAGCTGGTTGAGGTGTCATTTTACAGCATTTTTCGTGCCCTTTCCTGTGGTATACAACATCATATAGGCTAATACACATTTTTATTTTCAAAATCAAAATCAAAATTTACCTTACAAAATTTTTAAAAAAGTACACATTTTAAAATTCTGAAATTAATTCCATGAATAGATAGTATTGTTGTAAAGTACCTGACAAAATATGAATTTGGGATGGTAATGAGTTCATTGTTAAAAAAAATTCAAAACTAATACTTATTTTTAAGGAATACTCTGTACGTAGGGTAATAACAGAAGAATACTAAGTTTTACATTCCTGTAAAAATATAAATGAACACTAATCTGAAGAAAGAGTACAGATGATTTCATAATAAAATTTTCAATAAGTAATAGGATATGTTTATCAGTTGAAATTTGAAAAAGCCAAATTTGTTCGGCATACATCACCTTCAAGGAGAACATAACTTCTTTCATCGGGAGTTAGACAGGATTTACTTTTGTCAGAACGGCCACCAAGACATTCACAGAACATCAGCGTTCCTTGGATGTGAGAATGATGGGTGATGGACAGGTGGATGAAGAAAACCTATTTTTACTTCATCATGTTCGTCATTTTTCTGTAAAACATACCCGAACCACCAATTTCCTTCATAGACAGCGGTGGCATGACCCGATATGTCTTCTAATTGAGGTTTATTTGAAGATTGTGACACTTCCTTTTCCCAACCCTGCAAACCATCTGAAAAGTGTTTCACCAATAATGTTGATGTAGTTTTGGGAATGAATGCATGATATTGCTGTGTTCCTTTGATGGTCAATGCTTGATCGAAGCGACTTTCCAGGAACATTTCAGCTTCAGTATATTCTTCTTGGGTTGAGTAGGCAAAATTTACTTTGATAATGTTTTCTACTGCCCACTCAAAAAGTTGTCTTGGGGTTTGAATTTGATTGTCATCGGGTCCTTGCAAACTGGCACAAGCTGCCAGTCTCTTTACTGAACCACCTACTCCATCCCAAGGCCCTTTTCTATGTGCTATAGCCGAGAAGTACCCTCCTTTCACTGTAAAAGCTGCATCATTAAAGCAAAGGTACAAAAAGTTTTTCTTATTTTTGTGTTGCGTGGTAGATCTGTCGGAAAAATAAAAAACCTTGTTTGGAAGTTTTTGGAATTCGGATGTCAGAAATGATACGAGTCTTTTTTTTTTTTTTTTTTTTTGAAAGGTGTAAACGGCAACTGTATTGTGCTCCAAGCAATCGGAAACTACATATTTAACATCTTCAACTTTGTTTTCCTGTTTGAAATATAAAACAAAAGGACGGACTGCGACCTGTTAGCTTGTCCAGTGGTAGCTCTGTGCTTCATCTTGTAGCGCAGTACTATAATTTTCAGAAAAATCACAGATGACAGCAAATTCTGATTCTTTGAGATTTTCTTTTGTGTAGTTAAAGAAGGCTCCCTGTTGCTTGGCAATGAACTCATGCTTACCCGCTAAAGCTGCTTCAACTCGTTTGGTTTGTTTACGCTTAACGTCCTTATGTAACAGCGAGGTTATGAAGGATTGGACATATTACTTGAAGTGGCATCTGAACCACTACTCGGTTTCCACCTGGGAGAAATTTTGTGGGCTCATCGGGCTCCTTAATTACAGGGCAAAAATTAGATTCAACTAACACAGATGGTTCGACATATGTGAAAACGTCACTATGAAATTCACGTGGCATTTGTGATTACGATTTGTGGCATTTTTGCATTGTTTTTTTTACACCAATTGTTTTTTTTTCTATAAAAAAACACCTGGTTTAAACAGCCAACCCTGCTGTTGTACCAGTGCTATATGTATACTTTTTACAAACCACGTTTATTTACAGTAACATTTTTAATTGTGAAACTTGTATTAACAAGCACCACGGACAAAAAATTACTCACCTCCCTTGATACTTACGTTAATACCGTGTAGCGCCGCTCCTGGCCTGGATAACCGGCTGGATGCGGTCGGGAAGAGTCCACAAGGGTCTGCAAGGCCGTCACATCCAGTTGAATCCACTCACGGAGGATAAGATCACGCAATTCCACCAAACGTCGGGGATGCAGATGTCGACGTTTCACCCGCTGTTCCAACTGGTCCCACAGATGCTCATTTGGGTTGAGATTCGACGATTTTGCGGGTCATTCGAGGTGTGGTAGGGGTACCTGAGTGTTCCTCAAACCAGTCACATATGGGTCCTGCTCTGTGAACCCTGCTGTTGTTGACTTGAAAAATGGGCGATTCTATAGCAAAGTCATCGCGAAGAAAGTGACTGAAGGGCAACACCTGCTCGTCCTGGATGTTCAAATAAACGTGCTGGTTCATGTTCGTGGACACCTCAATGAGTGGGCCCACCCCATAGTGCGAGAAACACCCCCAGAATATGACAGACCCATCCCCGGCCTGCACCTGACCTTCCGCACACTGCGGGTGAAAAGCTTCATGTGGACGTCGGTGGACACGACGCCGGGCGTCATTCGAATACAAGCAAAATCGTGATTCGTCAGACCACATGACACGGCGTCAGTCTGCTACTGTCCATGTTTGATGATTATTGGCCCACTGCAGATGAGCAACTTTATGTGCATGTGTGAGCAGTGACCTTTTGCGAGGTACCCGACTACATATGTTCATTGCATGCAGTTCCCGTCGCAATGTTCTCTCGCTGACAGGTTGGACTGGGCCTGCATTCACAGACTGCAGTAATTCCTGACGGGTTTGGAAGCGATTTCGATTCACAAGCTTGGACACCAGTCTTCGGGCTCGATCTGTGAGGATCTTTTTCCGACCACAGTTCTGGCGTCGTGTTTCATGGCCATGGGTGTTACACCACTGCTTGTAGACACGTTGAACAATCCGCCGCGAAACACCAACAAATCGGGCAACTTCCATCACTGTGTGGCCATGGGCACGGCCAAACACGATTACCCCTTTTTGCCACTCCGTCACGTCCGCGCTCTTCCCCACACACCGCTTCGATCGGTTCTGTGTCACTCCTCAGCAATGCCCTCTGATCGCCTCGAGGCAGTGTATGAACGTTTGGCCATGTGATTCGACCAATACGCCATCTGTACCTGTTTGCCGACGCAGCCTTGCTCTCGCTCGGGAGTGACTAATTTTTTGTCCGGGGAGCTTATAATTTTAAAGTTCAAAAGTATCAGCACTTTAATTTGTTTTAAGTTAGTTTTTAAAGGATGAGGTAATAAGTATAACCAGCAGATTACAAGTTGGTAGGATATGTTTTAGACCCATTACTGTATGTACTCTTCATGTTAGTGTTCAGATTTATTCCCACAAGTTAAAAAAAAAAAAAATAATAATAATAATAATAATAATAATAAAATAAATGCATTCGTGTATTCTTCAGCTAGGTACAGGATATTGATGAAAAATATAGTGTTAGTTTTAAATTTTTTAAACAATGAACCCATTATCATCCCAAATTCATATTTTGTCAGATGCTTTACAACAGTACTATCTATTCATGGAATTAATTTCAGAATTGTAAAATATGTACTTTTTGAAAAAATTTATACAGTAAATTTTGATTTTGATTTTGAAAATAAAAAAATTGTATTAGCCTATGTGATGTTGTATTTCACAGGAAAGAGCATGAAAAATGCTGTAAAATGACACCTCAACCAGCTCGCTAGCTCAATTAGGAGAGCTGCAATTCCAATTTCAAAATACATTGAACATGCTATTCTGGGCATTTGTTCCAAGCTTTACGTAATCCTATCTTCAATACCGGTCGATATATTAAGTTGAAATTTGGAACAAGTCTATGTGAATAGTACCCCTTTGCAAAATTTCATGACAATCTGAGATGGTAAGGTAAATTTTGTTCTCAAATTGTGTTGATTTGACCTGGAATGGCTCTGATAACTAAAGATTTTTTGATCCCTTCTACTTAATCGATGTTCTGCTTTGTATTTTTCAGATATTTAGAAACTCCCTCCTGGCTATATAGTTAGCGTTTGCGCCTTTGGCGTGGGAGAGTCGGGTTCCATTCCTGGTGATAGCTCATGTGATTTCGATCCCTCGTTCAGTTGTAGATCCTCATCTTATGTAGCTTAGCTGTTAAAAGAGACGCTAAACTCTAAGTCAGTCAACAAATCGACTCAATTTTTGAGGCATTTGACAACCTGAATATGTGTTTTCAGTCCAGCATGTTGGTGAAAGTTTTCGTTATGCTGATATCTGTGTCTCTTGGCATTATATGAAACTTTATGGATACGTGTGGAATCCATAAAATCCTTCGTATATATATATATATTTAAAAAAAAAAAACTACTATTTACTAGTTTCTGTGGTTGTGGAATTTTTATATTTATGGGCGTATTATACGTGCTTTTCAATTTATTTTCATGTAAGAGTAAGCAAACGTTATTTTTCATTATTTTTTCATTCTTATAAATAAATAATTTATCATCAGAATGAAATTTACTACTATTGTCTTAATGCGCACATTTAAAATTATTGCTAAATTGTAAGAATTTGTTTCGTATTGAAGCACAGTGTGCTGCAATCCCCGCAAAACACTTTGGTCTGTGTCAGGATTTAGTTGTTTTTATGTGCTTACCTTGATTGTGATTGAAGATTGAACAAACCAATTTAAATCTAGGGTTATTCTCGTACAAGGTTGTAAATAATGGGTGTTATTGATCAATGTGAATTAACCTCTTTGTTATAGGTAGGATAAATTTTGCCAGTTTGATTATTTGTATGTTAAATTGTTTAATCTGGAATAACCTAGCGGAGAATTTTACTTATTGAGATGGATAAAATCCGATTGCCTTAAACTATGTAATGTAGTGCAAAAGAATAATGTAAAATATATTACAAAGAACGTGTTTGAACTTATGGTTTGATACAGTCTTAATGTGTAAGAGTAGAAATGAAATAAAAGTTTCTTGTTTTGCGTCCCTCGTTCTGACTAAGGTGAAGGAGTTGGTGAAAGTTAATTATTATGAAATGTTAGGTTGATGTGAAAGAAATGTTTGCTTTGACGTCTAGTGGGACTCATCTGAGCAGCACAACATAGAAATGGACTAGAACGTAATGTCTAACGTCACATACTCTACATTCAATGAGCAGTCCCCCGACAGTCATAAGAAAGTGCGTTGTTATAACAGGGTCGAATAGAATTGCATCATGGAGAAGCACAATTATAAGTAATTTTTCTGTATAAATTCAAACTGACATTCTGCACAGCGAGTCACAAAAGACATTAGCAGTGAATTGTGGCCAGGAATAGCAAGTGAACGCATCATTTAACTTGAATTTTCGTTCCGGGGACAGCAATACAAGATTAGCAATGAGGGCATCGACCAATACCATGTTCTGAAATGAAATGGAATGAAATTTTTCAGTTTTACGTCCCACTATTATGTTGGTTAGACTAAAGGAGACGGTGATGATGAGAAATGAATGAAATGGTGGAATGAAAAAAGTTTGAGGAAACGGGAGAACCCCGAGAAAACCCACGAGCATATCATGTTCTGATGAACTCATCAGGAGCACTATAGAAGCAGACTATCGGAAAGTGTTCATGCCATTGTAGACAAGTTAGGCATATACAGGATGTCTATCGGTCACGAATGTCACGAAATCAGAAAACGGTCATGAAAATGACGAAAGTTAGCTTTTGGGTCACGATTTTTTTCGTCTGTACAAATATAAGTATAGACTAGAAAGTTTTGTTTTATAAAACGTCAAAATTCACCACCAAAAATGTCTTTAGACGCTACCAAATCGCAAGCAAAGTACGTTTCTATCATGAAAATTCGGCCTAATTCGTACCCAAATTCGCTATTGAAAATGTTAGGAAATTTTATAATTTGGTAAAGAAAAGGTCACGAAAAAGTTACAAAATTTCACTTTGGAATTTTAGTAGACACCCTGATATATCATATCATTGTTATTCGGTGGCTCTGTACAGTCGGTAAGGAAGGAAAAAAAAAAGTGTTGATTTGTGGGTGACACATGAGTTGACCCCGAGTGACAAAACTTATCCGCAGGTTCTCACGATCTTCAGTATTGAACATAAGGATAGCGCATATATAAAAGTATGCCTAGAAAGCACTATACTTCGTAACGCCCAGTGAGTTAAATTTCGGTAAATATTCAGAAAACCTGAGACACCGTACATACCGGCGTCAGATAATAATAATGCTGTCTAATTTGGAAGTTTCCTCCACGCTTATCAGAATGAGTGAACACCAACATTCGACTCTGTAAATACTCCCTTGGACATGGGTGATGATGGTATTGGCACTAGTGTTTTTAAAGTTCTTCTCCACATTGATTAATATGACGAAGTTACAAAGAGAGAAACTAACTTCAGGAATATACAGGGTGACCCAATAAAACATCCCACATTTTAAAAGTTAATAAAACAAACAAACAAAACAAAAAAAAAAAAAAATGAAGATATACACTTATTTATCCAAAAATATAAAATGGTATTCAAAACACTTTGTAATTAAACTAATTATTCTGTTGTGTTGTGTGTTGAAATTCAATTATTGTAAATTAGACCCAATAAAACCACTCACTTGTTTGATGGGCTGTAGCGCTTTCAGTGTAGGAGCAAGAGGAGTGGGAGGTCATCGCTTCTGCTCACTTCTTCTGCCGTTTTCAGTCGTCATTATGGTTTGTTCAGAAGCTCATCGTGCGTACGCAGTCGAAAAGTTTTTCAAAAATATCAGTTTTGTGATTCCACTGCAAAGAGTATTTTGCTTAAAGTTTACTATTCCACATGGTGAAAATGTTCCTGATCGGAAGACTATCTTGCACTGGGTCGAGAACTTCCAAACAACAGATTCACCGTTGGAATATCGAGGCTATAAGACAGTTTATTTTGCAGTTTCCAGAACTTTCTGAAAGGAAGCATGCTGTAGCTGTTGGACTTCCTAAGGAGAATATAAGAACAGAACAAACTAATTACAAACTATTTTCAAAAGCATTTTATATTTTTTAATAAACAACTTTATATCTGCAGTACTTTTTGTCTTATTCGCCTTTGAAGTGTGGGAGGTTGATTTGGGTCACTCTGTGTAATAAATGGGAGTGGAAAGGGTAACTGCGAGAGATGTTGGAAGGCCACTAAAATAATCATAAATTATAGAAATTAATTGGGTATTGTGTATGTTTGCAATGTAGTGCATAACATATAAACAGTGTTGAAAACTTGAAGTACACTTCAAATATGTTATTTTTCTGGAGTTAAACTAAGAAGGATTATAGCGGCAGAGTTAGGGAAAATCACAGTTTTGTAGGGGAAAAAGATCAGGAAAAGTTAGGGAATTTAATTATACAAGTTTGGTAAACACTAGTTATTCTTTAGGTTAGATATCCGTGGTAAATCATTGAAATCTTTTTAAGAAGAATCATTCTATAGACTACCGATTTTAGTTGAAAATTTTAGAGAGAGTTTATTGTATTTAAAATTAATAAAAATTCAAAATCTCATAAAATGGAAACGCAAGCACTTACTTGAGTTCCTCCGTGGCTAAACGGTTAGCGTACGCACCTTTGGCGCGGGAGACCCGGGTTCGATTCCTGGCGGGAGCTCATGTGGTTCGGATTCCACGTTAATCAGTAGGTCCACGTTTCATATAGCCTCGCTGCTGAACGGGACGTTAAACTCAAAATCAACTCAACTCAACGCGAGCACTTACTTATAACATGGATATCTTATAAAGTTTAATATCCTTCTAGGTGGTCCCAAACTCGTACTCCATATCATTAGGACAACATTTGTACGTTAAAATCGTTCTAAAGAATATATTAAATTGGATCTCAGTCAGACATTGCTATAATAAGTACGAATATTTTCAAAAATGTTTTCTAATAGGTATAACATATCCAAAAGTCAGAAAAAAATATTATCTTGTCTTTTCTTTTATTTATTTCATAGAATGTAGTATCTGCCCCTGCAGAAGAAGTTAGTAGCGATATTACTATAACAGTAACTGGGAAGCAGTTAGAAGTGTTAAAAGCCTTTGCAAGTGGTGATCTAAATACACTGGGAGATGTAGATGAAATATTAACGGAAGCTTTTTCTCATAGTGAACCGTGCTCAACGGTCTCATGGTCCGAGACACTGTCAAATCTCTTTGGATCAGATAAGGTGAGTTGATTTAAAGTTAATGTTATTGAAAAACTTTACTTCATTTTATCTTGTAAATTATTCATTGTAGCTTTGGAAAATTCTAGGTTACTAATAAAACTCCAACTGATCAAAGCAGTACATATATTTTAAGATTATATATTTGTGTTGCAGTTTCGGCTATGTAACATAGCCTTCCTCAGACACATTATGAGAGAAATATCCAATTCTGACAGCTTATATACAATCTGGATACAAGACACGCCCACTTTCTCTTTACAAAACGTAAACTTTTAATTGGCTCAAAAAGTAAATTTGTAATTACTGTAGTCACTTTCTTTTTACTTTTTGAGCCAATTAAAAGTTTACTTTTTAGAGCCAACTAAAAGTTTACGTTTTGTAAAGAGAAAGTGGGCGTGTCTTGCATCCAGATTGTATATAAACTGTCAGAATTGGATATTTCTCTCATAATGTGTCTGAGGAAGGCTATGTTACATAGCCGAAACTGCAACACAAATATATAATCTTAAAATATATATACTGCTTTGGTCAGTTGAAGTTCTATTAATAAACTTCATTTTATTTTTTAATTTCGGATTTTTTGAGATTTCTCTTAAAACAGAGATGATTCTCAAAAATTAAGGATAATGAAAATAATTAAAATGTTACAACAGAATGTTTGCAAATAGCGACAAGATAGGTAGTATTACTACTGTGTATATATATAAGAGCACAAGGTACCCAGTTGGAACCGGTAGAAGAGTCAGCATTTTTCTGAGAGGAATTACAAGGTGTCACTAGACTGTGTTACCCTTGACTGCAAAACATGTAGGTCCCACTCGTGTACTACGCAACTCTTACACATTCGTTGTAGAGAATGGGTGGCTCGATAGGATTTAAATTAGGTGAGTGGGCAGTACGCTATGCACTTGATACCTTCCGTCTCAAAGTTTTCACATTGATCAAGTCAGTTGTCATCCGTAAAACTTAAGTTAAAAGTTATGGACTTTTGTAAAGGTATACGCTACTGGAAGATAAAGTCATGATATGTTTGTACTCTACGTTCTCTTCATTCGAGTACATCTAAAAATATGATTTCTCAACATGATTCCTCTCCTCCCCTGGTCCCATTCTTGAACGTTGGGGGATCTTCGAATTTCAGATTCTCTTCAGGTCAGATTTTAACGAGGGCCACTTCGTGAACTGAACTTTGACTCGTATGTGAACAGTAGATAGTTTCACGGTTTTTGTGTCCAATCACGGTGTGGGATATACAAAGTTACACATACCCATCTGTGAGCACAGTCAATGGGGAAAAATGTTGCAGAGTCCATGTTTATGTAACCATCTGTGCATTATATGCCTGGAAACAGTTGTCCCTAGCAAGTTATCGTTTGACAATTAGGATTAAATATTCCATTTGAACCGTTCTTGCTCTTGCACGATAATTACTGAGCCGTTGGAGTTAATTTCCATCCCGTGAAACTACCTCCATAGTCGAGAAGTCACATTCCCAGTGGGGCAGAGTTTCCTCGTGGTTAAGCGGTTATTAGCGACGCGCTTTTGGCGTGGGAGACCCGGGTTCGGTTCCCAGCGGGAGCTCGTGGTTCGGATCCCACGTTAAACTGTTGGTCCACGTCTCATATAGCCTCGCTGCTGACGGGACGCAAAATTCAAAACCAATTCAAAATGAAAAAAAAAATCTCGTTGAGGACACTCGGTCGAAAAGACGTAAGAGCTTTTAGTGGGCGAAAATTTTGAAGAAAATGCTCACTTCTATTTAACCCTTGCCTGCGTATAAAAGTTTTTTTCTCAGCTTAATGTACGGAAGAGGAGGTGCCTTGGAAGCACTTTGGAAAATTTATGTCTGCTTACACCAAATGATTTTACAATCAAACAGTATGTAAATTAGAACATAGTTTAACATTAATGACTTCAACAGTTTTTTTTTTCTCCATTAAGTTGATACTGTATTGTTACTTAAAGGCACCGAAACTTAGAAAAGCTTGTAGGCTATTGTTATGGAAATTAGCTAGGAACATAAACATTTCAATCCATTGACCATATTACTGAAAATGTTTTTTGGTTTTGTTCAGTTATTTAGGAAGCATTTTTCTAAGGAATATGTAAGAGCTTTAAAAAATATATTTGTAAAAAAAAAAAAAAAAAACCTATAGTGCCCCTGAGGCACCTTTTGTGTAGACTAGTATTTGTTTTTAAAGTAAAACTGAATTTCATTTTTAGTTTTGGCCTTCTATGTTTGCTGTTGCTGTGGCGATAATGATGATCGTGATGTTTCTGAATGGTAGAAGCGTTGTACGTATTACAATATCTACTATGCTTGTCCTGATTGTCCTAACTGTGCTTTGGAATTGGTGGTATTTGTACAGAGTAAGTATTTTATTTTTGAATCATAGTTATTAATTAAAACAATAAATAACGGTATGATAGCTATATAGACTGTTATTAACCAGATTTTGAAAATTCCGTGAAAGGTTATGCAGAAGATTTTTTCCGACGTATGGTAACGAATACGATCGGTAGGTAACATCACGCGTGAATACGTCCGAGATGTTATTGCCGATAGTTCGAAAGTACTGTATGTTGACTTGTGTGAAAAACGGTTGTTGTATGTGAGAGATTGGTCATAGGACTCCAAAAAATTACATCATGGGAGGGGTACATTTATTCCCTTTCTGACATATGTTATAAGTAAATAAGTAAACATTGTATGACAAGAAGTTTCTGTGTGTCGAAGAAAGGGGTCATCGGTGTGTTGCATTACAACAAAACTGGCATTTCCTGCTGTTGCTGGGCACCTGTAATATTGGGCATCGTAGGTATCGGAGACGGGCGTACTCCCGATGTGGTGTTAAAAAATGCATTCCTTGGTGTAACGTGAGAACTTACGGTCTCAGAGAACAAGTGCAAGGGCAGTACAGTGTTTCGCTGCGACTGTTAAGTCGCAAGATTTATGTCTGGTAAAGAAGTATAAAGCTCGAGTTCATATGCTTCATCCCTTACATATCATGCAGAGGAAGACAAACAATCGAAAGCTGAACGAACGCAATTTTTGAGAGGATAGATGGAAGTTCTTAGTGATTGTCGACGGGGCATGGGATCATCTCCGTGATTCCAGAGGTCGTTCTAAGTGCGTGAATGTGCTGAAAGTTTTCTACTCGATGTTATGGTTGGTGGTGGTTATTGTTATAATGACGAACTTGTGCTACGGAAAGTGGATAGAAAGGCTTAAATCAGTGTTAGTGCCGCCATGATATTTCATCCCTATGTGACAGTGACACATCTTGCGTTGTCATTCACCAGACAAGGCGTCCAGTCATACGGCGAAGTTAGTGATCATTAGAGACCGGATGTTAGGCAAAATGCCTATTCTTTAATGTTAAAGCTATGATTAAAAAATAACGTTTTAAAGTTTTTATGGGGGGCTATAGTTTCGATTTAAGCCAATTTTATTTTGCCTATTTCGCTCCTTACTGCCGAAATTGCTTTAGTGCCTAATGTTGCCTATTCTATGCATTTTCTTCAAAATAAGCCATCATTGGGAAAATATATAATTTATATAGGCCGTTTCACGATTAGGGGCAAGCTTGAAGGTGCAAAATCTGAAAACATTTTTTTGGGGGGTTCAATGCTTTTTTTCCTAAATATGCCCTATATATAAAGTGGCAATGTCACCTTGTGCACGGCAGCGCAGGAACGTTTATATTTTCTGAGGTACCTGACAAAGTTTCCAAACGCGTTAGATTAATTTGTCATTACCGTAACACGTTTCCAAATTTTCGTTTTATTCTATATTTTCTCTGTTTAAAAGGCAGTATTATGTTACAAATTAACAAACGGAAGTGTAAAAATATTTTACAATAAAAATATAAAAATATTAGTAACTTTTAGTACTTTTTTAAAACAAAAAATACATTATCGTGACGGTAACGACAAAAATGTAATGGAAATGACTTATGACACACAGGATGCAATTATTGGAATATATTTGACAGAATACACTAATACATTAATATAATTCTTCTATATCGGAATATATTTGACAGAATACACTAATACATTAATATAATTCTTCTATATCAGTGGTCTAATGCAAAAATGATGTACCCCACTAATACAATTTGGAGCACATATTGTATATTTGTTCACTAGCCAAACATATTTTATTCTTCTAACAAAATATAAAGATATTGTAGTAAAATTTGTGTTGTATGTCATTTCTGCACAAAACTCGTATGAATACTAATGCTCTACACAGTAAGTTCTTATTGCTAGTGCAATAACACAATATAATACAATGATTATACAATAATAATACACACAGTATACAGTGTGTGAATATTGCTATCAGTTTGAGAATATATACAGTTCGCATAAAAGACCAAAAAAACATAATTTGCTGCTGATAAAGCAGATGAACACTATGCAATTGTTTCAGATCAGCAGAAAAAATAATTATGTACTTATGTTATTTTTTGTACTGCTGATCTGTTTTTTAAAAACGAAAGTATTCCCGCATTGAAATAACCTTCATTTCTAACAATATTCATAAACTATTCATGTCGTTTTTTCTGACAATACAACTTTTACAGATTTGTCATGTCCACTTTTTTGGGCCTGAAACAATTGCACACTGTTGATCTGTTCAGAAACAGGAAAGAATTCTTACATTCAAAGAACCCTTCCTCTCTGAGACTGCTTGGTGCACTTTCATCAAATCTGGTATTTTTGGCAAGTTGTTAGGTACTAAGGAATCAACAGCCGAAATTGCAGAAGTATCAATGTAAAAGAACTTAATGTTTGAAGTTTCAGACCTATTTAACATATTGAACATTGCTTTTGCATCAGTTAAGTCGTATCCATGCGAAACTAATATGTCAGTTTGTCTTTTAACTGTCCCATTAACACCATCTGCAGCACTTTTCCGTGACTTGTTTTACTGAAATTCCAGGAATCAAACTTAAAATTGTACTTGCTGAAAGACAAAGTTGAAAACAAAAACATATTTTTTCTAGAACGATACTGGCTTGTCGGCCCATCACTAACGATATGTAAATAATCAATATCGGATGTCAGTGTATTGTAAGTTAGTACGGGATGTAAGTGAGCCCATATGGCGGATGCATCATGTCTTGTACATTCTGAGATTGTGCAAAATGACAAAATATTTTCTCCATGGGGCGAAGAAACATAGGCAACACATGTATGTAACGATACCTGCTTGCGAGAAGCACCGAAATGCATCTGCTGTATTTCTTGAAAACACTTACACTGATAGTTCTCAGAGAAATCATCGTAGAGTACACATTCTTTCTGTATAAATGTCTGTTTAAGTGTCTTTACTAAGTAATATTGATGATATACGTTGTAATTGTGTCTAAGAAAAGGCAGCATATCATTTTCAAACGCACGTGCTAAGTCTGTCACCGAACCTCTTCCCTTTTCTTTTTCTGTAACTATAATTGTTTCGGATGTGCCGTTCGTATTGTACTTCGTTCTTTTTTCTTTTTTTATTGTTCCAGCATTACCAAAAAGTCTGTTCCTGTGGATTTGGAATTGTCATATTCAGCGACTTGCTTTTGCACTTCAAACATTCTCGGTATGAACAGAATTTGTTTTTGGGATTACAACATAAAGTTTGAGCAAGTTCGTGTAGATTATTTGTTTGAACCACCCTACAAAGTTTCAATTTATCTGCTTTGAACTGTAAATTGGAATGCATTTTGCAAGCGCATTTTGCTGTGGGATAAATAAACATACAAATGGAATGATACAAATAAAAAAAATATCTTTAAGATAAATACATACGAAAAACCTTCAACACTTTTAACTGAAAATTAAAAAGAAAGTTCTACAGCACATACCGTAACAATTTACGTGTTTTCGCAATTTATTTTGAAAAAATATGCCATTAGTCATTGATGTTGAATTTTGATTTTGCATGCATGACATATCATTTTCTTGGTTCAAAATTGAATACAAAATCAAGATTGTAAAAGGGTTTTTTGTCATCATCATCAAAATCGAATATGAATACTGATGATCCAAGCTGATAACTGAGTTATTTCTATTCGTTAAATTTACGTGCAAAATAACAGTACAGCACGTTTTGTATTTTTTGCAGATTTTAAATATAGCATAACCTTCTGATTGTCACTACCAAAACAAGTCATTTCCGTAACGAAATTTGACGTAACGGTAAGGACTGTAATGGGAATGACGTTTCTTCGCATTGCAGAAATTTCTAGAAAACCTTGCATAGGAGGGAAGTGGAAATGAATTCACCAAGAACCTGATTGATCCATAAGGATTACAAAACAGACGTTACATCATTCAATTATATATTATATTTATAGCATAAAACTGTGTTACGGTTATGACAATGAGAAAATATAACTCAACTCACCTGCAGACAAAAGCTACGATAAAAATCTTCAGACTGCCGTGCGTTGGACCCCATGTGCCTCCCGCACATGCAAGGGATACGAATTACGCTGCGCATTTGTTTCGGATGCAGTATTGCCAAATCGAAAGCATTTAGGAACAAAAACGTAAGTAGTGACGGTACTGACACTAAAAGCTAGGGACACAGCTTTCATCACCAAAATGTAACCTTAAAACAAAAGAAAAGAAAAATACTGTTATGTATTTCTATAAATGGGCTCAAGTTCTCCAGGCGGCCAAATAAACAAATACATTTTCACACTTGTATATACCAGAAATTACCATGAATGTTCACGTACCTGTTGCTGGGGGCACGTTATGGTAGTGACATTTACGAATAAAATAATTAATTAAAAAAAATAAAAATAAATAATTCAAAGTTACGTATTGACAGTACATTAGTGTGACACTAGCTACTTATGTCCACAAACACAAAATCGTAATTCTGTTTAGAAAAGGACATTTTAACAC